>NC_058411.1:100869259-100952222 GCF_002201575.2 Neomonachus schauinslandi
CGGACACGGACAGCCGCTCCGTACAAAATAAATGCTATTTATTCATTCTTCTACCCAGGACTTTGTTCAGTCCAATATTGGCACATATGTTGCTAGATTAATTATCACAATAAAGGACGTAATATTTTGTGTAATGCCTTCAAAATTCGTTTCAGCAAATGGTCTGGTGTTCTGCAGTAGTGGTTCCCAATATAGATAGACAATTGCACTTCATGTTCCTCACAGCCCCTATTGGGAGATAATGGATCACAGGAAGTGTTAAAACTAGAGGGTGTCCTGGTGATCTATTTGCCCCAGCCTCCTCATATTGAAGTTTGTTTATTCCACAACATCCACTGAGACCATCTTAGAGCGGGTATTACCTTTGAAGCATTGTTTAAGACCCTGGGTGAGAAAAATGAGGCCAAGAGAGGTGAAGTAACTTGTTCAAGGTCAACAGTGAATTTTTTTTTTTTTAAAGATTTTATTTATTTATTTGACAGAGAGAGACACAGCGAGAGAGGGAACACAAGCAGGGGGAGTGGGAGAGGGAGAAGCGGACTTCCCGCCGAGCAGGGAGCCTGATGCGGGGCTCGATCCCAGGACCCTGGGATCATGACCTGAGCCGAAGGCAGACGCTTAACGACTGAGCCACCCAGGCGCCCCTCAACAGTGAATTATTAATAGAAACTCAAACCTGATACTTTTAGTTACATCTTGCTGGAAAAGCACTGGGAAAATTGAAGCCATTTTAATATTCTAAGTTAAAATAATAACAGTTTTACAAGTATTAACTAGTTTAATTTTTAAAACAAACCTGAAAGACAGGCACAGTTGTCCTCATTTTGGGGATGAGGATATTGAGGCACAGAATATAGAGCAGAGTCAGGATTTGCATGTAAGCAACCAGTATTTTACTCATTAGTTTCTAGAAATAATACCAAGCCTCTGAAGGGTTCATCTCATTACTGTTGTGGGATGGCAACTTATATCTGAAACTGTTGATTCTGAGTTGGGGGTCTCTTCACATCCTCACACCCTAGTGGAAAAGCAAATTGGCTCGAATGAGTAATTTATTATCTCACGCTAATGTCTAAGGTTCTGAGAAGATGCTAACTAGTCTCAGTCATAGAAAAAAGGGTGCTAGCCTAATTGGCCCCAGCTGAGCTAATGTGCAAAGGCAGGGAGTCTAGAACATAATTATGATATTGTTCTACCTCTGGCTTCTGTTAGTGATAATAAGTGTATTATGTTTTAAGGGATGACTTTCCTTCCTAGGTCACATTCACTGCCAAATAAGCATATTTCTCCCCTTCTTATGCATATAGGAGGAAAATATGTCCTTAAATGAGGGTTGAAAATATTTGAATGTGTGGTGTGGTGTGGTATTAAATATGACTACAGGGGCGCCTGGGTGGCTCAGTTGGTTAAGCAACTGCCTTCGACTCAGGTCATGATCCTGGAGTCCCGGGATCGAGTCCCGCATCAGGCTCCCTGCTCGGCAGGGAGTCTGCTTCTCCCTCTGACCCTCCCCCCTCTCATGTACTCTCTCTCATTCTCACTCTCTCAAATAAATAAATAAATCTTTAAAAAAAATAAATAAATATGACTACATTAGCAGTCTGGATTCAGAAACCTTTTCTGCTTTCACTAAACCGTTATCCACTGGTGCTCATGAAAAAATGCTGTTTAGAACAGGGTTTCAGTTTCAGTCACAACTCAGGCATAAGCTGAAAATGGGTTATTGTGGTGGGTGCTTACAATGACCAGCACTGAACAAATGTGAAGAATAACTGTGAATTCACTGTCAAAATCAGCCACATCCAGAAGCTCCATGTGGTTGACCAAGTGAATGGTGACATAACAGTAGCTCAGACCTTTCATGTGCCCCTTAGTCTAAGTCACCATATCCCTGGCCTTCAAGCCAACAACTTTTTAAAAAATGTATAACTTTCTTCATGATTTCAGAATTTTGGTAGAATAACTAATACTGAGTTCACATATGTAGTACCTTAAAAGGAAAATCAATGGAAAGTGGAAACAACTTGGCTACATACAATATATCACGTTGGGATTTTATTTTGCTGCTTTTTTAAAAAATAAAAGATTGCACTGATGGTTTAAATATCAAAACCTATTTGGAAAACATTGTAATCACTATTGTCACTAGATTATATACAAGTAATAGTTTGGGGGCAGAAGTATCATTTTATTAAGGTAACATCAACATATTTCAGGGACCTAAGTTTTCCATGAAATAATGGTGGGTATTTCCAAACAGAATCTCCACTAATATCAAGTTATGGTTGATCAACCAATGTAAGAGCCTAATCAGCAAGACTTAAATGACTAAAATATAATCATAAATCATAAGACCTTGGGATTTTAGAGTTGAAAAGAACTTTAAGAATTATTTTGTGCAAACCCATGTAACATAGAAAAGGACCAAAAAGGCAAACTGTAGATTGCCCCAAATCACACAATCAGTATAAGAGGTGGGGCTAGGACCAATTCTATTCTCATTTTGCTCTTCAACCTAATGAGTCTTTGGACCACTACTTCCAAGAAAGAGAAACATCTGTATGTAAGTTCTTTTACATTACTGAACTAATTTGAATGTTTTGCATTTAAGAAATCTTTGCAATACAAATTTTTTCATGAAAGCATCAGCCTTGCCTTGGGCAAATTTAAATTTGGTTTGCACTTTGCTGCCCTCTAGTGGATCCCTCATAAGTTTTGTCAGTGTTTTTACTCCTTGGTATTAGACCATCTCAACTAAATACTAAAGACCATTGTAAGGTCAGAACCCAATGACCTTGAAGATGTGTGCTAATATCAGATTATGGTGAAGATTCACACTGCAAAATAACTAAATACAGCTATCTGGATGTAGAAGATGCCAAAAAAATTATCAGATTAAAAATGAAAACAGAAGAAAACTTCCCAGTAATTAATGAAGCTGGGAGTATGTATGTGTCAATGGCATGTTGGTTGCAGAAAACTGTTTTTAGAGTTCTCCTGTTTCTCAATCGGGTTTAGGTATGCATATCTTTGCACAAATGATATTACGCTATCTTGCTTCTTTGTGGTTTAAATATATGAACATATACAAAGAAAAATCCCACACAACAGACCACAACATGCCAGTTTAAAAAGCTTTAGTTAAGTGCAAATTTAAAAATCAAATCAATAGCTTGGTTACTTGGTTTTGTAAAGGTAATGCATTCTCTACTTAAAATACTAGCTTTAATATGGCTCGAACATGCCTCAAAGATTATTTCTTTAGAATCTAATTTTCTTTTACACACACTACAATTCACAAAACTTTCCCCCATATCCATTCCCAGGACCTAGGTCAGGATACTATTTTTGGTAAAGATATTTGAAAGACAGGGCAAAAAGTAGGTACCATGATATTAAAGTAACAATATATGGTTAAAGGGTACAAACTTTCAGCTATACGATGAATAAGGTTTAAGGATCTAACGTATAATATGATTAAAGTGGATAACTTTGTATTCTATAATGATATTTATAAAGAGTGTAGAACTTAAATGTTCTCACAAAGAAGAAGAAAAATATGTGAGGTGATGAGAGTTAATTAACTAGATGGGGGAGGCAATAAATATATATAAGTGGATAAAAGGTCATTCAAAAGGTTTATTTAGAGGGTCACCTGGGCGGCTCAGTCGGTTAAGCGTCTGCCTTCAGCTCAAGTCATGATCCCAGGGTCCTGGGATTGAGTCCTGCATTGAGTCCCTCAATGGGCTCTCAGTGCGGAGCCTGCTTCTCCCTTTCCCTCTGCCCCGCCTCCCCTTCTGCCCTGCTCCCTTTGCTTCCCCCTCTGCCCCTCCTTGCTCATGCTCTCTCTCCCAAAGAAATAAATAAAATCTTTAAAAAATAAACAAAATTAAAAATAAACACAAGGTTTATCTAGAATATCTATCATGGGTCGAATACTTTTCAAAAATCTCGATTTATACCTGTGAATAAGATACAAAATGTCCTTGCTCTTATGGAATCAGGTTTTCAAAGTTGGGGAAGGAGACAGAAAATAAATAATTTCAGTAGCACTTCAGAAAATAAAATGTGATAATGAACAAAGGCATGACTATGGTTAAAAAGGCACCTCAGATTGGGTGGTTAAGAAAGGCCTGTGTGAAGACCTGACACTGAGCCTTTTCTCTAGGTTCACATACACAGAGTTTAATCCAGTTTGCTGATGTGGGGACTCCTGGCCTCCGAGGGTGCCCTGTCAAGGGCTTTCCTAGAAATTCCGCTAATACCTTATCACCACTTCCCTTGTGGTTCAACTCTAGTGTATAGAAGCTCGTCTGCCTCCAGGCTTATGAGTCTAACGGATACAATAAACCTGAGGCAGCCCATGGTGTTTACAAACACAATTTTTACTATTTTTGCATTTTATCATTTGTATATTATCATACCATTAGCTAAGAATTTTCTTCCGGCATTATAATGGCACTTGTGTTAATTTGAGAGGCTGATAAATTCTGGTCAGATTAGGCCTTCTGGGACATTTAGGAAGCAAATAACAACATGACTTTTCTTGCTGGTATTTTATGGTTTTCACAGCTAATTTTTATCCTTTATGCTCTTGAACTTCTCAACAACTATTTGTGGTAGGTACTCTTATTATACCTGGGGTGGATGCTGTAGGTTGGCCCCTTCAACACCCACCCCAGCCCCTTACTGCTTTCCCTTATGTGCTATAGAGTCTAGAGAACAAACAGTTGCCTTCCCAGACCCTTTTTCAGCTATGGATAACTAAGTGACTCAGTTATGGCCAGTGAAACACAGGAAGAGGTCAGCTAATGGTGCCTTTTCCCTTTCCTCCCTCAGCCTGCTGGAATATACAAGTTGGGAGAAACAGCAGCCATCAATCACTAAGGAAGCTAAAGGATACTGGTTTCTCAGCGACATCACTGACCCTCCACGCTGGCTCTGGACAGCCTCCCCCCCAAAGTTCTTGCCCATAAGACAAATACATTCCTAACTTGTTTCTGCCACTGTCCAGTTTTCAGAAATATATGAACACAATGCTAACTGCTACAATATCCGTTTTACAGAGAAGGACACTTTGATTCAGAGGACTTAAATAAGTTGCCTAAGACCATGCATCAAGTAAATGATTAATTTAATCCCAGACCTCCATGCTCATTACTTTTTTTCTCACTTTCTTCATGTAAGCTATTGTTCTAAACTTTTTTTTTGAGATACAATTGGCATACAATAAATTGCACTTACTTAAAGCATACAAGTTCATGAGTTTTGACATACATATATGCTCATGAAACTCAATTCAGTCAAGATAATGAACATATCCATCACTCGTAATAGTTTCTTCATGCTCCTTTATAATCCCTCTCTCCTGAACTTCTCTCACCTCCTCTCTCTGGTCCCCAGGGAGCTACTCATCTGCTTTCTGTCACTATAGATCAGTTTATATTTTATAGAAATTCATATAAATGGAAAAAAATATATATATATGCTTTGGGGGGAGGGCGGTCTGGCTTCTTTCACTCAGCATCATTATTCTGAGATGCACCCACGTTGTTGTCTCTATCAGTATTTTGTTCCTTTATATTTGTGAATGAATGTTGAATTGATAAATCACAATTCTTTTATCCATTCACTTGTTTGTCACTGTTTTCTATTCCTTGCACTTGCTATTTGATTCTTGTTTTCCTTTTCTCTTCCTTTTTGGCCTTGTCTGGTTTTAATTAAGCATTTTATAGAATTTCACTTCCTCTTTTCTCTTAGCATATTAATTATAATTTTTTAGAAAATTTCTTTAGTGGTTGCCCTAGTGCTTGCAGTATACATTTACAACTAATCTAAATTCACTTTCAAATAACACTATTATTTCATGGGTAGTGCAGGTATATTATAAAACAGTATTCCCAATTCCTCCATCTCATCTCTTATAATGTTTTCATTTTACTTACCTATATACTATAATTATTACTATGCTGTAATGTATTACCAATATATTACTATTGTTACTTGGAACAGTTTTTTTAAAGATTTTGTTTATTTATTTGACAGAGAGAGTGAGAGAGCACAAGCAGGGGGAGCAGCAGAAGGAGAGGGAGAAGCAGACTCCCTGCTGAGCAAGAAGCCTGACACAGGGCTCCATCCCAGAACCCAGGAATCATGACCTGAGCCAAAGGCAGACGCTTAACAGACTGAGCCACTGAGCCAATACATATAAAGAGAACTATCATAGACCAGGTTCAAATGTTGTGGATATTTGATATCCATCAAATCAAATAAGAATAAGAAAAATAAAATATTTCATTTAGCTTATATTTATTCCTTCTCTGACATGTGAAGCTGAGTTTCTGACCTATGTCATTTTGCTTCTCCCTAAAGAACTTATTTTAACATTTTTTGCAGAGCAGATTTTGTAGCAATGAATTCTCTTAGTTTTTCTTTGCCTGAGAAGTCTTTATTTCTCCTTCACTTTTGAAGGATAATTTCACTGGATATAGAATTCTATTGTCATGGTTTCTTCCTTTCAATACTTTAAATACTTCACTCTCTTCTTCCTTGTGTGATTCCTGACAAGTCCAATATAATTAATTCTTTTTTTCTTCTTTTTTAAAGATTTTATTTTTCTTGGGGCACCTGGTGGCTCAGTTGGTTAGACATCTGACTCTTGGTTTT
The DNA here is from genome assembly GCF_002201575.2 of Neomonachus schauinslandi. Lineage (NCBI taxonomy): Eukaryota > Metazoa > Chordata > Mammalia > Carnivora > Phocidae > Neomonachus > Neomonachus schauinslandi. The sequence goes on from NC_058411.1 coordinate 100,875,926, forward strand.
GGCTGGGGTCATGATCTCAGGCTCATGGGATTGAGCCCTAGACAGGCTCTACATGCTCAGCGGGAAGTCTGCTTCTCTCCCTCTCTCTCAGCCCCTCTCCATGCTCATGCTCTCTCTCCCTCTCTCAAATAAATAAATAAATCTTAAAAAAAAGATTTTATTTTTGTCAAGTAATCTTGACACCCAATGTGGGGCGTGAACTCACAACTCTGAGATCAATAGTCACGTGCCCTACTGACTGAGCCAGATAGCCACCCTGAGAATTCCAGTATAATTCTTATCCTTGTTTCTCTATGGGTAAGGTATTTTCCCCCTTGGCTTCTTACAAGATTTTCTCCTTGTTTTTGGTTTTCTGCAGTTTGAATGTGATATTTTTGTGTGTGTAGATGCGTGTGTGTGTGTTTGTGTGTGTGCGTGTATTTTTCTTCCTTGTTCATCTGAATTCCCTGGATCTGTTCTTTGGTATCTGTCATTTATTTTGGAAAATTCTCATCCATTTCTACTTCAAGTATTACATTTGTCTCATTCTCTCTTTCTTCTCCTCCTGGTATTAAGCCTATGTTATACCTTTTGAAACAGTCCCACAGTTCATGGGTAGTCTGCTCTGGGTTTTTTTCTTCGTTGTTCTTTGTCCTTCCATTTCAATTTGGGAAGTTTCTATGGACATATCATGAAAATCATTGATTCTTTTCCTGGCTGTATGCAGTCTGCCCATCAGAAGCTTCCTTTATTTCTGTTACAGTGTTTTAATTTCTAGCGTTTCCTTTTGACTTTTTTTCAAATTTCCATCTCTCCGCTTACCTGGTCCATCTGTTTTTGCATGTTCTCTACTTTTTCCATTAGAGCCCTTAACATATTAATCATAGTTATTATTAAGAAACTTATGAAAGTATGCTACCCAAAACCCTACCCCCAAGACCTTGGGTATCAGGAATATCTCACCTTCACATTAGTGCACACTCAGGGCCCAGCAGTTTGTCAAAATTACCATTTAAGTATTCCTATCAGCTTATGACTTGCCTGGCTTCTGTTTCAGATAGGCTGCTCCTGGCTGGGATTCTCTATATTCTCCTCAGATTCCAGAGTGGTGGTTTGTTCTGCTACCTCAGCTCTCTGATGAAAAGTCATTATGTCAATAATTTTCAGTTTGTTCAGCTTTTTTCTTGTTGTAAAAATGAGAGTGACAACTTCCAAGCTCTTTACATATTGGAACTCATTCTAAGCTAAAGAAAAGAAGCTAACCCCATTCAGGAAGCTAGATTTGTATCCATTCACATATTGATGGATATTTCGATTGTTTCTGTTTTTTTACTGTTATGACTATTCATGTATAAGACTTTGTGTAGGTATATGCTTTCTCTTCTCTTGGGTAAATCACTAGAGTAGAATGGATAAATCATCATGTGATAGGTGTAAATTTAGCTTCTTAAAAAACTGATGACTTCTTTTCCAAAGTCGTTATCATTTTACTTTCCAACTGAGAGCATATGAGAACTCTGCTCTACATCCTTGTCAGCACTGAGTTACTGAGTTTGTTTCCCAAAGCTATAAATTTAGCATTTAAAACTAATACAGATAGCATCACCTGGGTGGCTCAGTCGGTTAGGTGGCTGCCTTCCACTCAGGTCATGATCTCAGGGTTCTGGGATGGAGCCCTATGGGAGGGAGCCTGCTTCTCCTTCTTCCTCTCCCTCTGGCCCCTCCTCCCTGCTCGTGCACATGAGCACTTGCTCTCTTTCTCTCTCTCTCAAATAAATAAATAAAATCTTTAAAAATAAAATATAAATAAATAAATAAAGCCAATACATATAAAGAGAACTATCATAGACCAGGTTCAAATGTTGTGAGAGAAAGGAAATAGGGATTGTATCATTAAAGAAAAGTCTGAATAGGGGCACCTGGGTGGTGCAGTTGGTTAAGCCTCTGACTCTTGGTTTCAGCTCACGGTCATGAAATCAAGCCCTGTGTCAGGCTTCAGGCTCAGCGGGGAGTCTGCTAAGATTCTCTTTCCCTCTCTCTCTGCCCCCCCCCCCCAGGTCTCTCTTTCTCTCTAAAATAAATCAATCTGAAAGAAAGAAAGAAAGAAGAAAAGAAAGAAAGAAGGAAGGAAGGAAGGAAGGAAGGAAGGAAGGAAGGAAGGAAGGAAAGAAGAAAGAAAGAAAGAGAGAAAGAAAGAAAGAAAGAAAGAAAGAAAGAAAAGTCTGAATAGAGATGGTGGTTAGAGACACTCTTGCTTTTCTTCTAGGCAGGTTAGTAGAGATCTCCTTTGCCGAGGAGTTGACAATCTCTCCTTTCCTTTCTGTATCACCCTGCAGCTGGAGGAGCAGAAATATGAACTTTCTCGTGACATCAGAGCAAGAACACTGCTGTGGAGCCAGTTTCCAACAGTCTCTCGGCCAAAGCACCACACCATCTACAGATCTGGGGTTGGGTGATGGCTGTGGGTACTCTGTAGCAACTGTACAAGTTGTTGATAGTAAATTCATTTTTTAAGAGTTTATATTCAAAATCAGAAAGATGTAGATTCTAGATCTCAGCTGTTGTTCACTATCTGTGTTTCTTGGTCACATCCATTAGCTTTTTTAAATCTCATGTTTTCATTAGCAGAGAGGCAGTAAAATTACCTACCACCTGGGATTTTTTTTAAAGGATTAAAATAGCTAATGTAGGGCGCCTGGGTGGCTCAGATGGTTAAGCGTCTGCCTTCGGCTCAGGTCATGATCCCAGGGTCCTGGATCGAGTCCCGCATCGGGCTCCCTGCTAAGTGGGGAGCCTGCTTCTCCCTCTGCCTCTGCCTCTCTCTCTCTCTCTCTGACTCTCATGAATAAATAAATAAAACATTTAAAAAAAAAAATAGCTAATGTATTCAAAGTCCATACATAGTGCCTGGTATGTAGAACCACCTAATAAATATTAGTTCTATTTTTGGTTTCTTCATAAGAGATGATGTTACTGCACTTTCCCAAGCTTCTATCATGTTCAGTAGGTGCTTATCCTGTAACTGAGACCCTCCATCTAAGAGATTGAGTGGTGAAGCTATACCCATAGGAGTCATTTGAAAAACAAATTAAATGTTACAAACAATAGTGCTACAGACAAGGATTCTTAACAGAGGGAATTGGGAATTGGGAAATGAGAAAGGTCTGACATTTATTTAACACTCATCATGTACCAGACAATGTACTAGAGACACATTAAGTAGTAGATCTCTTGTGCCCCAGATGCTTGAAGAAGGACATAATAACTAGTTCCTGATGCTCAGAGAAGATCCATGGTCATACGGCCAGGAAAGGGGAAGGCCAGTGATTTGGAGCCATGTGCATATGGCCACAAAACTTCTCCTAGGCCGTGGGTACTCAAGAGGTGAGCTGAATTCGGGTATAAAGAGAAAAGAGAGAAGGTAAGCCTTGGAAAAGGAACTAAGTTTGAGATCCAAGAGAAGTAAAATGTGTTCTGGAAACACTGCTTCTTAGGTTCCCAGTGGCCCCTGGGGGGAAGCTTCGGTGATCATATTGCCACCTCCTGAGAACTTTGCGTTGCTGACACCTTAGCACATAAAAAGCTAAAAGTAGCTCACTGTGCCTTGCAACAATTAGAAAAGAACAGCTCATCCTATGTTAGCAGTCAGGATTTATTCATTCATATTATCACACTGCCCTTGGATAACCCTATTTATCCATCTTTTAAAGACATTTTACTGCATGATTAACTGTGTAATCATCAGCAGGTTGGAAGTATGAGCTGTTCTGAAAAGTGGATAAATCCAAGCTTTAAGCTTAAGAAAAACCACTAGCTTTAAACCAAGACAGATTACTTTTTATTTTATGCAGCCCATTTCTCTAAGCTTGAGATTTAGGTTTGAGTTTCTTCACTGGACTAAGGCCTTGAAACTCTTCCCAATTTATTATTATTTTTCTTCTTTTGATTCTTTTTCTTAGAATAAGTTCCAAGTGAAAAGATTTCAGGATCAAAGATATGAACATTGTTATCAGTCCTAATGCATGTTGATAAATCGCCCTTTCTGGTTGGTTATACTTTCTTTTACAAAGTAAAATGGGGAAAGGATTCTTGGGGGAGGAAGAGAAAAATTCTAAATTAAATAGGGTTGCAACTAAAGAGCTGAACCTGTCTGTGGAAGGCACAGTGTTCCCAGAGATAACACAGCAAGTGAAAGGCAGTGAGGATGGTTTGCTTGCTCTGGTAAGTGCAACTATCATTGTTAGGTATTAATGGAAATTTGGGAGTCTTTCTGAAAGGGTATGCTGCTCTGGGCACTTTCTGAGCAAGGGCCCCCTTCCTGTCCAATCTTCTCTTCCATGTCAGAGTCTAATTTACAACGACAGCCTCCAAAAAGCAAAAATATCATTTGTGCATTGGAGTTCAAAAGAACCTAGTGAGTTTAATTACTGTTGTGTTAAGTGCCCATTTAAGTGCCTGGAGAAAGAACCAGAAAGAAGAATTTTAGCTCAAAAGTATAAAATGCAGTCTTAAATAGTTTGCCTGAGAATATATTAATCTCACGCAAATACATTTTTAGACTTATGCTTTTTAAATCTACTTTTCATTATGAAGGTGATTGATATATTTTTCCATTGCCATGTTTAACTAGGAAGGTTTCCTGCAATTACTAATTCTTTCCATTTGTATTACTGGTGTAGACTTTGGCAAGTGGTGAGGGAGGGTATATACTTTAAGAGATTTGGGAGATCCTCTGTGGAACTTCTTATAGAAGGAAAAGAGGATGAAAACTACAAACTGAACTGAAATGTCAGATGATTCACAATCATGAATTAAGCTGCCACCTCGGGAAGACCCAGCAGTATTAAATTACAGTGTCAACAGTAATTGTGGAAAAGCTCTGCTTTCCAAATACCTGAGTCAACTCAGCCATGAGAAACGTGGTTACAGGTGTTTGTTGGGTGCCCAGTATGAGCTCTGCAACTGTGGCAGGCACCCTTGGGGATATTAACAATGCAGCATTGTAGTGATACTGAAGCAAGAATGATAACAAGGACGGGAGGACACAGGTTCTAGTTCTGGCTCTGTATTCTGTGAGCAAGGTACTCCTTCTCAGGGCTTTAATCTCATCATTTGGCAAAATGAGAAGTTTGGAATAGATTCAGGCTAGCAAGGAAGAGTTATCTCAGGTACAGAGGATGCCTTGAGTGCTTTGCTGAAAAGAATTCTAAGACAGCATGTGATATTCTTCAATGTTAATGAAGACAAGATTCTTGCCTTCAGTAGCTTTAAATCTGTTTGGAGTAATAAGACCTACAATCAGAAATTACAGTAAATAAATCAAGATGGTATGATTTGTATGGTACAGATAATAAATGTGAAAATCCAGAGAAGAGGAAGATCAGTGAAGACTTGGGTAGTCAAAACTATATTCTTAAAGAAAAGAACACTTGAGCTGGGTCTTGAAGAACAGGGCATGATAATAGTAATTTATTTTTTTATTATGTTAGTTTTTTGAGAGAGAGAGAGAGCACGCGTGTGCACATGCATGCATGTGCAGGAGTTAGGGGCAGAGGGAGAGGGAGAGAGAGAATCTTAAGAATGCTCAGCATGGAGCCCAATGCAGGGCTCAATCTCAGGACCCTGAGATCATGACCTGAGCCGAAATCAAGAGTCAGATGCTTAACCATCTGAGACACCCAGGTGCCCCTGATAATAATAATTTAAATACTAAAAATGTTCATATAAATATTTATGCCTATAAAGTGCTTTAGAATTTAAACACCACTTTGGCATATATTATCACAATTTGAGAGGATTTCAAGTGCTTTATATTTTCAGGATGTTTTATAATTTACAATTTTCATGACCATTGTAACATTAATCTTTACAATAATCCTAATGGTAGGCATCATTAGCCATGTCTTACAAATGAGGAGCCTAAAGTTCAGTAAAGTAACTTTTTCAAGAAATACACAAAATTAATAAAGGGCATAGTGGGAAATAGACCCAGAATCCAGACCTAAACTAAGGGAGGTGTATCAGTTAGAGTCGAACATAAAAAGAAAGTTCCCATTAATTTAGGAAAAGACTGATTGTCACGTAACCATGGTAATGAGAAGGCACCAAAATGGTTTTAAACGTGTTTAATCAATCAATAACTTGCTCCAGGGAACATGTTTTTGCAAGCCAACCAATCAGTGTCAACCCTCACTTCCGAAGGTAGGCTAGTCGGGGATGGACTCACTTCCATAACTGTGCCTCTGAATGACAGCCAACCAACAACAGACTCAGATAAGTAACCAAGCATCTGCAGATAAGGCCAACACATTTTCCCTCTGAAGATCCTCCAAACCCTGAATTCCATGCTTCCCTAAACCCCTGTATCATATTAGCAGACTTCTCTATTCAGAGAGACTGTGCTGATCAACGCAGCTCTCTCTTACTATAGTAAGCAATAAATTAAACTTTTTTCTAACATATTGAGTGGGGGCTCTTATGATCCTTTAACTACTTCTGGAGATTCCACTAGGATTGATTTGAAGACTGGTTTGGCAGCATTCCAGGGAATATTGGACCAGCATGTTTACTCACTGGGCCCCCTGTACTCAAACTCCATTTGTCTTTCAAAATCTCCTGCCAGATGAGTCAGCCTCAGCAACAATCACCCACTGTTTTTCTACTAAGTACTTAGCTAATTATGAATTATTATTACTTTTTCTTTCTTATATTGGCAACCACTGGTGTAACATTCTTAATCCAACAACCCTATATCCTATAGTCAATAAAGAGGTTTTCCACGATTATGTTTCTATAATTCCAGAAGTGTTCACGTCCAGAAAAATACTTCCGTGCACTTGGATTTTTTTTCCCAACTGTGTGGTAGCCCACACTGCTGCTAGCACTTTGTGTTGTACCTGGATGAATGCTATGGGTGAATAAAGCAATCTATGTCAAACCTAAAAGAAGTAATTATACGTGACTATCTGAGATAGATACAGGGAGACATTTGGACTTGTTTTCTTACTTGGGCCTAGAAAATCCTGGTCATGGTTCTGTATTGTCTTCTCATTACCATTTTATATCATCCTTCTAGTTATACTCATTTGTCTTATAGTTGTTCAGTGTTTGTTTTCCAGAGTCTTAAATGCTACTGAGAAGCCATTGTTCTGACAGATCATTCAGCATATCATTTCATGATGAAAACAAATGGAATCACACTGATCAGTGTGGAACCTGAAAACCAGAAGTCTACAAATGAAACCACATCTTTTAGGGAAATCAGTGATAGTGGCAAAGATCTGGACATACCTTGATAATCTCTCTTGTAGCTTTGGCTAAATGAGGGCCAAAAGGAGAAACTGAGAATAAAAATATTCCCACAATTAAAGACCTAAATGTGAGACATGAAACCATAAAATCCTAGAAGAGAGCACAGGCAGCAATTTCTCTGACATTGGCCATAGCAATGTTTTTCTAGATATGTCTCCTCAGGCAAGGGAAATAAACTTTAAGCAAAAATAAACTATTGGGATTATGCCAAAATAAAAAGCTTTTGCACTATAAAAGAAACCACCAACAAAACAGAAAGGCAACCTACAGAATGGGAGACAATAATTGCAAATGATACATATAATAAGGAGTTAATATCCAAGATACATAAAGAACTTATACAACTCAACACCAAAAAATCAAATAATCCAATTAGAAAACGGGCAGAAGACATGAACAGACATTTCTCCAAAGAAGATATCCAGATGGCCAACAAACACATTAAAAGATGCTCAACATCACTAATCATTAGAGAAATGTAAATCGAAACCACAATGAGATATCATCTTACATCTGTCAGAATGGCTAAAATCAAAAACACAAGAAACAAGTGTTGATAAGGATGTAGAAAAAAAAGAACCCTCATGCACTCTTGGTGGGAATGCAAACTGGTACACCCACTGTGGAAAACAGCATGGAAGTTCCTCAAAAAATTAAAAATAGAATTACCATATGATCCAGTATTTCCACAACTGGGTATTTACCCAAAGAATATGAAAACACTAATTCCAAAAGATATATGTGCCCTAATATTTATTGCAGCATTATTTACAATGGCCAAGATGTGGAAGCAACCCAAGTGTCCATCAACAGACAAATGGATAAAGAAGATGTGGGGTATATATATATATAAACATATATATGTATATATATATTATTACTATGGCTCTAGAGGGTATAATGCTAGGTGAAATAAGTCAGTCAGAGAAAGACAAATGCCATATGATTTCACTCATATGTGGAATTTAAGAAACAAAACAAAATACAAAAGGCAAAACAAACAAACAAATAAACAGACTCTTAAAAATAGAGAACAAACTGGTGGTTGCCAGAGGATAAGTGGATTGAGGATGGGTAAAACGGGTGAAGGGGATTAAGAGTACACTTATTATGATGAGCACTGAGTAATAGATAGAATTGTTGAATCACAATATTATACACCTGAAGCTAATATAACACTGTATGTTAACTACACTGGAATTAAAAAATTATAGTAATAAAAAAATTTAAATTAAAGAAAATATTTCCACAAACTTGAGAAAGGATTGACTGTTCTCAGGCCCGGTAACAAGAAGGCACCCAAACTGCTTTCAAGCCTGTTTAATTGATCAACAGCTTGCCTCATTGAACAGGCTTCTGCAAGCCAACCAATTAGTGTCAACCCTCACTTCTAAAGGTCAGCCAGAGATGGACTCACCTCCATCAACATGACTCTGAGTTAACCAATCAGCCAAGTAACCAAACTTCTGCAGATCATGTCAACAAGAGTTTTGCCTCTGAAAGTCCTCCCATTCCTGAACTCCATGCTTCCCCAAACTCCTATATAATATTAGTAGATTTCTCTGCTTAAAGAGAATGTGCCTGCCTGACATATATGTCCTCCCTTACTATAGGATGCAATAAATTCAGCTTTGTTTTTTCATTTCAGATATTGAGTGGTGGTCACCTCACCACTGACCAGTCCAGTCATGAAAACAGAAACCTCTCTGGGTATTTCAAACAAAGGTAAGATAATACAGGGAATTGCTTACAAAGCGTGGGAAGGACTGTGAAAACAAAAAAGGGATGGTGAAGTAGGCTAGGGATTAGTAACTCTGGATGAGGTAAAGTTTCTAAACTATTGATTAAGTGAAAGTATGTACTTAACTCATGACAAGCCCTCTTCCAGGCCCTGGGATGCAGCAAGGAACAACACAGATGAGATCCCAGCTTTCAGGGGGTCTACATCTAGATGGGGCTGGAGACAGTGAATGAGTTTAAAGCAATAGATAAACGAGGTACAGGAAGGGAAGTAATGTGAAGATGATAGAACAGAGATGTGATAGATTGGGAAGGTCTGTCTTAGATGATGGTGATGATGCTGAGGCAGCTCAGGCCAACCCAGCTGGGCCTGGTGGGCAAAGCATCCCAGACAGAGGGAACAGCCACTGCTAGAGGCCTTGACCACTTGTCCTAGAATGACCACCATTACAATGCTGTGTCCCCATCATTACTAGCTAACCCTTTGGGGAATTTTCTTTTTTTTTTTCTTTAAAGTTGGAAACAAGGGGCACCTGGGGGCTCAGTCGGTTAAGTGTCTGACTCTAGATTTCAGCTCAGGTCAGGATCTCAGGGTCGTGAGATCAAGCCCGACATTGGGCTCCACACTGAAGGTGGAGCCTGCTTAAGATTCTCTCTCCCTCTCCCTCTGCGCTCCCCTACCGGGTCACGTGCTTGCTCTCTCTCTCTCTCCCTCTCTCAAAACTAAAGATAAAAAAAATAAATAAATAATAAAGTTGGAAAGAAGACAAAGTCCATAAAATATATCTACGACTCTGGCTGGATGACTTGTCAACTGTTGCCCTGCTAAGATACCATAAAAGAAAAAAGAAGAGAGGGGAAAACACCTTCTGTGGAGGAAAATACAGAACAGATGGCGATTACTTCATTCACCTTTGCATATGTGAGAAATGCTTGCGCAATTTCTAGGAACTGGGTGTTGCCAGAAGAAAAAATATATCTAAAAGCTAATTACTATCAATAACAGCATTAATAAGCCTAATCACACCTGGGGTGGTTGAGCTGGAATAAAAAACCCAGCTTATCACATACTTACAAACCCGTCACTTGCGGTAATCAGGGCTTGAACAAGGGAGAGGGGCTGTTCAGAGCACGGCTCCTGCTACTATTTCTTAGTGGTTAAACTCCTGATTAGACTAATTTTTTTTTTAAGGATTTGTTTATTTATTTGAGAGAGAGAGCAAATAGGGGGAAAGGGCAGAGGAAGAGGGAGAGAGAAACTCAAGCAGACTCACACTGAGTGCAGAGCCCAACTCGGTGCTCGATCTTAGGACCTTAAGATCATGACCTGAGCCAAAACCAAGAATCGTTGCTACCCAGGTACCCTGGGAAATGCTGCTTCATTTAAAAGCAGATGTAAAGATTTAAGGCAAGGGTAGGGAGGGCATTTAGGTGGGAATGATGAGTGAACTAGACCAAAGAGGCGGAGATTATAAATCAGGAGAGGTGGGTCATCCTCTGGTTCTGCTCTAACCAGGTGTGTGACTCCTGTGGGCCCAGGCTCCTCCATCTTTATACATGGAGCACTGGATCAGAGTTGGTATCTACATGGACTTTTTAGCTGCTGAATCTTTTCTTTGAATGGAATCTTATGCAGAAGCCTAACAACAAAGCAAATTTTAAAGAGGAAATTACTGTGGTTGATGAAGATGTGATGGATCCAGAAACCCATTCACGTATTCACTCACTCATTTATTAATTTATACACTAATTGAAATCCTATTTTTGAAACGTTATTTATTTATTTAGAGAGGGGGCGAGAGGGAGGTGGGGGAGGGGCAGAGGGTAGGGGAGAGAGAGAATCTTAAACAGGCTCCATGCCCAGGGTGGAGCCCAACATGGGACTCGGTCTCATGACCCTGAGATCATGACCTGAGTTGAAATCAGGAGTTGGACACTTCACCGACTGAGCCAGCCAGGTGCCCTGAAGTCCTATTTTTGAAATCCTATTATGGGCCAGGCAATGTTCTAACTGCCTGGGAAACATTAGTGAACAAAACAAATATCCCTGCTAGAAAATTTAATTTTCCAGCAAGGAGAGGCAGACGATAAACAATAAACATAGTAAATCAACAAACTATAGGATATGTCAGAAGGTGATACCTATAACAGAGAGAAGTAAAGTAAGCCGGAGGAAGGGGAATCCAGAGAGCCCGATTGTTGTGGGGAAAACCGTAAGAGACAAGGAAGTCGGGAAAAGCCTCACGGAGAAACTGAGGTTTCAGCAAAGATTTGAAAAAAGAGAAAACGGCCAAATAGATGTCTGGGAGAAGAGCATCCCAGGTAGGGGGGCAGCCTGAGCAAAGGCCCTACGTGGAGACACACTTGCATGTCGGAGGAACAGCAAAGAGAGGGCGGCGGCAGGCGTGCGCACCGGGAGGAGAGCAGTGGGAGAGGAGACTGCAGGCGTAATGGGGCTGGACTGTGCAAGCCACAGTCTGAGTATGGGCGCAGGAATTTGGCTTGCACGCTGAAGGAAATGGGGCGCCACTGCAGGGTTTTGAGCCAAGGAGTAGCCTGACATGACTTCTGTTTTAACAGCCTCACTCTAGCTGCTGTCTTGAGAATAGACTCGATGGTGAGGAGGACGGAAGCGAAGAGCCCAATGGGGGGCTATTGCCTCATTCACAGCGGAAATGAGGCGGCTCAGACCAGCGCAGTAGCAGCGGAGGGGTGAGAAATCTGTCTTAGGGTCCGGATATGGTTTCAAGGCCCCACCCCCTCAACCTCCTCGGTGCTTCCAGAGTACCTCCTGGAATCCCTTGGTCTTCTGGGAGCACAGTTTGCACATCCATGGGCATCTTGCAAGTCTCCCTCCTGGCTCCCTCCTGGCTCCCTCCTGGTCCCATCTCCAAGGGATCTAGAGCACCAGTGTTTAGGGAGCTGCCTAGGGGATGGTGAGACCTGCTGAACCTAATTTTTTCCAGGCCCGAACATTTAAATTTTGGATAATGAGAACTATTTAGGCTAGCAAGTCATTATTAGAGTCTAGTCCAAGCCAACCTCCACGCCAACAATTCCGCCTCTGAGGGCAGCCTCCGGTGCCTCACCGTAGGGAAGAACTCCTGTGAGGGCTTCAAACATTCAGTGGTCCCTGGTGGGCATGTTCCATCCCTCCTCCTCGGGGTGACAGAAAGGAACCAGCATCCATTTGGCACCTCACCTCTCAGACCCTCCATAGACTGCCTCTGTGCTTTCTGCACTGTCCTATTTGTGAGAACTCCGTGGGTTACATATAGCAAGTTCTCAAAGGAAACAGGTTGTGTCGATTTAAATTCATGCTGATAGCACCACATAAAAACAATATCAGAAGCAGCAAAATTTCAAAGAGCTGCAGGCGAATGGATGTTTGTTTCTGTTCACTTCAGTTAGATTTTATTGGCAGCTTCTTGTGATATGATCTGAGGGGCACAGAAGGCTTACCTTGCCAAAATTGTCTACCCTACAGGTTTCTATTATTCCTGGAATTATCCAAATATAAGCCAGGATTGATCTGAAATCCCAAATGTGCTCAATTAGTAAAGGCTGTCTGGAGCAGTGTTGAGAAGAATAGAGAAGCCGGTCAGGTTCAACAACGAGAACTGTAATTGGTAAGTAATGACTGTCATGGGCACATGGTAAGGAGGTATTGCCCCATATTTTATCCCTGCTTTAAGCCTTTCTTTTACATGAAAAGGCCCCGTCTTCAAGACACCAGCTAAAATACAAACAGGAACAGAAGAAGTTACCAGGAATGAAGCCAGTTGAACATTCATTCCAATATTACCTATGTTTTGAGGGGTAAGCTCCATTTCTCAACTATGTATCTTAATTCTTTTTTTTTTAATATTTTATTTATTTGACAGAGAGAGAGGTAGTGAGAGCAGGAACACAAGCAGGGGGAGTGGGAGAGGGAGAAGCAGGCTTCCCGCTGAGCAGGGAGCCCGATGTGGGACTCGATCCCGGGACTCCAGGATCATGACCTGAGCCGAAGGCAGACGCTTAACGACTGAGCCACCCAGGCGCCCCTATGTATCTTAATTCTTAAGTTGAATATATCCTGCCTCAAATCTGCTTGGTTAGGAAATAATTGTTAAATGTAAAGCTGGTAACATTCAACCCAGCCGTTTTGTTCATTGCCTTTGGTATCATACCTTTCAGGAAAGTTACTTTTTGAGCACCCAGGACTCACAAGGCACAGTTTAGGTGCTTTCCATTTATTATCTCAAATCCTCACCTCAGTCCAGCAGAGCAGGTGTGATTTATTTCCATTTTACATAGAAGACTCCGGAATATCACACAGCTATGGATGGCAAATAAAGGTTCTGAACCCGGTTCTGTCCACTTGCAACACTTTGCTCTTTCTCTCTTTTAAAAATTTGGTATCAGCCCTGTAAGCTCCTGCACAGCCTCATGCAGAGGAAAATTACCCACTAATGGATATCTCCAGCTGCCAAATGATGAAGCTGTTCTTCTCAAAGATGATTCCAGTAGCTTAAGCCTGGTGATCTTTGTGATTTCACTAAGTAAAGCCCCAAGGGCAATTAACACTGATTCAATAAAGGCTGAAACCCTTACCAAATCATTTGTTTGCATCTCTTCAATAAAATGGAAATGTCAGCTGGACGTGACGCGCCTCATTCTGCTGGTGATATTTTGAAAGAGATGACTGTTTTCTCAGAGCTCACATTTCCTTTCCAGTCCCCTCCCTTGCTCACTCCTCTCCAGGCCGCCTCCTGTTGGGACAGTTGCTGGGAAACGTCAGGTTTCCAAAGGCTGAGCCATGAGTGGGAAGTTTCCCAGAAAGTGTGCCTGATTTTCAGGTGTGCATTCTGATTTTTATAGGACAGCAACATTTAATTGAAGGCAGCCACTGACACAGATAATATGAATTTAGGGCATAAAAAGCAAAATTCCAAATGAGCATTCATGCCTTATGCATCTTTAATAATGCTTACAGGAGGGGACACAGAGTCAAAACATGGCAGGCTTCACCCATGAGCATTCAACCCATAAATGCCTACCATGTGATCCCTACCACACCAGCCTCTTTAGAGGATGCCAGAGGAACCAAGGGACCCAACGTTCATAGAGCTTAAACTCTACCTGGGGAGGCAATGTGGAGAACATTGGGTTGATAAGAGCTAACACATAGCAGTTTTTCACATGATACATCCTGCTCTAAATGCCTTACATAAATCAACATGTTTAATACTTGAAACAACATCAGGAGCTAAGTACTGTTTGTTGGGTTTTTTTTTTAAGATCTTATTTATTTGAGAGAGAGAGCACAAGCAGGGCAGAGGGAGGGGGAGAAGCAGACTCCCCGCTGAGCAGGGAGCCCGACATGGGGCTCCATCTCAGGACCCCAGGATCATGACCCGAGGAGAAGGCAGGTGCTTAACCAACTGAGCCACCCAGATGCCCCGCTAAAGTACTGTTTTTATTCCCATTTTACAATGAGTAAAGGGAGGCTGGAATCACACTGCTAGTAGGAGGCAAAGCTAGAATATGAACCCAGACCCTTAACCACAACTCTGTACTACCTCTCATGTTAACCACTTGGTGAAGTGGCCACAAGCATAAATAAGGCTAGGACCTAGGGAATTCAATGTAGCATGTGTAATGCAGGAAGGCTTCAAAGAGGAGGCATGAATTCCTGTGTATGCATCTCTCTCACGTTGGAAGCCTAGAAACCTGACTGAGGCTCTGAGGTCTGACTTCCTCAGCTTAAATCCCATGGCTCCTTCTTACTAGCTTCGTGAACTTGGACACATTTCTTAACCTCTCTGTGCCTGTTTCCTCAACTGGTAAGTAGGGGTAGGGATTGAACCTGTAACATTCTAGAGGGGTTGTGAGAATAAAACATGACGGGGGTGGGGGGTGGGGAGGAGGCAAAGGCTTAACACATCATACAAGCTCAGTGAGTGTTCGCCATTATTGTTAGTCTTATTGTTTACAATTGATAAGAGGGCATAGATAACTGACACCTGACGCTGGCAAGGAGTGTGCACACGGGTATTGTCAGGGCAAGGACATGGGTCTTCAGCAATGCCTGGCCGCAGCAACCACCATCTACGGTTCTGTTTCTCTCTCCATCTCTCCCTCTCCTACTGTGATTAGGCTTCTTGCATGGAATGGAGAGAATAGTGGGTGGAGGCGGTGACTCCTAACATTTCCAGTATGTGTCAGACTAGCCTAGTGACCCCAGAAGAAAGAAGAACAACACAATTCCTAGCAAAGCTTCCAATGGGCCGGGATTAGTCATGTGACCCTCCCTGAGCCAATCACCGCGGGGAAGGTTCGGCTGCTGGCCGGGGTGCCAAGAACCTAGAGCTCCGGGGAGGGGAGCTATCCCAGAAGAGAGCACAGGGATGCGGAACAAGAACAACAGATGTTAGTCCTCCAACACCCACCCTTAGTATATAAAAATAAGTTTGCTTTGTCATACATGGGTACATAACTTTATTAATAACCAAATAACAGGGGCGCCTGGGTGGCTCAGTAGGTTAAACGGCTGCCTTCGGCTCAGGTCATGACCCCGGGGTCCTGGGATCGAGCCCCGCATGGGGCTCCCTGCTCAGCGGGAAGCTTGCTTCTCCCTCTCCCTCTCTGCCGCTCTGCCTACTTGTGCTCTCTCTCCATCTCTGTTAAATAAATAAATAAATAAAAATCTTTAAATAAAAAGAAAAATAACCAAATAACATTCTTTGTGATGAAAGAAAAGTTACCGTGTATATCAACCTAGAAGCTTAAAACCAAAAGCAACAAAAAGCAAAGAGGATATTCTCTCAATAAAAAACAAAAAAACACAAAAAAACCACCAAATTTTAGGAGCACCTGGGTGGCTCAGTTGTTAAGCATCTGCCTTCGGCTCAGGTCATGATCCCAGGGTCCTGGGATCGAGCCCCGCATCGGGCTCCCTGCTCCGCGGGAAGCCTGCTTCTCCCTCTCCCACTCCCCCTGCTTGTGTTCTTTGTCTCGCTATGTCTCTCTCTGTCAAATAAATAAACAAAATCTTTAAAAAAAACAAATTTTAAAATATTAGATCATGGTTGATTTGATAACTTCCTCTTTTTCAGCTGCCTGGGTTTTTATTCAAAGGTATGGGAACTTGTTCAATTTTCTTGTCCTGCAGAGTTCCTTAAATAGTTTTAATTTGGGAAGAGAGAAAACGTTCTGCTATAGCTATAGTAATGCAAGTTGTCAAAAATAAAATTTGTAAAGAAAATGCTTCAAAAAAACCTTGCCCACATTTCATGGTTGCTGTGCTATCATAGCAAATTTACAGATCATTTCAATTTCTCTTTTTGATGATTTTGGGTAAAGTGGCAGTGGAACTGAGAATGATCTGCAAATGATTTGAAAATCTCTTCTATTTTTTGTTAAGTTTTTTATTTATTGATTCTGTAAGTATTTCTTGAGATTGTATTATGCTTTCAATTTGAATGAAATATGTTGGATTAGGAAATGCCCACAAGCCAACACTTCTAGTCCTGAGCTCCTATGATTTGCTGAGTAGCCCCTTGACTTGAAGCACTGTTTGGCACCTGACAGCAATCAGAAAAGATTTAAGCATATTGATAAGCCAAAGCAGTTGATACACATTATTTAAAATATAATCTTGGGGGGCGCCTGGGTGGCTCAGTTGGTTAAGTGTCTGACTTTGGCTCAGGTCATGATCACAGGGTCCTGGGATTGAGCCCTGCAATGGGCTTTCTGCTCAGCCAGGAGTCTGCTTCTCCCCCTCCTTCTGCCCTCCCTATTCATGCTCTCTTTCTCTCATTCTCTCACTCACTCTTTCTCAAATAAATA
Organism: Neomonachus schauinslandi; assembly: GCF_002201575.2. Classification (NCBI taxonomy): domain Eukaryota; kingdom Metazoa; phylum Chordata; class Mammalia; order Carnivora; family Phocidae; genus Neomonachus; species Neomonachus schauinslandi. The sequence goes on from NC_058411.1 coordinate 100,892,789, forward strand.
AATAAAATCTTAAAATATATATATATAATCTTGGGCACCTGGGTAGCTCAGTTGGTTGAGCGTTCTACTCTTGGTTTCAGCTTAGGTCGTGATCTCTGAGTCTTGGGATTGAGCCCCACATCAGGTTCCCCACTCAGCAGGGAATCTGCTTGAGATTCTCTCTCTCTCCCTCTGACCCTTCCCCCTCTTGAGTACGCTCTCTCTCTCTTTCAAATAAATTAACAAATCTTTCAAAATATATATATATATAATATAATCTTATCTCTTCAGTGGGAGGAAGGGTAGTCCCTGGGAGGAGAAACCAGGAGGGCTATAGGGTGCTTGCCCTGTTCCAGTTCTTGTCTTTTAATATTTAAAATAATCTTACAGTAAAAATGACTATTTTTCTTTTGGTGTACAGTTCTATGAATTTTAACACATGTGTAGATTTGTGTAACCATCACCAAAGCCAGGATTTGGGGGTTCTATCACCCAAAAAGCACCCTCATGCTAGCCTTTTACAGTTACCTCCTCCCCAACCCCTTTACCCCTGGCAATCACTGGTCTGTTCTCCATGACTGTAGTTTTGTCTGTTTAAGAACATCTCCTACAGGGCGCCTGGGTGGCTCAGTCGTTAAGCGTCTGCCTTCGGCTCAGGTCATGATCCCAGGGTCCTGGGATCGAGTCCCACATCGGGCTCCCTGCTTGGCGGGAAGCCTGCTTCTCCCTCTCCCACTCCCCCTGCTTGTGTTCCTGCTCTTGCTATCTCTCTCTCTGTCAAATAAATAAATAAATAAATCTTTAAAAAAAAAAAAAAAAAAAGAACATCACCTACAAGGGGCGCCTGGGTGGCTCAGTCGGTCTGCCTTTGGCTCAGGTCATGATCCTAAGGTCCTGGGATGGAGCCCTGCGTCAGGCTCCCTGCTCAGCGGGGAGCCTGCTTCTCCCTCTCCCTCTGCCTGCAGCTCCCCCTGCTTATGCTCTCTCTCTCAAATAAATAAATAAATAAATAAATAAATAAATAAATAAATAAATAAATAAAATCTTAAAAAAAAAAGAATATCACGTACATTGCATCATACAGCATGTAACCTTTTGAGACTGGCTTCTTTTACTTCTCATCATGCCTTTGAGATTCATCCAAGTTGTTGCATGTATTAATAGTTAGTTCTGTTTCATTACTGAGTAGTATTCCATTATGTGGATGTACTACCGCTTGTTTATTCATTCACTCATTGAAGGACATTTATGTTGTTTCCAATTTTTGGTGATTACCAAAAAAGCTGCAATAAATAGTTGTGCACACGTTTCCATGTAAGCATGTTTCATTTCTTGACCTGGGTGGTGGGTTCACAAGTACTTACTTTGTGACTAATCCTTGAGCTGTACCTTTTTGTTCTCTTGCTCATTTCTCTATGATGATATATTTTACAGTAAAGGGGCTTTAAAATATCAGTCTGCTAAGTATAAGAGAAGGGAAATTATCTGTTGGAGGAAATGATTGATAAATAAATGTCCATTTGGCCTGTACATTGATAATATTATATGATTCTAACAAAGACCTTCACATTCTCTTGACTCAAAAGAGGTCAGGTATTGAAGAGCTATTATCGTGATAGTTCTTTATCTTTGCTGATTGTGACAAAGGCTTTTGAGGCCTCTACCTGAAAGGCTGACAAAGTTCAAAGCTCTTTCACAGATGCTCTGGACTTACATGTGAAACAGATGCATGATCTCTTTGAGTATTATAATAACCCAGGTGGGCTATACTCTATCCCAATAACCTAAGGAGTAACTAATGAAAGAGGGGCAGCTTTTGGCAAAAGTAGAGGAAATCTGAATTATACACGGTAATTCACTGATCCACGTCCATATTAACTTTTTAGTCAGTGCTATATAATTTGGCCTTACAACTGCTCAGCCAGTTAGGAATTAGGAAGGAAGGATTTAGGTTCCTGTGCAACTGACTGCATAATTTATTACCCAAAGGTCATTAGAGTAGAGCATAGATGTGCTTTGACAGTTACGCTGTTTTCCTCCTCTGTTGTCACGAAAGAACAAAGCCAAATCAAAATGTGTACACCAGGACCATAATGCTGTGGCCAGATTCGAAAGAAAATCTAGCTACAGTTGGTATCCATTCAAGTACAATTTTGTTTCAGGACTAATATAATTAATTACATACTCATTTTAATGTACAATCACCAGTTTGATGGCTATGATTTATACAATTGAAACATTCATATCACATTGACCTTCCTTGGCCCACAGACTGAAGTCCACACATGGGCTGCGTTAGCCTGGGGACGATTCTGTGGCCAGCTTTCTGTGGGCGATATACAGAGGAAAGCTACCAGAGAGTTCCATACCATGAAGGAGTCAGCTCTTTAGCATCTGAAAACTAGTTTAATGGGGCAAGAGTCTCTGAGATTGCGCAACCAGTTTCCATTCATCTGGGGATGGGGTAGCCTACTAGAACTGAGCGCTCACTGTAAAGAAATGAGAGTGGGGACGCACTGTTGGTGGACAATAGAGAATCACTTTAGGTTCTTGATCAGGGAATGAAATGATGAAAGACATAGGTTGGCAATAGGAAACCTGGTGCCTCAAGTATTGTCTTGGTTCTTTTGAGTTAAGATATACTTGACATTGAAGTCTAACACTATTAATTATAGGTGTACAAAAGAATGATTTGATATATGTGTATATTGCAAAATGATTACCACAATAAGTTTAGTTAACATCCATCACCATATATAATACACAATTTTAATTTTTTGTAATGAGAATTTCTAAGATCTAGTCTCTTAGCAACTTTCAAACATAAAATATAGTTGTATGTATTATTAACTCTAGTCACCTTACATCCTAAGGACTTACTGACTTATTTATCTTGTGACTGGAAGTTTCCTCCCCACCTCCCGCTGCCCACTGCCTCCTCTTCACTTCTAGCAACCTCCAATCTCTTCTGTTTCTATGAGTTTATTTTTTTCCAGATTTCACATATGAGTGAGGTCATACATTATTTGTCTTTCTCTGTCTGACTTATTTCACTTAGCATGATGCCCTCAAATTCCATTTCTGTTGTCACAAATGCCAGGATTTCCTTCCTTTTATGGGTGAATAATATTCCATTATGTGGATATCTCACGTTTTCATCATCTGTTGATCCGTCGATGGACACTTAGGCTGTTTCCATGTCTTGGAATGTGAGTGCAGATATATCTTCAATGAAATGTTTTAGTTTCCTTCCGGTATATACCAACAAGTGGAACTACTAGATTAAATTTTCTGAGAAACCCTCACACTGTTTTCCATAGTGGCTGCACCAATTTACATTCCCAGGTTTTGGCTTCTTAAGCAAGGAAAAAGGCACCAATTTACATTCCCAGGTTTTGGCTTTTTAAGCAAGGAAAAAGGCATTTATTTACAAACATAAGCTCTTGGACAAGCATAGCCAAAGTGCTACTTTGGATTTTTTACATTTTTTTAATTTTAGAAAAAAAAAGGAATACTGATTTTAAAAGTGATGAAGATAATCAGTTGAGTAAGATAAAACACCTTCCTGTCCCAATTATTCTCCTTAGTCATTCCATGAGAGAAAGGAATGTTTGTCTGACTTTATGGCCTAGCATCTGAACCGTCCTCCTATGTTTCAGAATTCTTGAATTTGATGCTTGGTAAGATGCAGAGCCCAGCTGTCACCACAGAGGCTGTAAAGGCCAGACTCATTTTCCCAGCCCTCTTTGTAACTAGAACAGGAGCCCATCACCTGGGCGTGGCCAATCAGATGCCTCCAGATATGGACTCAGAGAAGCAGGGCCGAGGTGCCCACAACACCTGCTCTCCGAGGCGGTGAGGGGCAGTGGCAGCATTCGGGCTTATGGTGGCTGCATCAGACTCTTTGTGAGACTGACTGAATGGTGGATGTGCCCTTGGCTCTTGTTCTGACTATATGGATCCTCTCTTTCACCCCCTGCCACCCCATTTTCCAAGTCTTGTTCTCTAGCCTTCCTAATCCCATAAAAATATTCCATTAATGGGGCGCCTGTGTGGCTCAGTTGGTTAAGCGACTGCCTTCGGCTCAGGTCATGATCCCAGGGTTCTGGGATGGAGCCCCGCATCGGGGAGCCTGTTTCTCCTTCTGCCTCTGCCTGCTGCTCCCCCTGCTTGTGCTCTCTCTCTCTGTGTCAAATAAATAAATAAAATCTTTTTTAAAAAATTCTATCAATAAATTCCTTTTCTGCTTAAAGGACTAGAGTCGGTTTCAGTTGCTCGCAACCAAGAACCTGACTAGTACAGTGAAGCATCCACTGCCAGTGTTCCTAAGGACTTGTGCATGGCTTGCTCATCTTTCTATGACGGGGACAACTTTATTAGTGCACTTGAATCATGTTGAAGAGTGTTGAAGAGCTCCTAAAGGAAAATATGATTGTTGTATTTTTGTATTATTTCAGACTAATTAAAGCCATCCATTTTTTTTCTTATTACAAGTTTGTAGTTTTCCCTGAGAAGGGCACATCCTATGTGCATTATCAGCTAAAAAACAAAAGGAGCTCACCAGGAAATTGCTAGAAGCAAATTCTCAGTGGACACTCTAAAAAGTGATATATCTTCCAGCTGGCCTCAAGACAAAATTGAGTCTCTTAAAAGGCAAGATTTTACACGTTCCCAGCAAGACTCAGGTTCCAAAGTCGCTATGTTTAAGTAGAAGAAAATCATGTAAGGCCCTACTTTTAAAATGTCTAAGTTAGGGGCGCCTGGGTGGCTCAGTCATTGGGCGTCTGCCTTCAGCTCAGGTCATGATCCCGGGATCCTAGATTGAGTCCCGCGTTGGGCTCCCTGCTCAGCGGGGAGCCTGCTTCCCCCTCTCTCTCTGCCTCTCCCCCGCTTGTGCTCTCCCTCTTTTGCTCCCTCTCTGACAAGTGAATGAATAAAATCTTAAAAGAAAAAAACTGTTTAAGTTACCTGTATTTTTTTTCCAAATCATCATTTCTCAAACAATTACTATGACATTGGTAGGAGAATCTGTGTTGTAAAACCATCTGCTGTCAGGTGAATCAAATGATCTAACATGAAGTTGCTGACCCAAGCAGTAGCCGGGACAATATACAGCACACTATCTTTTCACAAACTCAAGTGGTAAGTTTCTTCGGGGGCCATGTCTTGATGCCTTCTATATTTCCCTCTCGGTGTTGAGCACAGAACCTTACACATAGTAGGTGATCAATAGGTACTTACTAATTTAATTCAGAATCAGAATGATTACAAACAGCAACCTGAGCAAAACCGGGAGGTAGCAGTGGCCTGAGTCGTACAGAAGAAAAGGGTTGGGCAGATTGTGCACTGGGAGTGGAGGAAAGGGAACATTCACGTTGTAGACAGTACAGATCTATAGATTTATTATGACAAAATCAGCGCATTAAGGCATTTTTCTACAGAAGTGTCCAGGATGGGTGCCTTGTAGGAATCTACAGGAAGGCACCATCTCGACCACCGTATGGGCTAGCAAGAGCCTGGGCGGCGCCTGGGTAGACAAACTGATGGACGGGCATTTAGATAAGAAATCTAGTAATCACATTAAGCATTTATTTTAGGGTTCCTGTTTTTTTTTCATCTTATTCTAATAGTGACCCTGAATTTTACCCCTGAATGACTGTTCTTTTTCCAGTCCACCCTTTATTCTCCATCACCTACTGAAGTATATGGTCCCTGAAGTGTCTTTAATGTGCTAGAGATGGAATTAAAAAAAAAAAAAATAGTCAATGCGTGGCAGGATTTCGATATAGGAAGTGTGTTTTCCATGAAACTGTCACTCAGTCCTATCTCATTATAAAGGCAATAATTGATGTTATACTTATAACTAAGTCCCAGCTCATTAAAAGACTGTCACACTTCCTCGTTTTCTCTGCTATGTCAGTATGTCATTCGTCTTGGCATGTTAGCCCTACTTCAATTAAGGCTACTTCCTGCTTTTGCTTATCACAGCTAAATAACTCTGGTCTGCTATTATGTATCCTAACACTGGCTCCTACTTCGGTGTCCTCCGCAGGACCCCTGCTCTTTTACTCTCCCTTACAGCTTGTGGACTGAGTGGCATCTTAGCTGCTTCCTTTTCTTAAAGCTCGACTCATGTATTATGCATGGGTGCAACCAATTCATGGCTTCTTGTGGAATCAGACCTCACCATTTACATGAAATAAATGTTATCATTATTACATTTATTTTATTTCTCCATTATATTATAGTTGTATTATATTGCTTTTTGTTAAGGTGACTAAATGTAGGTAAGCTTTATTATCTTTGAATTTTGTTTCTGGATATATTTCATTTGTTATAAAAGCAAAAGAGAAAAAGGAACTGCCAAGGCCAGGGGAAGAATATACCTTGGCAGGAAACCCCAGGGTATCCCAGGTTCTTGTCCTTCTCACAACCAGGTAAGACCTTTATTTGGCCCACAGTCACCGGACAGGATTAAGTATGGGGCAGTGGGGATGATGGTGGAACCCTTCCTTCCTTCCCTCCTTCCTTCCCTCCTTCCCTCCTTCCCTCCTTCCCTCCTTCCTCCGTCCCTCCCTCCCTTCCTCCCTTCCTCCCTTCCTCCCTTCCCCATTCTTAGCAAGATCCAGCTAGCCCTGGGCTCCAACAGTGATGCCTGTCCACTGCACAGAGTCAGACCTGGGGAGCAGTCATGATGCTGCTTGCAGAAATAGGTCATCCAAGATCCAGAGCCGGCATCTGCCACATCATATACACGTCAGTAGGTTCTCAGACACTTTATTGATTATTTACCCACTCACACGGCCATAATTATTTGTCTTCGGGTAAATAAGTAGCAAAGAGTTCCAGCTGAACCTAACTGGGGTTCAGAGAATGGCTCTGGGCCAGTGCCCCACCCACCCCACTATATCAGTCAGGGTCCAAACAAGAAAATAGAAATAACCCCAGATATTTCAAACTATGGGATTTTAATGCAGGGAACAAATTACACAGGCGTTGTAAAAGCAAGGAGCCAGTAGAGTGTGATAAGGCAGCTCCGAGATTAGCAATAACAGGCAACCACTAGGCTATGACCTCTAGACCGGGGACAAACAGGAGAAACTGGAATTATGGTGGGCCCATCCAACTGGACCTGGAGCCACAGAGGAGATGCGGAGTTGCTGGAGATGCCCCCTGAATGAGAGGAAGGTAAAGAAAATATTCCGCATTCTCCCTCCCACCGGCCAATCTTCTGCCCCCAGCACCTCCTATTGGTAGAAGCCCATTTAAGAGCCTGTGATACACAAACTGCAGGAGTCAGCTACCTTTCCAAGACCCCCTACTCTGCTCCTTATGACCCTCCTCTCCAACGGGGGAGAGAAAAAGGAAATCTCCGAAGAGCAAGCAAGCCCAGGATAGGCAAACCCACCCTGGTATCTCTGTGTGTGTTGAAAAGCATTGGGAGGGAGAGAAAGAGAAGAGATTAGAGCTAGAGAGGGCAATGTATCCACCCTCTAAATTAAGGAATGTATGAGCCAGGGAGAGGGGAGGCTGCTAGAACTTTCCATGACATAGAGCTGTGAATTGGCCCTGGGTGACTATATATGACAGAAATGCCTCCAAGCCTGCAATAGAGAGGACACTTTTCTCCGGTTTCAGAGTTGATGCAGAATGCCTCCTACTTTTATCTTCCTTAGATCATTTGAGTCAGTGGCTAGGAAGTGTGGGCCCCTGTGCGTTAATCCTTCCCCTCTGTCTTTCCCAGCATTCTCCCAGTAGATCCAGACCTTTATGTGTGTGGGGCAAATTCCCAAACAACCAAGTCCAAACAGTTCAGATCTTTTCCAAACCTAAATCAAATAGATTTTAAGAGCACCTTAATTATCCTTTCATTAAATGCTGCACTAATTATTATTGTTTTCATTAAAATGCTGTGCATAAAGGAAAAGAAGGCAGGCCTAGAGGGAGATATTTGCAAGTGGTATGATGTTAAACATACCAACAAACAGTTTTAAACCTTGGACTCCTCGATGCTAAAATAGGGATATTTTTCCTTACCTTGAAATTATGTGAGTCACCTTCCATACTATCAGGGATGTAGTGGGTATACAACAAATACTAGGTATTATTACCAAAAATAAGCTGTGACTGTATTCGATTTTCACTGAAATTCATGGCAATAGATGAAGACAAACGTTTGGTAAAACCATCTTAACTACAGGAGTCCTCAAACCCAGTGGCTTTTCTGTTTGTTTGTTTTTTCTTAAAATGATCCACAATAAGTAATACATTTCTATCATAATGCATTTCATGTATGAAACGAAAACAAATGTTGCAGGGGACATCCCTTACTCTTATTACATGTGATGGACGCTGATGTTTTCTATACTCCATATGAGTGGAAAATTCTAATTCACTAGATCCTTTTTTTAAAATGTGTTTAGAAGGAAGTCTGGCTAATTCATTGACGTCAGAGGAAGTCACGCAGCTGTGGACAACTCAAAAAGAAGTGATTGCTCCCTAGGAGGTAAACATGAAGGTAAATCCCAACCTTAGCCACACTCCATGGTGCTGGCCACCAGAACACAAATTCTAAATCATGCTTTACAACTGCTTGTCATGTAACATTTGGCCTAATGTGGAGGAGTCCCATCGACATGGACTTGTCTCTGCCTGAGTCATTAAAAATGGCATATGTCCCAACATCTCTATTTGCGTCCTCCAGGAGAGCATTAGTGATTTTTCTATTTTAAGCAGTGGAAGATGTGCCTTTGCATTCTGAGGCAATTTCTGTGCCCTCTAATTGCCAATGGGTTTGGTGAAATAGGTAGGCACTTAGTGAAATCACATTATAAAATGAGTTGCTCAAATATTTAATCAGCTGTGCCTAGCGGCCCAGCCACATGGTTTCCTCTGTAGAGCGTTCTATCTACCAGGGCTAGGAGTTGCTACGGGTTACAGCTTTCCTGTCAAATATGAAAAAGCTGGATTTGAGAGATGAGTTCCAGAAATGTCTTCCTCTTGACCAAAGAAAGATTGGCACATAAAACTCTTGGGCCAACGATCCAGAAGTCATGGATTCTTGTCATACCTGTTTTTAATAGTTTACTGGCAAATCAACTTTTTCCTCCATTTCATTTATTCAGAAGAAATAGCATATATTCTGCACCAAGCATGTGCTGAGAGCTTTCATAAAGGTTAAAATAATTTGTTCAAGGATATCTATCTAGTGAAAGAACTAAGATTCCAAACCTAAGTCTGCCTAGCTTGTTTTGAGTGCCCATTCTATGCCAGGCTTTTTTGGGGGAAATATAATATAAGCAAGATCTTTGGAAGGAGCTAAAATCTAGTGGGGAAGATAGATCCGTGATCATCCCACATAGACTGAGAAAAAGGCTACCATGATCGGAATGTGTCTTATGCTTTCATGATCTCTATGTAGAGATGGGGATATGCAGTGTCTTGCTTTGAGAAAGAAGATTAATAAAAATTACACATCAGACTCCCTTGAACATGAAACTTATTTTTAGTAATGAAATCCTACTATTTTCCAAACCTTGTCTTTTAAGAAGAACCCTTCCAACTCAAATGTTCTAGGCATTAAGTGCAACTTAAAATATATGGGTCACTGGTTAATGTTTATAAACCTTTCTGGCTATGGAGACACTGGATTGTTTAGCCCTTGGCTGGGCCCATCATTTACTCTTAAAGGTCAAGGGGCTGAATGTCTCCCTTTTCTAAGAAAATCAAATTCCCTTTTTTGTTCATCTTCCTCAGTTCCCTTTTGGGTGTCTTCTCTCCTTTGGTAGTAACCCGATATCTGTCAACCTAACAAAACATGGATTCCCTTTTCCCAAATATTAGACAGGTAAATTTAGCCCATTTTTTCCCCTCTCTCCAAACTGGCTCACACAGTCCTAAAATACCTTGGACACTTTTAATACTTTATCAAACCTCACACCTTCTCAGGAGAGAGTAAGCATCTCTTGTCCAAAAGTTTCAACAAAAGACTAATTGAGTATCATGGACTCTGACTGAGTCTCATGCCTATACCAGAGTCAAAGGTGGTGGCCAAGAGGAATGTAATGTATTTCTGGTCTTCGATATTGGATATGTGCTCCAACCCAAATTCTGGAGGTGGGTCCCATTTAACTATACAGATTCAGAGTGGGGGAGGGGAGGAAAGACCAAAAATACTGTTGCTAGAAATACAGTGAATAAATGCTGAGCTACCCAAAAATGACTACCATAAGTATATAATACACTACCCAGGGATTGCAAAAATCCATGGGGAAGCCATTTTATTTTTTATAAAGGCTGGATTAGGAATTTGAGCCAAGGTCTTACTTAGAGTTTAATAGACAGGGAGGCATCATCTCATATGTTTATGTCAGGGAGAGGAGTGAGGTAAGAGGTAGATCTATCATGAAGCTAATGAAGGTTATGCTTTCTATTTCTGACTGCAATCCTAAAAATGTTAGGTGACATTACCAATAATGAGTTAGGATACTGAAATAAACCTTTCTTCTTTTTTATTTTATTTATTTGTCAGAGAGATAGCGCGCACAAGCAGGGGGAGTGGCAGGCAGAGAGAGAACCAGACTCCCCCCTGAGCAGGGAGCCTGATGTCAGACTCGATCCCAGGACCCTGGGATCATGACCTGAGCCAAAGGCAGACGCTTAACCGACTGAGCCACCCAGGTGTCCCTGAAATAAATCTTTCTAAAGTATCAATAGCAAAATATTTTAATCATCCATATTAAAAGAAAGACTATCTTTTTATCCTCTCTATAAAAAATGGTATTACTAAATCATAATATAAAGAGGTGCTTAAATAGTCTGCAGCCAAAACCTCGGAAAAGTACTTTAGAGGTGTGTGAGATATTAATTAATAAGAATGTACTGTTTACCTGGCTTTTGTGATGTTTGTGGTGTGGGTCTCTGAAATTTGTAATTTGTTAGGAAGTCTTCTCTCATTCTAGTTGAATAATCATGTTTATACTTACGTATGTATCTGTAATTAAGTATTTATTTTCTTAAAGAGAGCACCCAAACCGTACCAGCTATAGACCTCACAGAACATGCATGCATTCCTGGATTCCCTTTTGGCAGGACCCAGAGGATGGCCCGGAGCTCCCAGGTCATTTCCAGTATCCCAGCAGCTCCTGGCCACACCTGCCCACACCACAAACCCAAGGAGGATGATGTATGTGTGGCCCTGAATTCCCAGCATAAGTTTCCAGTTCCTTCTTCTTCCACGAGTTTCATTACCCATCCCTTTGGACCAACCACCCTGTGGGGAAGGGTATGTTGACTTGTTTAAGCCAACCATGGCCCATTCTTGGGCTGGGGGTGGGATCAATCCCACTGGAAGCACACACACAGCGGAGAATAAGAGACAGAGGGGATTGTTTTCAAAGGAGACTTGGCATGTTGGTAGAAAGAAGGAGGAGACCAAATGCTGGGCAGAAGCACGAAGTATTCCAGTGGGGGGACTCCCCTCGGGTGTGAAATTTAAGGAAGCAGCAAAAACTCAACCACAAGGTAAATAATATTTTAATACAATATTGTTAACTGGCCAAATATAGCCTGCAGGCCAGCCGGCTATTTTTATAAGTGCACTTTTATTACAGTGGCTGAGTTACCTCTTTGGGGAGATAGGCCCTGCCCCATCACTGCCTCCAAAATTATTGATGTCTTAAAAGAAACTGTCTGAGCCTGGTGGTCTCTTTTAATCCAATAATTGTAAGATTTTTCTTATCCTATGACTCAGCTCTAAATTGGCCTTCTGATTCTGAGAGGTGCAGGAAGGCAGAGGATGCCCCATCTCACTAACAGCTAAGATCATCCCCATATTTTTTTAAAACAGCTTTCTTGAGATATAATTCACACACCGTACATCTCACCTATTTCAAGCATCCAATCCAGCGGTTTCTAGTATAGTCACAGATAGGCACCATCATCACCATCATCAATTTCCCCCGCTACATTTTATGGATAACTCCATCCCAAAGAGGCAAAGTGATGAGCCCTCATCCCCATATTAATCGCACAAGCCATTCAGTAACAAATGATTTTGAAGAAATAGGAAGCATATGGAGGGCTCAGACTCAAGCCAAGCTTCTGCTTAAAATCCCTGGCCCCACACCCATGCTGGCGAGGGCAGGCTCATCCAGCTTGCTGTGGGGGCACATGAGGTCTGCTGGAGACACACGGATGGAAAGGCGGGCCCGAGGCAGGTCTTACTCTGTGTGGGTGTGTTGTGGCTTCGGTTACCAAGCCAGACTTTATCCTCTGTGACAGCTCATCCATCATCAGCCCACTCTTACGCTGTCAGAAGGTGTGCCTACAAACAGCCCCAAGCATTGATGAAAGGGAGAAAGGCCTCTCTCCTTCTGGTCACATGTGTGACCCAAAAAACCAGTATTTCATTCACAGGACCAGAGATAACCAGTAGAAGACTAGTAACTCACAGGTAATCCAAACGTGTTCCTTTAAATAACCATCTCTGTTTCCTTCCAAGAAAGGCCTTCCTGGAAATGCCAAGAAGAGCCATCTGTCAGCCCTGTGACACTGAGTGAGTCAACTGGATTCAGTCTCCCCAGGTGTGAGGTGAGAGGCAGGACTTGAGTGCTCCTCTCTGGGGTCCTTGCCAGCTCTGGCATGTTGTAATTCTATCGGGGGGCGGGAAGGTCATTTCCCTCCTTTCTCTTCCCCACAGAGGTAGGCCTCCCCACGACAGCCGTAGCGCCCAGAGGGTTGGGGCAGGAAACATGGTCACAGCAGAAAACCTGTCTATCCTGGCATGTGGGACTTACTGCCAAATAAATTTGGGCTTATTTTTTTAAAAAATCTGTCATCTAGTATAATAACTTAATTTTAAATAATCTCAGGAATATATTGCATTTCCAAATAATTTTTTTTCATCATGTTTGTTACAGTTTGAGTCCTTCAAGAAACATACCAAGATGGGCTTAGACATGCAAGAGATTTGTTGAGGGAAGCAGCTGTGAGGGCGAAGGAGCAGGAGTGCCCAAGGAGGTAAAGAAAGCTGTTAGGCTGCATTTCAGGCCGGGGGTACAGGAGGACGGGGGAGGAAGAGTCTCAGAAGGTAGCACAGTTCTAAGAACATTTCAGTTAAAGGTAGTTTCCTAGGGCTGCTGTAACAAAGGACTATGGACTGGGTGGCTTAACAGAAATTTTCTCACGGTTTTGGAGGCTAGAAGTCTGAGATCAAGGTGTTGACAGGATCGGTTTCCTTCTAAGGCCTTTCTCCTTGGCTTGTAGGTGGCTGCCTTCTGCCTGTGTCTGTACATCATCTTCCCTCTGTATATGGCTCTTCTGAGAAGGACACCAGTCATTTTGGATTAGGGCCCCCCACAATGACCTCATTTTAGCTTAATTCCCTCTTTAAAGACTCTATCTCCGAATACAGTCATATTCTGAGCTCTGGGGTTTGGGACTTGGACATATGAATTTCAGGGGGACATAATTCAGCCCATCACAGTGTAGGGTATCGTGAAGCCAAAGCTGCCCATCATAGGAGCCTTGCATCTCACAGCAGTGGGACTCGAGTATCCCCACCATGTTCTGTCATTGGCAGGAAGCAGCCCACGGGAAGCATGGCTTTGTGGGAACACAGTGGCGGATGCAACTGGGGCCATCAGTTCACTCCCCAGTCCGCAGGAGATCTGAGTGGCACATTTCCATAGTCACCACAACACTGAGTCTTCATTTACTAAATTGCTCAAGAAAAATAAATTGACCACCTTTTAGGTAAACTTCGGGAGTAGCAAACTGGTTATATTACAACAAAATTACCAGGGGAGATTTTGATTTTCAGTTCACTTTTCTGGGTCCCATCTCTGCCGGGGGAAGCCATACTTGAGAACAGGTGTGCCAGATGCTGGGGGCGGGTAGGGCGCTGAACAGGACAGCCTCTGCCCACCCACCCACTGGGATGGAAGTGACGTCTTCCAAAGCCTCACGCACGGAACAGCAACCACATAACCTTACCACACCCTGGTTAAGTCAGTAACTAGAATCAGCTGTATGCAAGGAAGCATTGTTATGACTGTCAGTAATCAGTAACACATAGAAAGTTTGTGGACTCAGAGACTCAGACGCATCCTGCTTTCTCCCTCAGTGTTCCTGGCCAGGAGCTTAATTTACATGTCTTCAGGCTAAAACCAGATGTGACTCAGCTCAGACTGCAGGGTGATGCCCTGCAAAGGCCAAACCTAAGTAGTAACGAGTTCAGGAACTTGCTGTCCCCGTTTCACCTGGTGGCTCTCTGTCCTGTCTGTGTGCATAGACCTCGAGTATCACACAAGCACAATCCCCATCCAGTGTTAAAGGAGCTGTCCTCCGCCTAAATGTGGAATGTGAAGGCAAGACCCGGCTATCAGTGCCAATTTGCCTTTTTTCCAGACAGATCACTTAGGACAAATTGTTTAATCTCTTGACATCTCAATTTCCTCATCTGTAACTTGGAAATAACCTTGCAAAGTGGTTACGAGGATTAGGAGATCACACAGGTGAGAATGTCTCCTACTATGGTGAGTTCATGGTTGGTATTCTATGGTTCCTCTCTCCAATCACCGGAAAATTATTTTTTCTAGCGTTAGAGCAAAAATTTTGTGGTCAGGACCACTGAGGAAATAAGAAAACTCCAGTTTCCTTTGTCCTTGTTCTCCATTTCTTTTTTCTTTTTAAGATTTTATTTATTTATTTGACAGAGAGAGAGAGAGAGAGAGACAGCACAAACAGGGGGAGCAGCAGGCAGAGGGAGAGGGAGAAGCAGGCTCCCTGCTGAGCAGGGCGCGAGACATGGGGCTTGATCCCAGGACCCGGGGATCATGACCTGAGCCAAAGGCAGATGCTTAACCGACTGGGCCACACAGGCAGGCACCCCTTGTTCTCCATTTCTACTCCATTTATGTACCCAGAGCCTCCAGAGCAGCCAAAACCTACTCTCTGGGAAGGTTCTAATGTCAATCTTTCCCACCTCATGTGATTAACTTCTCTGGACATTTCTTCCAGAAGCATGGCATAATAGCTATTCAGCCTCATCATGGAAAAGACTTTACATCTTGGTAAAGAAAATCACACCAACAGCAAAGACCCTTCTGGTAGCTCTGAATCACACCATATAGGTGTCCCCCCCTCACAGGGGTGGCCTCTACTGGAATGGCAGCGTAAGTAGGATTATCCTCCCAAGGGGACTGCAAACATTTTTGGTAGGAAACATCTCTCTTCGTTCAAATGAAATCTTACCTTGGATCCCGATGTTTACAAAACAAATGCATACCATATTCTATTAATAGGAATTTATTTTACTTCTAATTTTGCACATTATAACCTCAAAAATATGAGCAAGAGACCATTTTGGAATTGGAACACTGGTTGCCAACGATACTGTTACCTTCAGTAACTTATTTTGTCATCATCATTGTTGTTGTTCATTGTTTTTGCTCAGTATCGAGAAAGCCTTGCCACACCAGTAAGTAACTGTTCATGGTTCCAGTCTTTTAACAGCTCTTCTGTCAATCTCAGGACACACTCGGTTCGATAAGACCATCATCAAAGCGCGAAAGATTCTAGATACATAACATATAAAGTATATATTGTATACATGTTAGGTAAGAATATATAGACCAGGCAATCAGCATCCAGCAATCACAAAATGGCTTGAATTATCTATAACATAATATTTTCACATTGCAACATGTTTGGCATTCACAAATTATTGCACAAGTGAGAGTGAATCCGTAATGAGAGTGTGTGCCAAGCAGATGCATGAAAGGCATAGCCTTTAATCCAGCATGGCACAGAGGAGCTTTGCAATGTACGTACACAGCCCTGGTTTTAAGATCTGAGCAGGGAGGAGTGGCAGCCTTCCAGGGCAGTATGCATCTACAAGCATTTATATAATATATGTATGGGGCAGGTGTCCAGACAAGATTTTTCCAAGGCCACAGAATAAGTTCACATGGAAATACAAATTAATGTGTTCAGATAGACCGTGGTTAAAATTAGAATCCAATGGATTTGATTATTCTTGCTTTTATTACTCTTAAAGACACTTTCCTATTTTCACGAAATTTGACTTGAGAGTTAGCAGATCCCTCGAAGCATCTCTGTAGGACAGTTTGAAAACTCTGAATCCCAGTCCAATCCCACCCCAATACATGAGACACGGCCCAGAGAAGCACAGGGTCTTGCCCAGCGCACACAACCCATTAGTGGCAGACGTGAGAAACTTAAACCAGGAGAAACTTAAACCTCGGGCTCCTAGGTCAGCGCTCTTAGACCTTACACCGAAGTGCCAGGAGGCTGCAGAGCCAGCCCCGCGGGGACGGCAGTGGCAAAAGTCAGCACATAGCCAAGCATGAAATCCTTTTCCCACATGGGAGAGAAAAGTCCTGAAATGAACAGTGGGCTTTATTACTCAGCCTGCAGAGCATGGACAAATAATGGTTGGTTTGGTTTGGTTTAGTCTTTGAGAAAGAGAGAAGCCAAGACACATCACACCAGGGTGTGGAGGTGCTGGGGCTGCGCTGGGAAGCCCTTCAGTAACTAAGGGGGAAGGACGATGCCCACTGTGGCCTATGGCCCAGGACGGAAGGTGGTGGGGTGGGCACCAGGTCTGCGTCTAGACCAACAGAAAACGGTGAGTTCCGGAGGCCTGTGGCAACGATCTCTCCATCTGCCAGGCAGCTACAACAGCTATTTTAAGCGCTGGCTCCAGGCCAGACCTTTATGGATTTCAGCACTAAAATTACGTGTTCTAAAGCTCATCTGTTTTGGACCATAAATGACAAAGAGAGCTATTACAGAATGTCAGATTTGTCCCTCTGTTTGGGACAACGTCCTCTGTCTTAATACGTGTTTGGCCTCTACAAATGATTCATGTGGGGCAGCAGAATTACTGAGTCCCCGTCAGAATAATTCACTCACATTTCTCTCGGCGTTATCATATGTTCTTCTCTGCGAGAGACAAACACTATTTATGTTTCCCTTTGTACGTGTTAATACTAATGTCACGGATGGGCTGTGTTTTCCCTCTGCTGAGCTGAGACACGGTAAACACGAGAATAAAAGATGCAGCATTTCCAGTGACTCCGAAGCCCTGTTTTTAAAGGATGAGCCCACATTTCCTTATCATGGAACAAAGGGCCGATTATTAAACTTTGAATTAACAAGTGAATCCCACTCCCATCCACACCTCAACTACTTAACAGGCCTTTCTAGTGCTGCCTCCCTGAAGCTAATTCCCCCTTCCCACCCACAGGCCACTTCTCGCTGCCCCAGGCCCAGGAAGCAACGCTGCACCTTCCTTGGGTCTCAGACTTCCCGTCCTTCAGGCAAATAACTGTCATTTTATCCCTGTGTAATGTGAGCATCTTAGCCAGGGAACAAAGAACAGAAACCCTCTCACACTAGCTCAACAAAAACAGGGACATTTTGCAGGAACCTGGGGTGTCTCTCAGGAAGCTGAGCTCTTGAGGAGATGGGCCATACCTGGGGGAGCACGGGGAGTGGCCACATTCCTTGGGCTCTTCTCTAAAGAGGTGCATTTTCAACCATTCAAGGGGACTTGTTGGTAGGAATGTCTTTCAGCTTCTATTAGAAGGTTAGAGGAAGAAGTGTGATACAGGGTCGCTGAGTCTAACAACTTACACGCCAATGGTCAGATCTTGATGTAGAGAAGGTGGTCAGACGGTGGTACACAGTGTCCATAGATCTCCTAGCCAGTATTTCAGGAGCAGTCCAGCCCCAAGCTCACCACGAGACACTAAGGCTCAGATTTATTGGTGTGTTGGTGCCCCCCAGGGTTAGACTGTGGGTACACTCTCAGCTCGAGGAACCCCAAACTGCCTAGAATCCAGCCTCTGGGATATTCTCCAGTGTGTCAAAGTCCCTTTAACTTGTAGCACCCCAAATGGAACCCAGTGCTCCAGACGTTGCCTGCCCTGCAAAATAAAGAATAGAATATTTTCCATCCGAACACCACACTCAAATTTTTTAAAAATGTCATTAACTTATTTTCTGGTTATTGAATACTATTACTTCCAACAATATTCTGAGGTTTAAATTCACTTTTCTGGAAGCCAGGACATAGTTGACTTGCACAGATCTAGTTATCAGTTAAACCCCTACCTCACCAGTACGTGGACTGCTCTCATGCGTTGTCTACTAGGACAGTTAATGTTGAAAATCTAAATGCAAAGATTTATTTACATTTATATCCATGACATTCCACCTTGCTGAACTTATTTTGTGTCTTCCTTCTACATCAAACTCACTATCTCATTCATCTTTATGACCTCAAATTTGACAAGACGTACAGTGTGCACCCAAGTCATTGATGGGAACATTGAACATGACTAAGGTCAAAACTTGACAGAGTGCCTCTAGAACTCTTCTTTCAGTTCTGTCATATACTCTTTAATCAATAGTATTGTAGGTTCCATCTTTCAAAAAGTTAGACTACTTTCTCTCATAATTCAATGTCCTAATCTTGTCCCCAAATTATTATTGAAGAGTCTAATGCCTCTTTACAATCCAGATACGCCATGCCTGTTGCATACCCCTGATCTGACCTGCCAACAGTCCTATTTAAAAGGGAGTTAAAGATCAGTGGGCATGATTTACAATGAATCACTGATGCTCTTGGTGGATTTCTACTCACTGCACTGAGAGTTCACAAAGGATCCATTTAACAGTTAGACTCTATCTTCTAGACTCCACCTTCTTTCCTTTATTGACAATTAGGATGGTGTTTTCCTATCTCCCACCTTCTACTGCTTTCCTGTTTTCCATGATTCTGACAGGGATGCTAGTCTATTTACATGTTATTTACCTGAACTACAAGATGAACTTATTCCAAACAATTAGGTATTTCTTCCCATTCCTTTCCCTTATCTTGGGCTTTAATTTCCTGGTCCCCATGTTTTTCATTCTGCAGATCATTAACCTTGATAGAAAACAGTTGTGTTTTCTCTTTGATTCCTGTAAGCATTATATCATCTGCCCTAAGCTATTGCCTTCGTGGTTCTTCCCGCTCTGAACCAAAAAAAAGTCATTATGGTTCTTCAAGCCTAAGTTCATCCTGCACTTTAGTCATCCCAACTCTTTCTTTACAAATTTATTTATTCATTCATCAGTTGCACAAACTTATCTTAGGAAATCCACAATGAGGCAAGCCCTGACTTGGACATCCCGAGCGGGATGAATTATAGCCCTGTTCTCATAGAACAAACACCTTATAGGCAGGGGGACACAGTCTGGTATTTAACTTGCTCATGGTTCAATCAACATTTCTCTATCATTTTCCAGTTAAGATAATTAAGTAATTACATCCTAGTGATGTATTCTCTTTTTGCCAAATTTGGAGATTTGCATATTTGCGACTACACACTTTCTTAGCAACCACAGAATAACAGATCATTTCTCTGGATATAATTAGGAAAAAAACAAAAACAAAAACAAAACAGTTTGCCCAAAGGAAAATATGTCAGGGCAGGAGTAAAGGTATTTACAAAGCATTCTGGGGAGACATTGAAAATGACAAGGAGAAGAAAACCATGGCAAATTGTAACTGCATTCCCCTATTCATAAGAAGGAAGAGAGTGAAGGCATGCATTTAAGTGGGTTTCTGGGACAAGGCGGTGTTGAAGACAAGGGTCACCGACTTCAAGTCATAAAATCAGACAAGGAAAACAAAACACCTCCAGGCATGCATATAAAGTAAATGCACAGACAAGCTTATCATTGAAACTGCAGTGGAGGCAGATTCTAAATCATTTCTAAGGAATTACTACTTAATAGGTACAAAAATAGTACTGAAGGTTTAGTAATGGTACAGTTCTTATTATATTTTTAGTTAAACATAAAAATGAAAATAAGGATGTTTTTAGATCTGTGACCTCAGTGTCTCCAATTCTATGTTTCTCATAGGCCTTAGGTAAGTTATTTAAGTGCAAAAGCCTCCCCTCCCATCCCAGGGGTTCCCAGGCACCTAGTTCTCGGGCTTAAGGAATCCCTCCTGATGTGGGCATTATTGATGGAGGAACTAACGAGGATCAGGTGAGGGAAGAAGCTTCTGGGGGGCCTGCAGCATTTAAAATAGACCTTCACGGATGAGTGGGAGACGACGGGCTAGGGAAAGGGCACCCTGGGCGGAGGCCCCGGCTTGTGCTAAGGCACGTAGGGTAGTACTCATGGCACATGATGGGAAAGGCCAAGAGCCAACCAAGGGAAGAAGAGGAAGTGGGGGGAGGCCAGGCAGTGGAACTGCGCCAATCTCTGAAGGGCCTCAAACATCACACAGGGAGCCGGGAAGGAATTCTTTCCCAAAGCAGAGGGGAGCTAATACATGGTGAGCAGGGTAGTCAATCAGGAGAGGGCTTATGATTTCAAAGGACAGGGAAGGAGACAATTGGCAACATGGGCTCTCTGGGGACGTTCTCTGGGAGGCTCTGTCCTCTGCTTTTATGCATCTCTCCCTCTTTTTTTTTTTCTTACTTTTTTTTTTTTATGTTATGTTAGTCACCATACATTCTTTTGCATATTGTCTTTAAGACACCATTGACAGTTTATTAGGCTAGCCATAAAATAGGAATTTACTCAGTTCTGACTCTAAGAAGCCACCGATCACTCTTTCTGGCTGCAGTTTCTCTATCTGTTCAACTTGGCCATAATCCGTCCCCTGGCTACTTCAGAGCCCAGAAGAGCTACCATAGTTTGGACATCTCACAGTGTGTGGTCAGTGTAGGCATGCAGTATCTCATTCAATCCTCTCAACAACCTCACCAGGAATGAACTGTTAATATGCCCACTAGACAGATGCAGAGACTGAGGTTCACGGAGGGGATGTGACTGCCCTTAGGTCTTACCGATAGATGCACGCATAGCCAGGAGAGCCCTTTGCTAAGTTTCCCCAGTCATTCCAGGGGTGATCATGGTCAGGATCCATATGCCCCTTGGATTCTAGGTATTGCTAGGGTTGTAAGGAGCCGTCGGAAGACCCTTCCATCACCCCAACAAAAGTTTCACCTTCTTCACAAGGTGCTTCCCTTCTCTCTCTGATCGAGCTGGTGTTGCCATGCTGTGTTTGGAATATGGGGTTACTGATCGTAATCACAGCCCCTCTCAGGCCTTTCCAGAATTCCACAGTTTGGGAAACATATTTAACCTCTCACCTTCGGCAATGCTGTGACCGCACTTGCCCTCCGTTAGTTGGGTGATTTAGAAATGTGTCGTTCTTGTTTTTTTTTTTTTTTAAAGATTTTATTTATTTGAGAGCGAGAGAGAGAGAGCATGAGAGCGGGGAGGGTCAGAGGGAGAAGCAGGCTCCTCGCTGAGCAGGGAGCCTGACGCGGGACTCGATCCCGGGACTCCAGGCAGTCGCCCAACCGACTGAGCCACCCAGGCGCCCCGAAATGTGTGGTTCTTATGGTAATTCACGCCTGTGCTATTGCGTGCAGCCTTTGGCCCCGACTTCCTGTTAGTGCGCTGCTCTTATTTTCATCTGAACTGGGATTAAATGACTTAGCCCGGAGCAAACACAGAACCCAAAGTCCCTGGGAACCCTGGGGCAGAATTGGTCAAACGGGTTTGAATTTATGGTGTTTTCCTTTGATGGAAGATAAGGTAACACAGTGATACAATTAGGAGGTGGCTGTGGTGTGATGGGAAGAATGTAACAGCTGAAGGAAGAAAACTTCCCCTCTTTCTGCTGAATGTGGAGTTGTCTTGTTAATTGAGATATAATTCACATACCATAAAATCCCCCCTTTAAAGGGTATGATTCTGTGGTTCTTAGTATATTCGAAAAGTTGTGCCACCGTCACCAGTCTCAAATCCCAGGACAGTTTCTCACCCCAAAAAGTAACTCCACACCCATTAGCGATCACTCCCCATGGCC
This sequence comes from Neomonachus schauinslandi, assembly GCF_002201575.2. Classification (NCBI taxonomy): domain Eukaryota; kingdom Metazoa; phylum Chordata; class Mammalia; order Carnivora; family Phocidae; genus Neomonachus; species Neomonachus schauinslandi. The sequence continues at coordinate 100,914,678 of NC_058411.1, forward strand.
CCTCACCGGGTGCCAACACCCCCATCTAGACTTGTTCGCTCCCCCCCAACTTCCCTCTCCCTGAGTCCCCCCAGGCATCACCAGCTAGGTGACTGATGGGAGATGAGGTCCCTTGGGCCAACCACAAGGCCAGCATGCCTGTCATTTCATTCACCATGAGGATGACTCCCTGCCATGTCACCCGACAGCAAAGCCCCCGGACCTCGCTACCACTGACCCCAGAGGGAACGGGTAGAGAAGCAGCCAGAGAGGGCCGGGGAGCCCTGAGTGGGAGCTGCCCCGCACCGCTTGCTTCTCTGTAGCCCAGCCACGCACAGGAAACGGGCTCTCCGGGGTCTGTCAGGTCAGCCTGAGGGAGGAGGAATGCTGCTGTGCACCTCACCTAGAGTGCAAGTGTCACCCTCCGATCTTGCACACACTTCCTGCTTCCGGCATTGCTCCCCTTAAGAGGAACACTTATGCCCCAGCCCACATTTTCATGGAGGGGAGGGGATTCACGCTCTAAAGCCTAAGGAGGCACAGCATGCAAGGGACACGGCTCTCCGGCCTCTCACTGCCTCCTTCCCAGGGGAGGAGGGACTTAATACCACCTTAAAAATGTGTTAATACAATACAATACAATATAATATAATATATATTGTAGTATGTATAATATATAGTGTAACATGTATAACATGTATATAGTATATATTTCTATCTGTATTTGTTATTGTCTGTTCCTCCACTAGAACATAGTGTCCAATAGAGCTGAGAGTTGGTTTCTCCCCCTCACTGTTCCAAGCCTAGAATTGTGCTGGCGACAAAGTAGATGCTGTATAAATATGTGTCGAATAAACAAAGGAAAGAAGGTCAGGATAGTGGAAAAGTGGCATGAAGTCAAAGGCCAAAATTTAACCCGGAAGTGCTTGTCACTGATTGAGAAGCTTTGAATGTCAAGGCTCATATTTCTTTACAAATCATATTTTTATCACATTTTCAGATTTTCTATTTCATGGACACTTAACAAGCCCAGCCCCACAGCCAGTGGCTGCTTCCATCTGCTGGCCACCTTCCTGGTCTCAGGATTTAGCTTTTGACCCTGGCCACCTATCCTCAGGTGAACCAAAGGACCCCTCAGAGACTCCAAGCAGACTCCTAGCGGAGACTCTCGGCTTTTCCTCCCTGGCATTTCAGGTTCCTGTCTCAGCATGACAGGCATGGGCCAGTGAGTCGTTCCCCTAGGGCAGGCCTCTATAAGGGTACTGAAACCCCACCAGAAATGCCATGCCTCATAGTGGCTGCAACTCCGAACTGTCTGTAGTTATAAGCTGCTTGATGTAGGATATAAAACCCCAACGGGCATGCTCTGGCAACAAAATGTAATAAATACTTTAGCTCACTTCAGAGTTTTGCTTTGCCAAGTGAGGCCTACAAGTTTGGATCCGGAGCTGAATTGCCCAAACCAGAGAGGAGAGTCTCTTAGTGGTGACAGACCTGCCTCGTTGCTCTTCCCCAGGCAGGCCACTCCTCTAAATGAGTGCTCAACAACTCTTCGAAGGGGCTCTGCACTGTTATCCTGCCCAGGGTGCCCATGTACCTCAGTTCAATCTTGCCCCCTCCCCTAATGTGTATCCCTAAATGTGCCATCCCTCTGAATCCATCTTAACTTCCAAACTTGCCCCCAGCCCCATGGTGGTCTCCAGCATGAAGAGCTACCACTGAGGAAGAATGACATTTGTTTTAGCCAAATTTCCCCCAAATGGAAAAGGAATCCAATTTATGTGTGATACTATGCAAGGGCATCCCAGGTTCAGCCTCAAATTTCATTTCAAGGGTTCCTAATGAGCATTTGGGCAATTCACACCAAGTCTTTTATTCAATGGGACCTTTGTCTCTTAACATCTGCAGTAACCTAGGCAACCCAAATGTAAAAAGAGAAAGTAAAGGCCATGTGGAAGCTGGGTCACTGTCTCTTAATGGTATTGATTCAGCATAGAATCTAGGTCAATGACATTTTGCCATGGTTGACATTGGGGTAGAGCCATTCATTAGACATGGAGCCCTAGGCAAGGTTGATTTTCTTGACCTCTCTAAGTGACCACATTTCCCCTCATCCCTGCCAAACAGAGTGGAAAAACACTTTTAGAAGTTGGTCTACCAACATTAGCCTTAACAGGTTGGGCGACCTACTTAGCACCGGGTGTCATTGGCCACCAGTTGCCCAAGGGCATCTGGATGGTTGGTCCATAGCCACCACCATGTGTTTGTTTATAACCCGGCATTTTCAGGATAGAGGCTCTTTATCTTTCTCCCTTACCTAAACAGCAGAACAATAACCAGAGTATGCTTAACAACAAAAGAATGAGGGTAAGCAAATTTGATTTTAAGGTCATGACGTCAAACAGGGTAAAGCATCTTGGTCTTGCAGGTGGTTTCAAGCAGGTTTGAACCATACATGGTTCACCCAGTGTCAGACTGAACTCCCTGACATCAGCCCTGCAGACATACAAGGAGAGTCTACTAGACTAGGAAGTATTTTTGCCACTCAGGCAAATGTACCAAAAAAATCTGCTCCTGAAAATGTGATTGTAACAACCATTGCTTTGTGTCATCGGTCTTATAGCAGGCAGCAAGGTTACTATAACCCTCCTTTAACAAAACCATATGGGCTATTAAGAGCAATTTTTAATGAAGTCAGTCCAAGTCCACAAATACTGCATCACCCAAAAATGCAACTTCTGGTTTTCCAGGAAAGGTTACTAACATTTTCCAGGATGTCTTGTTATGAGGTTGCTTTTTTCCTTGATGATTCAGGTCAAGCAGACTTCCTGATTCCCACCCCCCTGGGTAGAACTGACTACTTTGTTCATGTGATAACCTGCACATGCCTTTATTGAAGTGCACGCTGCTGATGCATCCAGTTTTATCCATGTCTGTCTCCCCTACTGTTGCGTGTACTGATTGAGAGTCAAGGTCATATTTTGATCATCTTTTCTTCTCAGTGCTTAGTATAGAGCCTGGTACAAAGCTGGCACCAGATTTTTGTTGGTTGAATAAGTACATGAATAAAGTCTTGTGGAATGATGCATCCTGTATGGTTTCTGCACTCAGCTAAATGTCTTACATTAACCAAACCATGACCAATAATCAGGCTTAAAAAAAGGTAAAATACAGACAACTTCAACTCCCCGATTCCTGTTCGGCCCACAAATTTTTCTTCCAAATACCATTTTCCTTCAAAGAACATTAATTTTTTTAGATCCTTTGGAGAGTTTATATTCTTATAAAGCTGAAGTTATGCAGCAATGAGTATAATCAACAGTGCAAGAAGAAACTATATTTTTGTCTTTGAAACTAATAAATTCTGTCACATTAGGAAAGTCTACTTCCTCACCTGTTGAGTACAACTAGGGGTGGCACATGGGTTTCATTTCAAGGATCAACTCCAATCAATTGGTAGTGATCATATAAAACATCATGTTGAGTTCAGTGGGAAAGAAAGCTGGGATTGATTAGTGATGTCTGCCATGGGTGCCAGTGGAAAGAATGTTGGCTAATAGGCTAGGTATTTGCCATCCTGGTGTAAATGATCTCAAGCATCCCTTTCCAGCTCTAAGCTTCTGATTTATATTTCAGTAGTTCATAGACTACCCAGCATCATTTAACATTTATAGTATCCTTGTTGTATACGGCCAGGATGTGCTTAGGGTTTACTAGACCCTGGTACTGTGTAAAGTGCTTCACATGGATTGTCTCATTTCATCCTCAAAACAATGTTACGGGGCCCATGCTATCATTGTTCACACTATACAGGGTGAGGAACTTGAAACCAAAGAAGCTGAATGGCTTGCAAGGTCACATGACTGTAATAGTGAAATCAGAATTCACACTCTGAGATTCTTTCTCAGAGTTCTTAATGAGTTTCTCAGAGTTCCAAACCACAATGTTGAGGTAGCTGTTCCACGTTGGCTCCTTTCTAGACAAAAAGACTAAAAGTCTGCAAAAGAAAAAAAAAGTAAGCATACTAAGGGGTTAGGAAACTGCCTGTATTTTACTGACAATGATTTTGCAACCATAAGTAACACAGGGCAGTACAACTCTTGACTGTTCCTGAATCACTGATTTTATGGGCAAGCTTTTGAAATGCATGGTTCCCTGGGAAAATTCAGACACATAATCATCTTTCAGTAGTATTAATGAGTTAATGAAGTTGGGATATTTTAGATAAAATGAAACAGGAAATCACTCCTTATCTCCCTTTTATATATGGAGAGAATGGTTAAGAACTTCATTTGGGGCCTTGATGCACACAGGTGGTTCTTTGAGGCAGTTGATCAGCAACTTCCATTACACATTATTTTTGCCCTCTCTCTGTTCCGCAATCCCTGACACTCAGCAGATGATCTCCTGTCTGATTGGTCCACTCTGTTCCTAGTCCTTTACTCCAAGTAGATTCACCTGTACATTATGCTCCTGCCAGTCCGTAAAGGCCGGTCTAACCCACCAGCAGCTTTTCTAGGCTCAGGTCAGAAGAGACTTCACAGAATTGACCATGATGAGTTTACCAGAGATGGCTATATAGGACCGTCCCCCTCAACTGACCAATAGGTAAGGCAAGGGATCCGGTCACACTTCCTTCCACTGAAGGCTGAAAAGCACCTTCTCCCAACCAGCAAAGGTTAGAAAAAGGCATTTCCCCTGATGCCCAGCAGGTAAAAGGATATGCAAACCATTTCACAGAAAAAGGTAATACCTTTAGTTGTATTTGTACATGAATTTTCTTGTATCTTCACTCCATTCCCTCCTCTTTATCCAAGACTAACTTTTGTATCATCCATGCTCTGGACCTCATCTTTTGAAAGAACTTCTTCCCTTTTATGTTTTATGTTAATTTCCAATTACTCATTAACTACATGAGTGGATTCTCTGCGTAAGAAATTAAGATGCTGGGGCGCCTGGGTGGCTCAGTCGTTAAGCGTCTGCCTTTGGCTCAGGTCATGATCCCAGCGTCCTGGGATCGAGTCCCACATCGGGCTCCCAGCTCAGCGGGAAGCCTGCTTCTCCCTTGCCCATTCCCCCTGCTTGTATTCCTGCTCTCGCTATCTCTGTCTCTGTCAAATAAATAAATAAAATCTTTAAAAAAAAAAAAGAAATTAAGATGCTGCAGATAAGTTGAAGTCAGGTAAGTTGTTGAAAAATACGTATCTTGAAGGAGAGGCCGGGGAATAGCAGCTTGGTAATTGAAGCTGTCGCCATTGGTGAGACTCTGGAGAGAATTTTCTCCTCGATCTTAAACCCTTTTAAAAATAGTATCTTCCCCTTGGCATAAATAGCTCTCAGTCACTCTCATTTTCAGAAACAAAGCCAACGAACAAAACCGAAACAACTCCCATTCCCCTAAATCCTCCCTCGGTTAGCACCTCTTTCCCCCTTAGCCTCCCATTCACTGCTTTTAGGGCTTTGCCTGTGTCTTCCAACTTTTGCAGTTCCACCGCCATATGTCTTCCTATTGTTGGCGTTGGGTTAGACCCGATGACAAAGAGCACACACACCAAGAGCTGAAGTAAAAACCCAAGCATATCTTATTGCTGCCTTCCACTGACCCTTGACCCAGAGAGCTGGGAGTAGGGTTAGGGAAGCCAGAAGGCACATGGGCAGTTGTACCTATGGGGCTGGTATTCTCAGCTAGACCAGCTGTGGGGCCCCTGAAGGTGAGGAGTGGCTTCTTCCCTAGGAGACAGGGAATGTTTGCACCCCGAGTTGCCAGCATCGGCAGCACTTACCAAACTCAGAGCTGCTCATCGTTGGGCACTTTCTTGGTCAAGAGCTTATCTGGTGTAGGGACACCTGGGTGGCTCAGTCGTTAGGTGTCTGCCTTCGGCTCAGGTCATGATCCCAGGGTCCTGGGATCGAGCCCCGTGTCCGGCTCCTGGCTCGGCGGGGAGCCTGCTTCTCCCTCTCCCGCTCCCCCTGCTTGTGTTCCCTCTCTCGCTGTGTCTCTCTCTGTCAGATAAATAAATAGAATCTTTAAAAAAAAAACCCCAAAACAGCTTATCTGGTGTAACTGTGACACTAGCAGACGTACCCAGCAAGCTTGCGTCTCTACTCCACCCCAGTCAGTCACACGTCTGTGTTCATGCTGACGTCATCATGTATCCTCTGAATTAACGTGTTTCTATCTTTAAGCTTAAGATCCTTCTAACTTAGTTGGGTGACCCTCTAAAAGCAGTCTCAAAATATGAGGTATTAAGCCAGCAAATCCCTGGACCAAAAGGAAAAGCCCAACATTTCCCAACTATATCATTCTATACGCACACAAACAAACAAATCAGGAAGACACTGTCTTTATAAAAGGATAGCAATCCAGTTGTCTTGACACAATTTAATAAATGTTACTCATCCTCCCAAAGATGTAAAATGTTTCCTTTACCATAAACCTCATTTTCAAATCTGCGAGGCTCTGTTTTTGGTTTTGTTTTAGGTTCTTCGACCTCTAATCTAGTCCAATGTCAATACCACACTGTTTTACTTGCTATAATTTTTTATTTCATCTTGATATTTGGTAGGGTAAGTCCCCCTTTATTGTTCTTTTTTGCAAAAATATTTTGGAGGGAGAAACTAGTCCACATGTTTTCTCTTCCATATGAATGAGAGAATTAGCTCATTGATTTCTATTAAGTATTCCTCTGGAATGAGCTAAAGGGACATACCAAATCAGTGAGGATGAGCGGGGCTTTCTAATATTCCACTATTGGAGATAACTGGATAGTCATATGGAAAAAAGATTAAATTATATACATTTTTCTGTTTATGAGGATACTTCCAAGGTGGATTAGAGTTTTAATGTAGAAGTAAAGTGACTCAGGCCCTGCCTTCAACCCCAGGGGGGCAGACAAACGTCGATGTGTGTGGTTGCAGCAAAAGCTGTAATGCAGGTTTGTACCAAGCCCCATGGGAACCCACGAGGGCGTGCCAGCCCCACCTGGGAGCACGGTGAAAGCTTCATAGCACCTCGGTGTCACCAGTAAGAAAGGCTTAGGAGAGGGGAAGGTCTGGCAAGCAGAGGCAAAGATGTGGAGATGTAAAGGACACCTGCAAGGTCAGGGAATGGCAGAGAGGGAAGAACATGTGGTCGAGAGGACGGAGGCGAGGTGGAGAGAGGGTTAGGCTGGGCTAGCTCACCAAGGGCTCTGAGCCCAGACTGAACTGAAGAGCTCATCAGCAAGCTGGGTCCAGAGTCTGTGTCTCAGCATTCACCCAGGAGGCCTTGGGAACATGAGAAAACCTTAGCTGTCCCCCTGATCAGCTGTTGCAGTTAGTTCAGTGCAGATCAGAGAGAGGAACGGGCCTCCACCCTGACACTCTCAGGGCTCCTCCTACCCGCCCCCTGTTTGGTCTCAGTAGAAATCCAACAAAAGTGACAGGGCCTCTGCAGCATCCCCACCACCTCCTCGAGTGGGTACAACCTGGCCTGAGTGCTTGTTCCCTCTGCAGACTTCAGCACTATACCGATAATCAGGAGACACTGGGGATTTTCCTCTGGGTTAAAAACACTTCAGTTTCACCTAGTACCAGCACTGGCCAGGTCTCAAAGTCTGGAGCCATCCACAAACAGGTCCATTCAGATAACTGCTCTGCGCTCCCTTCCCCCCTTAAACTAACAAAAACACTCTTATCTTCCAGCCAAAAAAAACCCCATCATCATCCAAATGCACCAACTTCCTATTTTTCCTGGCCGGCAGCCCCTTCTTCTTCATCGCCTCCGCCCGGTTTCCCAGCAGCAGTCAGCCGGCTCGCACCGGACCGCAGGGAGGCTCTACCCCGGTGAGCGCAGGACACGAAGCGCAGGCGGAGAGGCGCTGCGGGCAGAGCCGGGCCCCTCCAAGTGCTCTGAGAGCCAGAGGCATTTCTTTCAAACCTTGGCTGCAGTCATTGCGTGTCACCTGTGCTCAACACGTCAGAGCTGACAAAGCTGTTTTCGTACGTATGTATTACTTCTTTTCATCCTTGCCACCGCCTCGGGAGGCAGGATCTGATTTTTGTTTCAAGGACGAGGAAACCGAAATTCAGAGAATTTGAATGGTTTTCTGCAGATCACTCGGCAGAGTCTGGAATTGAATTTATGATTTCTGACTAAATCCTGGGGCGCTGGCCCTAGGGGCATCCCAGAAAGGATAGATGGCTTTGAGAAGCCCCAGAAGATGTGTGTGATTGTACTCAGACACGCGCGCGCGTGCACGCGCACACACACGCACCCGCCCCCACCCCCATACACACACAACAATCGTGGGGCCTAATCCACTTGAAGAAACTCATCAAATAGCCAAAGCACTTAGCAATGTATCTGACACCATACAGTGCCTCCCCTGGGAAGGAGACTACCTTAAGATCACCATCCACTTTTGTGAACGAACTTGACAGCAATTTGTCACGCTGAATAGTACTAATTTGCCTGCGTCAGGCTGTGAGCTAGTCAGGTCTCCACAGTGCCTAGCATACGGTTGATCTTTAAAACACATTTTCGGGGTGCCTGGGTGGCTCAGTCGTTAAGCGTCTGCCTTCGGCTCAGGTCATGATCTCAGGGTCCTGGGATTGAGCCCCGAATCGGGCTCCCTGCTCGGCAGGAAGCCTGCTTCTCCCTCTCCCACCCCCCCCCTGCTTGTGTTCCCTCTCTTGCTGTGTCTCTCTCTGTCAAATAAATAAATAAATAAAGTCTTTAAAAAAACACATGTTAGAGAAAAAGAATGAGTATGAGAGGCATCAGGACAGAGAAACTCCCACTTCGGTCACCTTCTTCCAGCACATATGCTGATATTAATTCTGCTCGGTTAATAATATGCTCATGACTCGCCAGTCAGTCAGGCTCTGTAGGAGGGGGGATATAGGGTAAATGGGCAGAGATGGAGTGAGGTGCATCAGGTGCATCCGCAGTGGCGCACTAGGTGCCAAATGCTGGTGGGAAGACAATACTGAGACAGGTAGTTCAGCAGGAGGCATCTGGGAGTGAGCAGGCAAAAGCCCTAAATGGAAATATGTCAGAGCTGATGGGCAATGCTAAGAAGGCAGTGCTGTGAGAGCATCTGGCCTGGAAATGGACAAGCTAGGCAGTCTGCCCCGACTGTCTAAGTTCCAATGGGCTCCCCTCCAAGGGGGGTTGGGTTCTATCTAGTCTCCTCTTACTGCGCATCATCCTGAAGGTATTCTGCTCCCTCCAGCCCACCGCTCTAAGAGCAAACGTGTGCATGCGATGAAGCCATGGGTAGGAGGAGAGCCTGGGATGAAGAGAAAAGAAACAAATTCTTGATAATCCCTTCAACTTGCTCTATGCATCGTGGCCTGTCCTGTCCTCTCATTGAAGTTACAGCAGCAACAGTGAGTGGGAAACTAAACAATTAAAAAAAAAAATAGTCAGCTTAGGGACGCCTGGGTGGCTCAGTTGGTTAAGCATCTGCCTTTGGCTCAGGTCATGATCTCAGGGTCCTGGGATTGAGTCCCACATCAGGCTTCCTGCTCAGGGGGAGCCTGCTTCTCCCTCTGCCTACCGCTCCCCCTGCTTGTGCTCTCTCTCTCAAATAAATAAATAAACTCTTAAAAATAAAAAAGCCAGTTGGGAGCAAAGTAGAACAGAAATCAGTTATACCTTGCTAGGTAATTAGGAGGGTCATTAATTTTTCCTTCATCTCCGTATTAAAAAGAAATGCGTCTGCCAGTTGCTTGGTTAGTGAGGAGTCATGGAGACACACGCTGTAAGTGCCTGAGACAACGGCTTCTTGTCAGATTCCAGACCCATGAGAGAATAGCCTGGGAGGACTCCCCCTGAGCCACCAAGGAAGGCTCCATTTGGTGAGCGGGTGTACTGTTGGTCTGGCACAGTCCAGGTGAATATCGGCAATGCAGGAGAAGCAAGGATGCTCATGTGAAACTGTCTGCGCATCCCAACTAGTAAGTGGAGTCTGGAGACCAGTGGGGGCGCACATATGAGACAGGCAGAGTCTCTCCTCCAGTTCTGGGCCAAAGTCTCTTGAAGAGAAAAGGGTTCTGGGCAATTTACTAGGAGAGAGGTTCACATACAGAGTCCAAGGTCAAGGCTCAGTGATAAGAACAAAACATATGGGAGGGGGAAGGCACTTTCTCACGGGGGTAGGGGTGTCTCAGTGCCCAGAACACAAAGCTAAAGCTGATTGAAAATCACCTGCCTCCATCTGGATTGGACCAGGTAATTGCAGGTGAGGTGAGTCCTGTGTATGGGAATCAAGGGAGCCCCAGCTACGGAAGGAGAAGGAATTACAGAGGCTGGAACCCAGGTAGGAACTGACATTATTGGATGATCTCATTGTCACCACTGAGCTAAAACCCATTTGTAAAATTAGGCTAGTACTGACTGACTTTTCTTCCCAGAATTCAATTTCTTTCAGGGCGTCACACATGATGGGATTTTAGGGACACTGGGACAGCTGCCTCCACAACCTCCTTCCCTGAGATCAAATAAGGAAATGGAGGCATTGGTGACAACAGCTTCCATTGCGCCAGGAAAGATGAAAGTCTCAACACAGACTAAGAAGGGAAGCCAGGGCACTTTATTTTGTTTTGTTTTGTTTTGTTTTTATTTAAATTTCAGTTAGTTTTAACATGCAGTGTGATATTAGTTTCAAGTGTACAATATAATGATTCAATACTTCCATACAACACCCAGGCCTCATCACAACAAGTGTACTCCTTCATCCCCATCACCTGTTTCACTCAGCCTCCCCCGGCCCCCCCCTCGCCACTGGTAACCATCAGTTTGTTCTCTGGAGTTAAGAGTCTATTTCTTGCTTGTTTCTCTCTCTCTTTTTTTTTACCCCCTTTGCTCATTTGTTTTGTTTCTTAAATTCCACATAAGAGTGAAATCATATGGTATTTGTCTTTCTCTGACTGACTTATTTCACTTAGCCTAACACTCTCTAGCTCTATCCATGCCGTTGCAAATGGCAAGATTTCGTCCTTTTTTATAGCTGAGTAATATTCCGTTGTACACATATACCACATCTTCTTTATCCATTCATCAGTCGATGACACTGGGGCTGTTTCCATAATTTGGCTATTGTAGATAATGCTGTGATAAACATCAGGGTGCAGGTATCCCTTTAAATTAGTATTTTTGTATTCTTTGGGTAAATACCCAGTAGTGCAATTGCTGGATGGTAGGGTAGTTCCATTTTTTTTTTTTTTTTTTTGAGGAATCTCCATGCTGTTTTTCACAGCATGGAGATTCCTCAAAATGCAGCTGCACCAGTTTGCATTCCCACCAACAGCACATGAGTGCTCCTTTTTCTCCACATCCTCACCAACAATTGCTGTTTCTTGTGTTGTTGATTTTAGCCATTCTGACGAGTGTGAGGTGATATTTCATTGTAGTTTTGATTTGTATTTCCCTGATGAGGAGTGATGTTGAACATCTTTTCATGGGTCTATTGGCCATCTGTATGTTTTCTTTGGAAAAATATCTATTCATGTGTTCTGCCCATTTTTAATTGGATTATTTGGTTTTGGGGTGTTGAGTTTTATAAGGTTTTTTTAAAGATTTTATTTATTTTGGTGGGAGGGGCTGATGGGGAGGGAGAGGGATAAGCAAACTCTACTCTGAGCACAGAGCCCAAAGTGGGGCTCAATCCCATGACCCTGAGATCGCAATCTGAGTCAAAATCAAGAGTTGGATGCTTAACCAACTGAGCCATTCAGGCACCCCAATTTTATAAGTTCTTTATGTATTTTGGATACTAACCTTTTATTGGATATGTCATTTGCTAAACGTCCTCTCCTATTCCATAGGTTACCTTTTAGTTTTGTTAATTATTTCCTTCACCATGCAGAAGCTTTTTATTTTGATGTAGTCCCAATAGTTTATATTTGCTTTCGTTTCCTTTGCCTCAGGAGACATATCTAGAAAGAAGTTACCACAGCTGATGTCAGAGAAGTTACTGCCTGTGTTCTCTTCTAGGATTTTTTATGGTTTCAGGTCTCAAATTTGGGTCCTTAATTTATTGTGAATTTATTTTTATGTATGGTGTAAGGAAATGGTCCAGTTTCATTCCTTTGCATGTTGCTGTCCAGTTTTCCCAACACCCATTTGTTGAAGAGACAGTCTTTTCCCCATTGAATATTCTTTCCTGCTTTGTTGAAGATTAACTGACCATATAATTGTGAGTCCATTTTTGCGTTTTCTATTCTGTTCCATTGATTCATGCGCCTATTTTTGTGCCAGTACCAGACCATTTTGATCACTACAGCTTGAAGTTCAGAATTGTGATTCCTCCAACTTTGCTTTTCTTCTTCAAGATTGCTTTGGATATTTGAGGTCTTTTGTGGTTCCATACAAATTTTAGGATTGTTTGTTCTAGCTCTGTGAAAAAATGCTGGTGGTATTTTGATAAGGATTGCATTAAATGTGTAGATAGGTTTGGGTAGTACAGACATTTTAACAATATTTGTTCATCCAATCCTTGAGCATGGAATGTCTTTCCATTTCTTTGTGTCTTCCTCAATTTCTTTCATAAGTGTTTTATGGTTTTCGGAATACAAATCTTTCACCTTTTTAGTTAGGTTTATTTCTAGGTATTTTATTCTTTTTGGTGCAATTGTAAATGGAATTGATTCCTTAATTTCTCTTTCTGCTGCTTCATTATTGGTGTATAGAACTGCAACAGAGTTCTGTCCATTGATTCTGTATCCTGTGACTTTGCTGAATTTATCAGTTCTAGCAGTTTTTTTTGGTGGAGTCTTTCGGGTTTTCTATATAGAGTATCATGTCATCTGGAAATAGTGAAATTTTATTTCTTCCTTGCCCATTTGGATGTCTTTTATTTCTTTTTGTTGTCTGATTGCTGTGGCTAGGACGTCCAGTACTATGTTGAATAAATGTGGTGAGAGTGGACATATCTGTCTTGTTTCTGAGCATAGAGGAGAAGCTCTCAGTTTTTCTCCATGAGTATGATGTTAGCTGTGAGTTTTTCATATATGACCTTTATTATGTTTAAGTATGTTCCCTCCCAACGTACTTTGTTGAGGGTTTTTATCATGAATGGATGTTGTACTTTGTCAAATGCTTTTTCTGCATCTATTGAAAGGATCATATGGTTCTTATCCTTTCTTTTATTAATGTGATGTATCACACTGATTGATTTGTGGGTATTGAACCACCCTTGCATCCCAGGAATAAATCCCACTTGATTATGGTGAATGATTTTTCAAATGTATTGTTGGATTCAGTTCGCTAGTATTTTGTTGAGGATTTTTGCATCTATGTTCATCAGAGATATTGGCCTATGGTTCTTTTGTGTGTGTGTATGGTGTCTTTATCTGGTTTCGGCACCAGGGTAATGCTGGCCTCATAGAATGCATTTGAAACCTTTCCTTCCTTTTCTGTTTTTTGGAATAGCTTGAGAAGAATATGTATTAACTCTTCTTTAAATGTTTGGTAGAATTCACCTGTGAAGCCATCTGGCTCTGGACTTTTGTTTGTCTAGAGCTTTATGATTATTGATTCAATTTCTTTGCTGGTTATCAGTCTGTTTAAATTTTCTATTTCTTCCTGTTTTGGTTTGGTAGTTTATATGTTTCTAGGAATTTATCCATTTCTTCTAGGTTGTCTAGTTGGTTGGCATATAGTTTTTCATAATATTCTCTTATAATTGCTTGTATATATGTGGTGTTGGTTGTTATTTCTCCTTTTTCTTTTGTGACTTTATTTATTTTGGTCCTTTCTCTTTTCTTTTTGATAAGTCTGGCTAGAGGTTTATCAATTTTATTAACTTTTTCAAAGAACCAACTCCTGTTTTCATTGATCTGTTGTATTTTTGTTTCTGTTTTTAGTTTCTGTATCATTTATTTCTGCTCTAATCTTTACGGTTTCCTTCTTTCTGTTAGCTTTAGGCTTCATTTGTTTTTGTTTTTTATCCATTCTGACACTCTATGTCTTTTGATTGGAGTGTTTAGTCCATGTACATTCACAGTAATTATTGATACATATTTATTGCCATTTTATTGCTTGTTTTGTGGTTGTTTCTGGAGATTTTCTCTGATCCCTTCTTGCCTTTCTTTCAAGTTCTGCTGCTTTTCTTTAGTGCTGTATTTGGATTTTTTTCTCTTTATTCTTTACATGTTTATTAGTGGTTTTTGATATATGGTGACCATTAGTTTCATATATAACTTCTTCTGCATATAGCAGTCTATATGAAGTTGATGGTCATTTACGTTTGAATGAAACCAGGGCACCTTAACTCCATAATAGCTGGGACACCCAAGTGTGGTGGAAAACGGACTGGCTTCAGATTATCCAGCTTTGGATCCCAGGCTTGCCTCTGACTCATAGGCCAGGAGGAGACAAGAGAATGATGTTGGTTTCAGTTTTGTCTGAGACTCCAAGACCATAGGTGCCTGTCACTCCCACGTTCCAAAGTAAAATACTAGCAGCCTGTGTAGGATTTGAGAAAAGATTCAGAGACAAAAGCACTTAGGAAAGAAAAGAAGTTTGCTTTTCCAAGGGAGTCAGACTTCAGAAGGACTGACTGACAAAAATATAAAATAAAATCCATGAGAGCTATTTTAAGGGAAAAAAAAACCCTCTCAGTATCAGCAAGGTTACCATGTCGGCATTAGCCTGTCATGGTAGAAAAGCAGCAACTTTTTAACATGATTATCATGTCCTCCAAAGTCATAACATACGGTCAGATATCAATACTGCGAAATCCAGGGTAAAGTTTTTGATAGAGTCAGGTAGGAATCAAATGACAGCTCCCACCCCCATTGGGAGAGGTAGGGATTATAGAGTCTGGAAGCCTATTTAGACTGGAGAAGGTCAAGGCTTCATTTATTGAGGGGACCAGAACCAGACTCGGTGAGCTTATTATTTTTGGCTTATCTCCCGGTGCAATCTGGTTTAGGTTTTTTCCCCTGTCTGCTTGTGAAAAACTGACATACACATGACTTAAAATGGCAGCAGGGCAAAGTGTCAATTTTATTTTCGAAGGAGGTGGCTGAAACCCTGTCACCAATATCCTTAATGTAACATATCTGCATAATCGGAGAGCGGGAGGGAACGTAGAGATTGGAACATGTCTGTAGAGAACTGCCAGTGAGCTGTGGGTCCCAGCCCTCACTCCAGAGAGGGAGGGGTGTGTGTGTGTGTGTGTACGTGTGTGTTGGGGGGTTCCCCGTCATGCTCTCATCATGGGCATGAAGGGCTTACTCAAAGGACTTCCTCTGTGGGCAAGACGGCTAGAGAGGGCAGGCTGGCAGAAGCAGCCTGGGCAGCAGAGTGAACTGGACTTTTGGGGTGTTACTGCACTCCCAGAGGTCCCGGAGGATGTGCTAGTGTTTGCCCAGGACCAGATGGGGGCCCCGGCAGAAAGGCTTGCCTGGCCAGCTTGAGGCTTTGCAACAGGGGGTTGCCTTGGAAGAATGAGGGCCGAATGCACTGAGAGACAGAGGGCGGAGGGGGGAGCTACTGAGTGACCAGCCAGAAGGTACATATCCTTCCCCAACAAAGGAATGGCAGGGGGAAAATCTTCAACTTGGAAGCACATTGCCAAGAAATCCATAAAAGAGAAAATTGTCTCTAAACACTTGCTAGGTCAGAGGAGACTAAACCAGAAGGGTGCTGGTCAAATAAGACCTTTCCTGTCCTTTCCCTTTCCTTCCTCTCTCCATGGCAACTCTGCAGTCTTTGGAATTTATAGCAAGTCTGGATGAGGGAAGAAGCAGCCAGAATTATCAGGAGAGCCAAAGTGGCCACAGCAGGCTTCGCTCCTACAGGAGGTTCTAGCTGGGGAAAGGGAGAAGCTTTATGTTGGAAGTTATGGCTTATTTGTGTTTAAAAAATTACATTTTAATTATGGATCTGAGACCACTGGAAGACTAAGGTGACTGGAGACTTTTATTACATGGGAGACGTTATGGCACTTGCATGAGATTTTATCTCAGGCCAGGAAAGCACCAGCCCCACAGCGGGGCACAGAGCAGCAGTGAGAAAGGACTAAGTTGCTGTAAGATTGTTGCGAGTCCTGCCCTTTCAGTGATCAGTTATAGTGGTGTGTCCTAGCTCCCGTTGATGCTATAACAAATGACCACAAACTTAGTGGCATAAAACAACACACATTTGTAACCGACTACTCTAGAAGTTAGAAGTCCAAAATGGGTTTATAGGCTAAAACCAAGGCTGTGTTCCTTTGGAGGCTCTAGGGGAGAATCCACTTCCATACCCTGTCCGGCTTCTGGAGGCTCCCACATTCCTTGCTTGGTGGTCTCAGATCACATCACCAGTTCACATCACCATTGGTCACATTGCCTTCTCTTTAGCTGACTCTCTTGCCTCCATCTTAAAAGGACCCTTGTGGGGGCACCTGGGTGGCTCAGTTGGTTAAGTGTTCGATTCTTGATTTCGGCTCAGGTGGTGATCTCAGGGTTGTGAGACTGAGCCCTGTGTCAGGTCAGGCTCTGTGCTGAGCATGGAGTCTGCTTAAGATTCTCGCTCTCCCTCTTTCTCTCTGCCCTGCCTCCCATGCTTGTGTGCTTTCTCCATTAAAAAAAAAAAAAGACCCTTGCGATTGTATTGCTCCCCCTCCCCCCGGCCCTCCCCGAATAATGCAGGATAATCTTCCCATCTCAATATCCTTAATGTAACATATCTGCAAAGTCCCTTTTGCCATATAAGGTAACATATTTGTAGGTTCTGGGAATTAGGATGCAGACATCTCTGGGGAGCCATTATTCAGCCCACCACAAATGGGTAGATGAACTTGAAAAAAGTCACTATATTCCCAGAATCTTCCTTTTTTTTCCCTCTGTAGAGTGGGGATAGTAACACCTTGCAAGGTTACAGGACTTAAAGGAGGTCTGGTGTGAAACACCTTGTATAGCATCTAGTAAGTGCTCTCTGAGAATCAATACTTTTCATTTATTCCCCTGATAGATTTATTGATCACCTACCACATTCCAGGGGGTGTTCACAGTGCTGAGATGTGTATTTCTAAAAAGAGGGGAGGGCAGGAGAGAGCAATGGCTTTGGCTGCTCTAAAGAGGAGGGTGCTGGGAGGGGTGGGTGTCTGAGTTGGGAAAATGGTTCAGAAAAGTGAAACAACCTCTTGTCATCAAGTACTGGTGCTAATTCATCTAAATGGTGGACGGACCTTGTTAAAATACGTGGCTCATGTCTGCTCTTTCGTTCAAGAAATACTGGCCTAAGTATATGTATTAATAGGATACAGAAATAAAAATGCACAATATCGGCACACCCGAGACATTTGTAGGGATTAATTCAGAGGCCTAAAGGAACTCAGGCGGACCACTGGCTGCAGTCTGGAAGCTATGTAGTGTTTAGAAGTACAGCACTAAGTTTAAGTTCTGGTCTCAGGCCTAAGGGGTTTGTGTCAAGCCTTCCTTGGGTCCTCTCAATCATGTTAAACTAATCAAACAGGAGGCCATTGACTGACGGGGCTCTAACACAGTGGTGGACATATGTAGACACCCCAAATCTAAGCCTGTAAATGTCTCAAGGTTACAGAAGCAAACCCTAAGGACAACCAATCACAAACAGCCAAGTAGGCTTTCCGTTATAGCCACTCAATAATTTCCTTACTTTGATTCCAACTTTTTTCTATCAAATTCTCCCCCTGAGCTCTTGTTGATGGAGCCTTCCTAACCACTTCTGGTTTGGGTACTGCCCAGTTGGAAGTGATTTTTTGCTCCAAGAAACTCAAAATTTTTGATGTGCCTCAGTTTATCCTTTAACAATGGGTACCTATTAGATGTTGCATTAGAAAGTTGAGGCTATGACTTTATAGATCTGGCTCCTAGGGCCGAACATGGAGACAATTTTTCATTAGATTAAGAAGCAACATGGGGAAGACAAGAAATCCTAAGGGAAAGAGAAAGCTGCTGAAGAATTGCTAAAAAGAGCACAACAGCTTTGCTGCTGGTAGAGTTATAACCCTTCCTAACAAGAGGACTCTCAAAAAATCAATACGTGCTCTAATCAAAGAGAATGTCTTACTTCTAAGGGCCAAGCAACATTCCATAGACATTTTTTCCTGAGCTCCGCTTTTTTTTCACTTGACAATACATAATGACTCTATTCAAAACAAAGAGATAAGGAAGACTTTTTTTTTTACAGTGAAGAAATAGGATTGGGTTTGGGAAACAAGGGGAAAAAAAGCAGTGAAGAAGGCAAAAAACAAAATGTGTCCATTTAAACTGTAATTATGAAGACTGGCACAACATGGAAATGTATCATGTTGTCCCAAGTGTACAACTGCAATCTTGAAAAGTAAATAGATAAGGATGGGGAGGGAATATGAAAAGATTCTAATTGTTGTGGTAAAATAGAACTGTGTGGCTGGTATCTCCTCTCGGTTTTTCTAACTTTCTGAAATATTAGCATAGTCTTCAGATTAAAATGTCAGCAAGTTATTTTTGATAAAACAGTACAGATAAAAGCATATTACTTATACCTGGGGACCCCCAAAACTTCTGATCCCATTTCTTAAGCTTTTCTACTGGGTATTCTCCCCACTACTGCTACCTCAATTCTTAACATGTTTACTGGGATTCCTGGTCTTTATATCAGATCTCCCCCTGGTGTCACATTAAACATTTTTTTTCTCAATCATGTTAACCCTTACACCTGTCTTTAAGAACTATTTTTAATTGTATTAGTAGACATCTTCTTTCCCTCTCTAACATTTTGACAATTTGTGTTTGAGCGCCGAAGCCCCTCTTGGATCACAGACCCTCCGCTTTGATACAGGTCCACGCCGTTAACACTGGCTGCACAACGACGTCGTCAGAATTCTTTGAAATCTTTGTAGTTCAAAATATCCCATAAAGATCCTATTTACAAAATACTAAAAAGAGGTGGGGTCGTGACAGGCTTGGCAAGATAATTAGCAAAAAAAATCAATAACACCCAATAGCAGATTTCTTGTTTTTCTGGGCAGGCAGAAATATACTTAGTTAAGACATGTAGTTCAAGGAGACTGTTATCAAGGCCTGGAAAGCCTTTTTTTTTTTTTTCTATTAAAACACATGTCCATTAATATCCAGTGGAAATGTAAATATCTTATCAGGAGATTGGGTTCTGCTCACAGTCTATCAAATATTTCACTGATGTCTTTCTTTACCTTTTAAAAACTTGGCCTTAGAGGACCCTACTATTATCTAACACAAAAAAAGAAAAAAAAAAAGTGAAATGAATTAAAAACATCAGTGTTCTGTATAGCTTTCCATGAACCACAACCCCTCCAAATCCACATCTTCCCATAGCTGGGAAAATTAATAATTGTAACTCTTTCTCTTACAAGGGTTTTGGCCCTTGAACTTCTTAAGAAATACCTTTAATTACTTTATTTCATCCCACCCTCAGAGCACACTGAGAGCAATGTTATTGTCCGGTTATTTAGAGATAAGCGGACTGAGCCTCAGAGAGAGAAATAGCTTTCCAGCGAAGAGACCAGGGCCCCGGCACCCTGGCTAGAACCCTTTCGACGTTGCCACACTGGGCGTTCCTAGGTATCATCATGGCAACAACACAGAGGCCACAGAGAATCGATGCAGCGTCAACCTTGCTCCCGGCTCTCGGGCCCTAACTTGACCCAGTGCAAAAAGATTTAACCAGACCAGCCACCTAATGTGGTGTTTAGCACCAAGCCTTCTTAGCAGCTAGATTAGCCCCAAGTCTGATAACTGGGGTACTGCTGGTGTCAGCCAGTCCGCTTTTGGGACACCCTAACTCTTGCTCTGGTCTCATTTCTTGTATATTTCCTATTCCACTCGGAGGCCTAGAAGTTTCCCCCATCCCCAGCCTCCTATTCATGCCACCTGCTGGTCCTCCTGACCTCCTGAGTATTCCCCTGCAACCCAGATTCCCTACAGCTGAGTAGCGCATCCTGCGGTGCTCTTGTGGGAAAGCAGGGGCAACAAAATTATAGGCTGCGGCAGCCATTGAGAGCCAAGGGTCATGTGTCCCCCATGTGAGCATCATAAACCCGCTGCAGCAGCTGAATGTCATTGCCCTCAAAGTCATAATACTCCACTGAAAACAAAGGCAGACACTGGCTCGTGTAACTCGACCCTGGATTTTCACCCAGCCACCTGCTTCTCTGAAAACTGCCAACCCAGACCAAAGTTCACCCCGGTTATAATTCCGACAAGCAACTGCATTTCTGATAAATAATTAGTTACCAAATTAACTGTGACCTTGGCACCTGCCAGGCAAACCACTTAACCAGGTTTTGAGAGAACACACGTTTCACAATTTTGTTTTGTTGCTCACGATATTTTCGAAATCACATGGTTTTAAGCACTTGACTTTAGGTATCATAAAAGCTTTTTGTCTGGCCAGATTCCTGCATAAAGTATGTATACACATGTGCTAGGTTGAAGGTAATTCGGCAATTCCATATTTCAACACGGTGAATTCAGAGTTTAAACTCCGTGCAAGATTTTCCACCTTTCCCCACCTGTCATCCCTCTTTCTAATGGGGAGTTGTCTGCACCAAGGGCCATTGTCAAGGGTGGCTGGCTCTGCGGGGCAGTGGCTTAGTGGTCCTTATCTGGCCCTTATCCTTATGAGCTGGCCTCACTGTGATGGTCACACCTCACTGTGGCCTCTGGAACTGGGCCCTTTCACTCTGCTTCTTCCCGGCTCTGATGCCAGGCCTTTCTGGGTGGACTGTCTGGCTCCCAACCACTTCTGAGCCCCTCTTCAGGTGCCATGGGGGAATTCCGTGATGCTTTGCTGTGCCTCCCAGGGCAGCTCGCACACACCGAACTTTCCTTAAGTTCGTAGACAGGCACCCCTCCCTCAGCCACCGCTGTCCTTCCGTGCAGGCCCCAAGATGAGGATTCATCTAGTTATATTTAATTACCAGTGTTGTCAGAGATCTAAAAACAAACAACAAAAAGGATGTCGATCACACTGATGAGTATTTACCCAAAAAACACTAATTCAAAGGGATACATGCACCCCTATGTTTATTGCAGCATTATCTACAAGAGCCAAACTACGGAAGCAACCCAAGTGTCCATAGATAGAATGGATAAAGAAGTTGTGGTATATATATATATATATATATATATACAATGGAATATTATTTAGCCATAAAAAGAATGAAATCTTGCCATTTGCAACAACATGGATAGAACTAGAGTATAATGCTAAGTGAAATAAGCCAGAGAAAGACAAATACCATATGATCTCACTCATGTGGAATTTAACAGAACAAATGAGCAAAGGAAAAAAAAAGAGAGGCACACCAAGAAACAGATTCTTAACTATAGAAAACAAACTGATGGTTACCAGAGGGTAAGTAGGTGGAGGGATGGGTGAAACAGGGGATGGGGATTTAAAAATGCACTTGTTGTATTGGAAAAAACTAAAGAATAAAAATAAAAGGATATACAGATACATAGACAGACACATGTTTGCTTCCTTAAGCAATTTACTGCGAATAATCTGACTATACATTTATTCACCGGGAAATACTTTGAGTGCCCACTACGTGCCAACCACAGTTGACCCTGAACAACAGGGGTTTGAACTGTACAGGTCCACTTATACATTTTTTTATGAATACGGTACAGTAAATGTATTTTCTCTTCCTTACGATTATCTTAATAACATTTCCTTTTCTCTAGCTTGCTCTATTGAAAGAATACAGTACATAATACATACAACATTCAAAATCTGTGTTAATCGACTTTATGTTATTGGTAAGGCTTCCAAGTCAACTGTAGGCTAATAGTCAAGTTTTTAGAGAGTCAAAAGTTATATGCAGATTTTCAACTGCGCGGGGTCAGCACACCTAACCCACACATTGTTAAAGGGTCAACCGTACAGGGGTGCCTGGGTGGCCCAGTCAGTTAAGCATCTGCCTTCGGCTCGGGTCATGATCCCGGAGTCCTGGGATCGAGCCCCACGTCGGGCTCCCTGCTCAGTGGTGAGTCTGCTTCTCCCTCTGCCCCTCACCCCACTTGTGCTCTCTCTCTGTCTCTCTCTCAAATAAAAAAAATATTTTTAAAAAAAGGTCAACTGTACTATTCTAGGTACTGGCAATACAGGAATAAGCAAGATGAGACATGAATCCTGATCTCATGAAAATTAGATTCTAATGTGTCAAGTCAGACAATAAACAGGATCTCATTTCACAAGGAGACATGAGCTTATTTTCTTACATCCCAATACCCCATGAAATACTAAACTTCCCCCCAAACAGGATGTGCCTGAAAGCTCTGTAAATGCTGAGCAGTTCTCACAATGTAAGAGCTACAAATTCCCAGGATTGTGCTGTGGGTTATTTACCAGGGTATTAAAAAGTACAGAAATGACCTCTTTGAAGACAACATAAAGTTATTCATTACTGCATGCTTACGATGGGCCAGGCACTATGCCAGGTTCTCCGCATGAATCATCACTAATTCTGAGTGCAATCCTAAATTAGGTGGATTTGCTGTGTTATTAGTAGCCCCATTTTGTAAATGAAAAACTGAGGCTGATATAATTAAATTATCTGAGGTCACGCAGATACTAAGTGGATGAGCCTTAATGGGACTCAGATGGTCTGGCATCACTGCCTCTTCACAAATACTGGGAAATCCATAACAAGCAAAATTGTAAGTAGGAATTCTTAGAGTGTTCCTATAAACTCAAACTTGGCCTTTACATTCAAGACTGTATACGTGTAAGCTGGAGAAATTAGGGAGAAGATTGGCTTGGGGAGGAGAGGTAGAAATAGAGAAAGTCTGTTAAAGCTAAAGTTTGTGTGGGGCGTCTGCCTTCGGCTCAGGTCATGATCCCAGGGTCCTGGGATCGAGCCTCACATTGGGCTCCCTGCTCAGCAGGAAGCCTGCTTCTCCCTCTCCCACTCCCCCTGCTTGTGTTCCTGTTCTCGCTGTGTCTCTCTCTGTCAAATAAATAAATAAAATCTTAAACAAAAAAGCTAGTTTGTGTAAACACTGACAATTGAGGACCAAACAGAAATAATAAAACACCTCAGGAGGCATAATACAGGAATGTGTAAAAATAGAATCCATTTTAGGAAACGTTTGGTTCCCATATAAACTTCTGGGAGGAGATCTGGGGGGGGGGGGGGAGACAAGGAAGCAGACTGGGTGCAGCCATTGTGTGGGCATAGGTCTGATACTAAGGTCCTCCCTCCCACCCTCCTCATCAGGCTGTCTCCCCTTGTTCCTCACACACTGAAACTGAACACACCCTCTCTGGCTCCCAGTAAGCCAGTCTTCCACCAGGATGGCAACCTCTTTCCTTGCATCCTCTGTCTTGGCCCAGAATCAGCCTCCCAGGCACAGGCAGGTTACCCCATGCCTCCCCAAGACCTGAGCAGGCCCAGACCTCTGTCTGGCTAACCTCTAGGAAAATCAAATTGTCCGCCTGCATCATCTTCCCTCATAGTGCCCTTGAGGTATACAGAAGGAAAGCACCCTGTCAACGGAGTCCAGCTCCCTTAGGGGAGTCCCAGGTGGTGTTCCCACTTGGGGATCCAGAAGAGAGAAAGCAGATGCTAAGAGCAGCCCATCAGCCCTGCCCTTGAAGGGACCCTTGAAAGTCAGGTCTAGTCAGCCTTTCATCTTTGCACCTGCCTTTTGTGGACAGCCTCCACTTTGTCTTGCCTTGCCTTGGAGACACATCTTCTCTTTCACAAGATTTCAGTTCCCTGAAGGCACCAGAGTAAGTGCTCCATAAACCTTCTCTAACGTTGCATAAACATTCTCTCCTCATTAGAAGAGGAAGAACCCAGCAGTGGCCTGTTCTTACAGGAAAACACAGTCAAGTCTAAGCCCTTCTGTGGGAACCTCAGAGCATAACATCCTCTCCTCCCTCCCTCCCTCTTTCTCACCTAATCCTTTTCCTTTCCGGCTTTCTGTTCACTGGAACAGAAATCACTGTGACCATGACCACATTATGGTGAATGGAAACACAAAGAACAGAACTGATTAAGCTGTTTGGCATTTCCTGTCACGTGATCTACCTGGACCCAGAATCACATCAGCTGTTCCATTCACAGCTCAGTTTTTTATCCTTGGCTTCTGCTTATTAGTTGCTTGACCAGTTATTTTTATTTGTCCCTTTTCAGAGAATGTATCTATTTTTTTTTTTTTTTTTAAAGAGTCCTTAAGATACCCACTTCAGGAAAAGTTTCTGGAAGGTGGGCATGTATTTGGTTCCTGGTGTGCTTATAGCACTAAGAGCTCAGGGTAAACTGCATCAGGACATTCTAAGCCTTGATTTGTGCAGGATTTAGATTTTCAGGCTAGTGCCTTGGGGAAAAAAATGCAAGACAGGTGGAGTTTGTTTTCAAATCCTCTCTCCTTTACCATCTCAGTGTCCCTCACCTCCCCGGGCCATCCCTCCCTGCCTTCCGCCTGCACCCCAGCCCTCAGGACTGGAGGCTTCTACAGAGAGGAACGAGTGTGAAGAGCTTGACCTCTCATGCTAGCCTGCCTGGGTTCAAATCCACGGGGATAAAATATCTTAAATTTAAAGCACTTAGGACAATGCCTTGCACTCACAATGAGTTGATAATAACACTTCTAAAAACTGCAGCTCCCCCGCCCCCCGCAGCCAGACCAAACCTCCCAAAGCAGTACCAATAATTGTCCATCTTAGCAGAGCCCCGATCTTCCAACCCGAAACCACACTTTCTTCTTCCCGTTCTCATCTTCGTGCCATTTACACCGCTCGGCCGTAGCACGGAGACCTGACAGGTACGGGGCTCCTTTACTCTGCGGTCAGCCCTGCTCTTTCCACTCCCCTGTCCACATGCACCCATGCGCTGCTCCGCCAGGGTCCCCAGCTCACTGGCCGCCTCCCTTCCTTTGCTCCCCAGCAGCTCGGGGTGTGGGCTACACCCACCAGCTGCAGCTTGGCCTCCCCTGCCCGGCTCGCTGAGAAGCCCATCTTAAAGCTGCCTGCCACACAAGGCCTTCAGCCCCCGCGGGCATTTGGCAAGACCTCCACACAGGCCTCTACCTGGCAGCGGGGAGGAAGATACGCTACAAGCCTGATCCTCTGAAGCCAAGCTTGGTTCTGCTCAGAGTCTGAGAGATGGCGTGGCTCTGCCCTTCTTGTCCTAGAGGACTTCACTGCCAGAGGCAAAAGCTCTGTTGGCCTATTACCACATACGACATAGTCTACGCCTTCCCAGCTGAGATGCCGGGGAGAAACTAGCTCCTTGAGCTCCTTGCGGAGGGGTACGGCCCAGGACGCCGCAACGGGCGGGTGGTCTCTTATCTCTAGATCACACCCCTCCTCGGTGAAACTCCGCCCCTCACCTGGCTCATTGGTTTTCTCTGGCAACAACCTGTCTTCTCCCAGCCCTGTTCCCTAGCCCTCTGCTCAGCGCCCCAAATACAGGTGCCAACAGCTTGGGGTGCACCCGTTTTTTTTCTCCCAAAGACAGGACCATTCAGTCATTACGCGTGAGCGAGACCTGCAGTCCCCAGCACAGGCCATCACTCCAGGGTCAGGGACTTGGCAGGTGTGCAGAATTCGCCTCAGAATCTCCGCAGTGGGCCAGGGTCAGGCAGGGCAGAGTTCCCCGAGTCGGGGGTTGGGGGTCAACATCTGGACGGGGCAGGCGCTGAAACAGAAGTCCACCTCCGGCAAAGTCAGCCCGAAGAGCTGGGCATCTAGACTTCCAGCTAAGAATGAGACCCCACTCTGCTTTGGGGTTCTTCAGATGTTTTCATTTCAGTCCTGGTGGAATGGAAGCAACTCGACCAGGTGCTTGGTGTCTGTATAAAGACTGGGAATAGGCTAGTACTTCACACATGAACTGACTTAATCCTCACCAGAACTCTCCAAAGGGGATGATGCCACATCTCTGTTTCAAAATGAGGAAACCCAGGCACAGAGAAAAAAGTAAATTTCTGAGTCACGGCTCATCAGTGCTAGAAGAGGACAGTCAGATTCTGAAATCCCTGCTCTCAAGGACTCCCCTGCACAATCTGGGTTAAAGGCCCACTTCTGCAATTGCTTCCCTTGAAAATCTAGGCTTTTATTTCTGGACATTAGCTTTTTCTTCATGTTCATCTCACAGGTATAGGAATGTTGTGGGAAGGAAGTAAATATATGCAGGTAAAGTCCTTGGCCTGGCGCCTTGATAGTAAAAACACAATCCATGCTGGTTACCAACATGACCATCGTTTCTATTATTAATGCCCACAAATCCCTGCCACAAAGTTGGCCTGCCTTTCACCCCTTCTCTTGCCTGTTTCTCTGCACTGGGGCAGGCCCCTGTCAGCTCCCAGTTCTCCCAGCTGCCCCACCTTAGTTCCCAGGCTATTATAGACACACCTGTGTCTCCTTTGGTCTTTAAAATAATCTTGCAATGTAGGTAGAGCTGAGGCTTAGCCAGGTTAAGTACTTTGCCCAAGGAAAATTTTTTTTCAGGTTCTAAAACACATCTCTCTCTATAAAAATAAGTGGGATGTTTTTAGTTCTGTAAACTGTAAATGCAACTTTAAAAACCATTATGAATAAAGAAAAAAATGAGGTAGCTTAGTCTGTTAAATGTCTGCCTTCGGCTCAGATCATGATCTCAGAATCCTGGGATCCACCTGGAGTGGGGCTCCCTACTCAGTGGGGAGTCTGTTTCTCCCTCTGCCTCTGTTCCTTCCCCTGCTCATTCTCTCTCTCTCAAATAAATAAAATCTTTAAAAAGATATATAAAAATCTTAAAAGAAAAAAATGATCACAACCCCACCATCCCAACACAGTAACAACATTTTTGTGATGAATTACTCACCAGGCATTGTCCATCTCTGTAGAGACTGAGTTTTCTGCTGATTCACCGCCTCCGGGGAGCAGCTGAGAGCACTCTTCACCCCAGTGTTGGGACGGCCTCAAAATATCCATGGAGGGATTCTAGCGTGAGCACCCAGAATGACTCTAAACCCAGAATGACTCTAATTGGACCCCACTAGAATAAAATACAATCAAATTAGAATAGATAATGAGTCAAGCAAACATGCCTTTAGAGAGACAAATCAGAGTCTCTTTGAGACATCATTTAAAAAGACATTTTATTTTTTACAAGTAACACTTGTGTAGATTTAAGATGTACAACATGTTTTGGTATTTGTATACCATATTTGTACAGCAAGTATACATTGTGAAATGCTTACCACCACCAAACTAATTAACATATCTATCGCTTCCCATAGTTACTATATTTTGTGTATGTGGTAAGAACACTTGAGATCTACTCTCAGCGAATTTCAAGTATATATTATTATTAAAGGCACCATGCTGCACATTAGAATTTCAGAACTTATTCATCTTCTAACTGAAAGTTTGTACCTTTTGACCAGTATCTCTGAGCCATGAATTTTTTTTTTAATATTTATTTATTTATTTATTTGACAGAGAGACACAGCAAGAGAGGGAACACAAGCAGAGGGCGTGGGAGAGGGAGAAGCAGGCTTCCCACGGAGGAGGGAGCCCCACACGGAGCTCGATCCCAGGACCCTGGGATCATGACCTGAGCCAAAGGCAGACGCTTAATGACTGAGCCACCCAGGCGCCCCAAGCCATGAATTTTTAATCTAACCTACACTGTATCCAAATTCTCTGGGAACTGTTTAAATCATATAGACATATAATCCAGTCATATATTTATTAACTTATTCAGTAAGCCAAAGCCAAAGTTAAAATATGAACCTTAGTCCTGTTCCTTTCTTTTTCCCTCCTATATCATTAATCATATCAAGTCTGGGTTTTGGGGGTTTTGGGGTTTTTTTTGTTTTTTTTTTACTTTAACAATCTTTTTTTTTGACAGAGACACAGTGAGAGAGGGAACACAAGCAGGGGGAGTGGGAGGGGGAGTGGGAGAGGGAGAAGCAGGCTTCCTGCCGAGCAGAGAGCCCGACTTGGGGCTCGATCCCAGGACCCTGGGATCATGACCCCAACCGAAGGCAGACGCTTAACGACTGAGCCACCAGGCGCCCCACAATCTTTTTTTTTTTTAAGAGATTCTCAGAAACAAGGACCTACTATAATAAATTTTACAGAGGGTAGAAATATATGACTGTCTGTCAGTCTAGGAACGGATACCCAGAATACCCTTTTATGGAATATGGGTTATAGAAAGTTAGAGGGAATGGGGGAAGGGGGGTAGAGATGACAGAACTCTAATTTGGTTTGGGACCCCTGGGTGGCCCAGTGGGTTGAGTGACTTGATCTCAGCTCAGGTCTTGTCTCAGGGTCTCAGGGTCTCAAGGTTGAGCCCTGTGTTTAGCTCCACAGCATGGAGTCTACTAAAAAACAAAACAAAACAAAAAACCCCTCTAATTTGGTTTGAATGTCCTTCTACTTCTCACCAACTACCTGAAGCTCTATATGACCATTCTCTATTTTTCCCTTTTTATTTGATCACCAAATGCTCAATGCTGACATATCTCACCTATGTTCCTTGCAGGTTTACCTCCTGCACATACAGCTTGGTTGGGGGGTATTGGCAGGAATATAAAAAGAATTGTAAGAAATGGACCCTGATTCAGGTCCAAGAACTTGCAGTTGAATTGGGACATGGTGTTAATAATCAGAAGACTGGGATTGATTCCTGGCTCCTTCACTTACTAACTGGGCTACCATGAAAAATTTATTAAAATTCTTTATCAGTAAAATAGGACAGATAGTATTAATAATAATAGTACCTATACGCAACCTAAAGGGTTGCTCTTAGGATTACAAGGAGTAAATTCCGTGAAAGCACTTTACAGGGGCGCCTGGGTGGCTCAGTTGGTTAAGCGACTGCCTTCAGCTCAGGTCATGATCCTGGAGTCCCGGGATGGAGTCCCACATCGGGCTCCCTGCTCGGCGGGGGGTCTGCTTCTCCCTCTGATCCTCTTCCCTCTCGTGCTCTCTGTCTCTCATTCTCTCTCTCTCTCAAATAAATAAATAAAATCTTTTTAAAAAAAAGCACTTTACAAACTAGGAAGTGATATTCAGGAAATTATTATTAATATTCACATAAAATGTATACACAACTTAAACAATACCTCTCGGGTTTTTATGACTTTGTAAGTTCGAATTTTCCAAGATTATTCTTTCAGACACATATTTCCTTTAAGATGTGATGCCAGGCGCAGTCTTACTTGAAAAGTATTTGACATTTTAACACAGCCATCTTGATGTGGGCACTCCCCCCAAATCTTTAAGATTCTAGTTATTCTTTTTAGTGACCAATCAATGTGTGAAATACACACGCTTACCCCGTCCTTGAGCCTTGCTCTATACATCACCTCACTCCATCACTGACTTTTTGGGTTAGAAATAAAGGATATGAATGGGATCCACAATGGGTGGGAGGTGGAAAATGAGGTGAGCTCAAATTCTAGTGTATCTAGTCAAGGTTCTTTTTTGATGCAATGACAGAAATGCCAAATCAAACCCAATTTAATTTTAAAAGTTTAGGGGTAAGCTGGCTATAGTTACAGCTAGCTTCAGAATGCAGGTGATGTCACTGGGACACTGACTCTTCATTTATTACTCTGCTCTTCTCCATGTTGGCTTTATCCTTGGATTCCATGTATTGGCAAGATGGCTCCTGAGAGCAAATGGCCTGTGTCCTGTCAGGTGCAAATTCAGCAGAAAATTGTTTGTCTCCATCTCAAAAATTTAAAAGCAACTCCTAGGTCTGAATCTCAGTGGACTAAATTAGGTCACATTTACATCCTGTACTAATTAATCACTGTGACCAAAGGTATGAAATACTCTATTGGCCAGGCCTGTTTCAGACCCACCCCTGAAACTTGATATGGAATCAACACCACCTGAAACATATGGCCTGACGAATGGGAGGAGTGATTCCACATAAGAAATCAGATATTGTTACCACACAGAACAATTACTACCAGGTGATGAAAACCAATAAGTATCATTACTGATTTGGATAAAGATTCAGAGAGTCAGTTGGAAGAGAGTGGTCAGAAACCAATTGTCAGACAAGGTACAAGCACAAGGACTCTTCCATTTACCATGTTTATTCACCTCAACAAGGGCCAGTGTTTACCTAAAGTATCGCTCATTCTCAGTGAAATCATCTGTTCGGACCTCAAATTAATAGGCATCAAAGCCCATTTGTTGAAAATATGAGAACACAGGGCGCCTGGGTGGCTCAGTCCGTTAAGGACTAAATATTGTTGTGAGATAGTTTATGTATGACTGACATTAAAATAAAAAAATAAACTTTGAACCAGAATTTTTAAATTGCTGTATCACAAAAGGTTAAATCACATTTTCAAAATAAAAAAGAAATAAATGACATTTATTT
The DNA here is from genome assembly GCF_002201575.2 of Neomonachus schauinslandi. NCBI lineage: Eukaryota > Metazoa > Chordata > Mammalia > Carnivora > Phocidae > Neomonachus > Neomonachus schauinslandi. Next base: position 100,944,983 of record NC_058411.1, read on the forward strand.
CCCTTTTCTTTCTTTCTTTCTTGCATTAAATTAAACAAGGAAGCCAATAGACTGCGATGACTCTAACGTCATGGTGGCCTCTACATAAACAAACCCAAATCTAAGCCTGTAAATGCCTCGAGGCTGTAAAATTGAAACCTAAGGACAAGCACTCACAAACAGCCAACTAGACTTTACACTATAGCCAATCAAATAATTTCCTTTTTTTGTTTCTGCACCTTCTCCCATTAAGTCATCCCCCTAGCTCCTGACCACTTTCAGCTGGGTACTGCCCAGTTGGAATGGATTTTTGCTCAAATAAACTTTTTTTAAAAAGATTTTATTTATTTGTTTATTTGACAGAGAGAGACACAGTGAGAGAGGGAACACAAGCAGGGGAAGGGGGAGAGAGAGAAGCAGGCTTCCCACCGAGCAGGGAGCCCAATATGGGGCTTGATCCCAGGACCCTGGGATCATAGCCTGAGCCAAAGGCAGACGCCCAAAGGCTCAGCCACCCAGGTGCCCCTCAAATAAACTCTTAAAATTGGCAACATACCTCAGCTTATCTTTTAATATTTTCTTCCTTCTTTCTTTCTGTCCCTGGCCCTTGTTTCCTAGATCATTCATAGGAGGGCAGGAAACACAACACCTAGGGGACTGTGGGGGAGGAGGAAGATTGGGAGAGAGAATGCTCCCCTCGCCACCTGAGGGGACTTGATAGACAAATGGGTGACTGGCAGCCCGAAGTAGGTTGCTGGGTATCATTGTCATACTTCTCCAAGAACCAAGTCTCACTGGTAGCCCTTTCAAATGCTAAGGGCACAGCAGAGGGGTTGCAGCTTTAGCAAAGGTGTCACAGCTGCACAAACTCCAGGTTTTTCTAGTGTGTTTTCTTCAAGACCAGCCTTTTCCAATCAGAATAAAGCTTCTTATATGATCACCTCTACTCCCCAGCTGTCTGTTCTTGTTATGTAAGCGATTAACGTCAAATACTTACTTTAATTGATTAATCATTTCTTTTAGCCATTCTACAAGTTCGATGTCTTATTACTAAGATTTTAGACAGTTTCATTTTATGCTCATAATGAAGAATTCTAACAGTACAAAGCTGTTCAGGATACTGTAAACAGACATATTCAAGGTACAGCAAGTAGATACTCTCTTTATGGCAGAGGAATACCAGGGAAGGGACATTCAGGCGGGTAAGGCTGGAGGACTTGGGTTTGGGACAAACTACAGTGCATCTTAAATCTTAATGCTAAGAGTTTTGGGTAAGGTATAGATATGGAAGGATTTTGTTTATGGTGAAAGCAGAGTATTAGGAAATTAAATCTGATGATGGTTCAGTTTAAATTCATCTTTTAAAAGACAGATGCGCAAATATAGATGGAAGAGAGGAGAGAGAGAGAGTGTGTGTGTGTTCTAGAGCTTAGAAGCAATGACACCCCAGTAGCCATGGGCACACTTAGCACTCAGATCTTGGTTTCTAAGTACCATCAATCAATGTAAGAAATCAAGATGTCTTGAGAAATGGTTGATTCCAGGACTGGGGTATCAGAAGTGCAAGATGAACCTGGAACAAATTTTAGATACAGAAAATAAGTAAGTGTTCAATGAAGATATAACAAGGACACAAGAGCCAGACTGAAGAGGCTCCCACAGGTCAAACCTGAGACCAAAATAAATAATTGCAATGGGTTATAACCCATAGAATAAAATTAAAAACCCATGAGTCCATACAGATATAAATAAACTAATAAATAAATAAATAATGGGGAAAGCAAAGTTAAAATTTCAACTAACAAATATAAAAAAAAGACACAATTCTAAAATTACCGTTTGGCAATCTCTTTAGTAATAAATGTTTCAGGCAAGAATCATCAATGAATGCTTAAATCTGGGAAGTAAAAGGATGATGAGAGGATATTTACATGGTCTCAAAGTATCTCTCACAAGAGATTTATTAAATATAAAGAGGAAAATAATAATCTTCACAGTAAAGAAATCTGGTAAACACCACCACTCTAACCAAGTAATTAAAGTTAATGTCACTAGTAATGAGAGAAGATGCATCACTTTTGTGCCATTTCTGCCAGGAATACATAACCTGCATCTAATCACAAGGGGGTATCAGACAAATAAACTTATGACCTTATAGAAAATGTCAAGATCACGAAAGCCTGAGATTAAAGAAGATTAAAGAGACATGCCAATTGAGTGCAACTTATGATCCAGGATTTTCTTCTTCTTAAAGATACCTCCAAACATTATTGGCCAATTAGAAAAATTTGAATAGGTTCTATAGATTATCTGGTAGTATTGAATCAATATTAATTCCCTTATTTTTATAACGGAATTATGGAAGAGAATAGCTTTATTTTTAGGAAATACACAACTATTTGGGGATAAAAGGGCACACGTCTACAACTCATTGTCAAATATTTTAGGAAAAAAAAGATAGAAGATAGATAGATAGGATGATAATGAAATAAATATTTAGAGAATCTGGTTAAAAGGTATACGGGAATTCTTTGCACTGTTTTGGCAACTGTTCTATAACTCTCACATTATTCAAAAATTTTAAAAAAATGATAATGGTGAAGAAAGCAGTACAGAGCCGATTGAGTAAAGGAGGAAGATATGGTGGCTCTGGTCTAGGTGACTAGGAGGAGAAAGAGATGAAACTCCGGAGCGCTGCATGGACAGTTTAGACAAATCAGGCACCATCTCCTGGTGACAGAGACAGGAGACACTGGTTCTTTTTTAAATCAGGAACTGTTGCCAACCTAGAAAATAAATCCTGTTCTTTTTGCCAAAGAAAAGAAAATATGGATTTTCCCTGTTAGGATAAATACCAGTGTCTGGTCACATAAGGATATCTTATCAAGGCCTTGCTATTCACAAAGGATGAAAAACTTCTGGTAGTAATGTTTGGATTTTGGCACACATCAGCTGAGCTGTTGTTCCTCTCTCTGGAACATGGCAGATGGAGTCTGAAATATACAACCAGTGGAATGGAAGGATGTAATTCTTTGTGTTTGTATCATTTAGTGCAGTCACCCAGATATGTTCCCAATAGACCGCCCTTTGTACAGACTTAAGACTGGAACCACAGATGTGCACAAAGCCATTCAGCAAAATTATACTCATTTGCATGAATGAAAGAGGAGATATTCAAATTATATTTAAAAAGAAGAGTGCGTCTCCCTGTTAATATGAATCTGGCTATAACTAAATGCAATTATCTCTTTTAACCCTTTCCATCTTCACACCTAATATTTTAGAAAGGAGGAAACTGAGACATAAAGAAGTTTAAGCATTTGCCCCAAGATCACACAAGTACCCAGTAGCAGAGCCTAGATTTGAAGCCAGGTTTTTGTGGCCTCAGACTTTCTACTCTTTCTAGTACTGCACCGCTTTCTTACTTAAAAAAAAAAAAAAAGATTTATTTTTTTTTTGAGGTGGGGGAAGGGGCAGAGGGAGAGGGAGAAAGAAACTTAAGCAGACTCCGCCTTGAGCACGGGGCCCAAGTAGGGCTCAATCCCATGACCCTGCGATCAGGACCTCAGTAGAAACCAAGAGTCGGATGCTTAACTGATTGCACCACCCAAGTGCCGATTCCCCTTCTTACTTTTTTTTTTTTAAGATTTTATTTATTTATTTGAGAGAGAGAGCACGAGAGTGGGTAGGGTCAGAGGGAGAAGCATACTCCCCGCCGAGCAGGGAGCCCGATGTGGGACTTGATCCTGGGACTCCAGGATCATGACCTGAGCCGAAGGCAGTCACTTAACCAACTGAGCCACCCAAGTGCCCCTCCCCATCTTACTTCTTAACAGGAAGATGCACCTGCCTCAGCCAATGCTGACTTCACACTGCTACAGAGAGAGGCCCTATGTCCCTAAGTCTAACCACTCTCTCCCTTCCAGGGAGTGGTTCATAATTGGAATTGCAACCCAATTTAGGCCAATAAAATATAGAGAGGAGTTTTCTGGGGCTTTCTGGGGAAATTCTTCCTGAGTCGTATAGGGGTGCCTGTAGGAGCAATGCCTTTTCTCCAGCCTGGAGTCTAATGAGAAATCATGGGGTAGTCCCAGCTGTTCTGGCCAACAAGCTAAGACTACAAGTGTGACCTGCCTCGGGATGGAATGATGCTGTGGATGGCAGAGTAGAGACATGGGATAAGATATGGATCGGGAACATGAGTACTTGATCACTACTTCTACCCACATATGTTCTGGATCCTCTCTTAATTTTCCAAAGACTCTCCTCCTATAGTTATTCCTGGTTTTCTTTCGCTTCACTAGCAACATCTCCCTCTATTTTGGATATTCCCAACATGCGTTAGATTCATTCATATTAAAACAAAATAAATCTTTGATTCTGGAAAGCTCTGATTTTCTTCCAGCTATAGGCCCCTTCTCTGCTCCCCCTTTTCTAAAACTTCCTGTGTATACTTTCTCACCTCCCATTCACATGTTAACCCCTTCTGGTCTAGCTCCTGTTATGACGACTGCAGGATTTCAATGGGGTGGACATCTCCTTCTTCTAAATACTTCTTTGGCTTCTATGACTCCACACTCCTCTGGTCTTTGCCCTGTCTCATTGGCTGCCACTTCTCTTTGTCCTACACTGACGCTCCTCTTGTATTGAATTTCTAAATGTTGATTCGTTCCAAGGCTTGGTCCTAGGTCCTCTACTCTATTTATTTTATCTCTTTCTATATTTGTTCAACCCTCAATCAATTTTATTGAGAGTCTACCAGATGCCAGACCCTGCTCTAGGCACTGGAAATAAAGCAATGAATCAACAGAGTTCCTGCTTTATAAAGCATACTTTCTGGTGGGAGAGCAGGAAACAAACAACAACAAAATAAGTGTATAATATAATGTCAGGTAGTGATAAGTGCTACGAAGAATGAAGCAATAGCAACAGTGATGTCTTTTAAGATAGGATGGGCAGGGGAGGAGACATTTACACCTAAGAAAAACGGAATGTGAGAGAGAGAAGTTAAGGATGATTCCAGGTTCCTGGCTTGCATAGAAGGAAGAATGATGTTGTCATTTATTGAAATAAGGAAGACTAGAGGAGGAAGAGATGTGGGAGAGGAAAATCAAGAATTCTGGCTTGATGTATTAAGGGGTCATTTGGACACAGTAAGTGGCTGTTTGTGTAGATTAAGTTTCTCTTGTGTATGATTCCTTCCTCAGGTCTTAGGGAGACCTTCCCTGACCACTCTATCTCTGAGAGCATCCCACCTGCCACTTCTCTCTCACCCTCCCTAGTTTACTGTCTTCATGATAGTCACCACAATCTGTAATAACCAAACTTAGCTATTGTTTGGCTACCCCCACTAAAACTAAGTCCTGTGAGAACAGAAATCTTGTCTTTTCATAGCTGCATCGCCTGGACTTGGTATTGTGCCTGTCACAGAGAAAGGGCTCAACAAATCATCATTAAATGAGGAAACAAAGGGAACGTCAGTCCTCTGGAGAAGTCAGGACAAGTTGGTTCTTATCTGAGCTTAGCCAATCCCTAGCTATTCGACTTCAGGCAAGTCACCTCTGTGGTATTTTCTCAATTTCAGAAGTAATTTGATTCGATGATTTCTACAGGATAATTTTTCCACTTTGAAATTACGTCTGAAATCCAGGATTTTTATTGACTTATTCTGACCAAATTTGTACCTCGAACCTCATTTCGGTAACAGTGCTGAGGGGTTTTTAAAGCAGAATGAGTGCAAACTATTGCTTATTTACCACAGGAATTCTGAAGGATTCTCTATTCCCAGTCCTGGCTCCCCTAAATCCTCGGTCTCAGGTAGCCATCCATTCTGCTAGCCTCCACTCCAGGACCAGGGAGAAACAATTGGAAAGAAAGGAGGAGAAGTGAAGGAGTTCATTTTCTGGAACATTATGTAGCATCGATTCACCAGTACAGTTCAAGTCTTTTCAGGTAAGCTATCATATTTCACGTGTATTTAAGGGTTATTTGGATATTAAACCATATTTTTACAAAACCCTGTGAAGTAGGTATTAACACCCCCATTTCACTGATGTAGGAAATGAGGTTCAGGGACATGAAGTGATCTTCCCTAGTTCAGACAAGTGGCAGAAAAAAGATTGGAATCTAAGTCTCCCCCCACCCCCTCATTGTGCTTTCCACCACACCATATATGCCTAAGGTCAAGGGCAAACCTTCTTGGATATGATCAGTTTCCAGTGGACTCAGGTCTATTTGTTGAATCAACAAATGAAAATAAATTGTATTAATCAACCTCTCTTAAAATCCAGTGTTCAAAAAGTTGACAGTTTCCGTTTCCATTCATCTAGGAAATCCTATTGCAGAGGTATTAATTACTATGTAACTTAAATACATAGCTAGGTGGAAATAATGCCAGAAAAAAAAAATATCAATATGTTTACAGAGGCAGAAAGATTTGTCTTCTGAAACAGCAAGATTTCCCAGGGCTCCTTCTGGAGAAGGAAGAAGGGGACGCCAGGATTATCCATTCCCTACATGACCATCCTTTGAAAGATCCTTCACTCCCTTTGTTTTACTTTTTTTTTTTTTAAATATTTTATTTATTTATTTGAGAGAGAGAAAGAGCACAAGAGGGGGGGGAGCGGGAGAGGGAGAAGCAGACTCCCTGCTGAGCAGGTAGCCCGATGCGGGACTCGATGCCGGGACTCCAGGATCATGACCTGAGCCGAAGGCAGTCGCTTAACCAACTGAGCCACCCAGGCGCCCTGTTTTACTTTTCTTTAGCATTTTTTTTAAAGACTTCACTTTCAAAAGAATCCTGTTTTCTTAATGAGAAAGAAATTCTTTTCCCACCAAGATATCCTTATTACAGAATGTCCGGCTCTGATGGGTGTGCATGAATGAGAATATGACCTATGCCACATCAAATATGTGAAGCTGCATATGCGAATCTTAGCACTGGGCAAGATTCCGAAGGAATAACTTAAAAAATAATAAACCTTTAGCATTGACATAAAGCAGGGAGGATAATCAAGGCAGATTGGGTGTAGTTCCTTTTTCTCCCTTCCAGCCACAAGCCAACCCTTTTTGCCTTTGAATGTAAAAAAAATGGTCTGGAAAAAAGGATTGGATGTTGGAAATACAGAACTTCATTTTTTCCCTTCACTACCAGTAATGGAAAAAACAGACATCTGAAAACTAAACTTTCAATAAAGTAAGATCATAAATAGAAAAATGAATAAATAGCATTTATTTTGTACGGAGCGGCTGTCCGTGTCCG
>NC_058411.1:100952622-101039115 GCF_002201575.2 Neomonachus schauinslandi
GGGGGCGGGGGCGGGGGCTGCGCCCGGGGGCAGGAGCGGGGCGGCCCCGGGGCCCCCGAGGAAGAGCGACTCCTTGCGGCGAGTGTGCGGGCTCTCGAGCAGCGCGCAGAAGCCGTAGGCGGTGCGCGCGCGCGGCAGGTGCGGCAGCGAGAGCGCGGCCTGCGAGCGCGGGTCCCAGTCCGTGTGCCCGGCGGCATCGTCGGCTCCTCTGGGCCACAGGTCCGGCTCGGCGGCGCAGCGCCGGGGCAGAGCCGCGGCCGGAGGCGGAGATTCGGGTACGCAGGGCGCGGGCAGCCGCGGCGGGATGCAGAACTCGGGGATGCGGGCCGGGGTGAGCACGTTGGAGAAAGCGGGCTCCGGAGCGGAGGCGCGCAGTTTCCCGAGGAGCCGCATCCTCCGAGGCTAGGGCTGGGAGCAGTGGCAAGAAGTGCTCCTGCGGGGGAGAGAAGTTGGTGAGTGTGGGCGCCTGGGGCCCCTCGGGAAGTGGCTGGACCGCTCCCCGGGGCCCTCCGAGGGTACCAACGGGCCTACGATTCCTGGCGAATCCACGCGGAGCGCTCCTGCACCCACAGACCTGCCTGCCTTCCATTCATCGGTAGTAAATAAACGAACAAATCGAAATCAGACCTTTCCTTCCTTCTCCAGTCACTCTGGGTCCTGAATTTCAAGTTCAGTGCCGGCGGCCTCCCGGTCCCGGCTGGGGCGCCAGCTTCAGCACTCTGGCTGGGACAGTGGCGCCCCTGCCTTATACTGGCAGCCTGAGTCCCGCCCAGCCGGCCGGGAGCCCAACCCCTGGAGGCACTGGACAGCCCGCCTTCCAAGCCAACCCTGCTCGCCCTGCTCGCCACGGCTGGGGGCCCTGCAGCGGGTGCTGGGGCGTGACCCTCTGGTCAGTCCTGGGACCCGCATCCGCTTGGCGTGCACGGAGCCCCTTACACAGGCCTGAAAAAGGTTGCAGGTGAAGAGAGGATGCCTGGTGGCCCTGCCCAGGGAGAACTGGCGGCGGAACATGCTGGCGGCCTCTTGGAGAAGATGAAACAGGGTGAGGAACCAGGAAGTTCCCTTTTGCTAGGAGCTAAATCCTGTCATCCTGCACGTGACGGACATGCTCTAGGTGCTTCTATTTTACTGCCTCCACGCACCCGCCATGTGTAGATCAATACGGTTTCCATGATACTCGTGTACTTATTACCAGTCTCTCTCTGCTGGTTGGTGGCCTCCTTAATAGCCTGCTCAGTCAATGCGGTAAATACTGATGAACTGGGTGGATTATGCAAACATTTCTGAATGACTGCAGCCTGTCATCTTTTGTCACAAAAGATGGGGCCTCTGGCTCATACTCGAAAAATAACACTTGATATTCCCAAAGCTACCCGTCTTCTCTCTGTTTCAGCAGGGAGGGACCAGTTAGGAAGCCCCTTACAGAAAATCTGTATTACCTCTTTCCACGCCTCCCATCCCCCCCAACCTTCGTTTTCTAATATAAGAAAAAACTGGAAGCCCAGAGGGACTTGAGGAAATTCCATAAAGGTTAAATAAAGCCAGTTAATGGCAGAACCTGGAATTAGCAACTTCCTGTTTATTTGGCTTTGCATGTGATGCTTCCTGCTATCTGAAATGCCCTTCCTCCGCTTTTTCGCTCTGTAGGAACTCCTGTATTATTTTCCATAATTCAGCCAGACAGCATCCCCTTCAGGCCTCTTCACCCAACTCCCCCTCTACAGTTCATCAGTTCCTCCTTATTCCCTCCACACACCTTTTAATACCACCATTGCCGCATTTAGCATGCTGCTTTGGAATTTGGGGTTTACAGATTTGTCTGCCCCAACAGACTATGAGTTGAGGGCAAAGACTGGGACAACTCATTCAGGGTGTTTGGGGGACCTCTTTTGAATGTAGGTAAAATAAAGTAAGAGTGCTATGATTCAGAATCTTGGTCTGCCTCCATCCCAGTTGCCCTATACAAGGGACAAACCTAGCTGTCTTATTAATCTTTTATCCAATTCCAGCACCTGGAATACAATGCCAGGCAAATAGAAAGTGCTCAGTAAATATTTGAGTGAATTATATTGTGTGGAATTGAGCTTGATCTACGATCCAGGTCTTATGACTGTCAGGTGCTTTTAACCACATAACCCTCTAACCGCATTATTCAATTTCTCACAGCAAACCAGTGAGGTGGACATTGCTTCTCAGATGAGAAACTGAGGCTTAGGTTAAGAGACTTGTCTAGGGTCGTTCAAACTATGAATCACATGCTGTCCCCCAAGTCGCAGCTTTGCTAATTTCTTCTCTTTTTCATTCACTCAGTTTAAGATAATTTGCTAAGTCTGTTGTGTGTCAGGCGTTGTGTGTGTGTGTGTGTGTGTGTGTGTGTGTGACTTGTACTGTACTTTATACCCAGAATGTTAATTCTTAAAGTAACTCAGTCTACTGTTAAGTATTTTCCACTATCCTTCCTTTGGAATAAGTACCATTATTTCCAAATCCTTAGAGGTAAGGAGAGTGAATGTTTCCCCTTGGTAGTAATTAATATTTTCTTTCTTAATCGATCGCTGTTCTCCTTTAGTATATGCTTTTTTGATGGGACAAGCATGAATCATGCAACCAGGGAGCAGTAACCATTCCTGCCAAAGCCAAACTTGCAGGCAGAGGAGTCCCTGGGGTCTCTGAGTGCATCAGTTCCTCTGATTCTTCAGACCAGTCAGCAAATTAGTGGGCAAATGGTCTTCTCTCAAGGAGAGCACACCAGCATTATGTCCTGCTAATGTGTCAGCTCACTTCAAATCAGACCCCAATGAAAATGGCTCTTCTGTGGGCCTTCATGACAGGAACACATGAACCTCATCAGTGGTAAATGCCACCAAAAGCCGGATGTGGGATTTGAGTCACTATGCTGCCAGCAATTCATGTTCATAGCACAGTATAAACAGGGCTGGAAACCCAGTCTCCATCGAGAGGGTTTTCCAAAACCACTAGTTTTCCATGAATCAACATTCTACAGAAGAGACAGTAAGATACAGGGAAATTAAATTACTTACCCAAGAATACACTCCAATCATTCATTTAAGCCCATAGCTGCGGGCCGTATCCACAGTTAGAGGCCTGATTTTCTTCCTGATTCTGAAATCACACTGGGAGAAAGTGAAAAACAACGTCTCCGTAGAAACTCTGATCACTCCAGTTGTTTGTTGTGTGCCTTATGACCATATAAGGTCCACCATCATCTTGTATTCAAAGCTTTGAAATTGTTATTTTGAAGAAACTATCCCAATGATAATATTAACGTTTACTGAATGCTCACTATATCCTGGGTCTTATTTAATCCCTAAACAACCCTCTAAAGAAGGTAAGGATGTAGAAACTATGGCTCATAGAAGAGAAACAACTTGTCCAGAGGCTCACAGCCATGAAAAGCAAGGTTGGGAGTCAAATCCATATCCATCTGGCTCATTCTGCTGTGTGCTTATAACCACTTCCCTAGAGTGCCTCCCTCAGAGCTATTTTTCCTGAATCCATGTCCTCTCTGAGTGGTTAGAGAGAAGAAAAAGAGAGCTTTGTTCCAAGGCCTTGGGTTGAAACTATACAACTATTGTTTATACCAGCGCCCAAGAGCTTAACACATGGCAATTGTCATAAGCAGGAAATCACTAGTTTTGCACAGTAGTGCTGTATCATTTGTAAACAGAATCCTTATCCTCCCCAGAAGTGTATTTACTCTCTTTATACCATACCTTTTTCCAAAACAGGATTTGAGGGGATTTATGTAACAAAGACCCAGGGAACTTACGGATTAGAGCCTGATGGTAAAAATGGAAAAGACATGCAATTGAGTGAGTAAGGAACCCTGAATGAGGTCCCAAATTGACACGTACCAATACCCATAACCCTAGAATGGGATGGACAAGATGTGAAGGCAGTGAAAGAGACTGCAGTGGGAAGGCTTGGGGTGGACCCTCATAGTCCACTAGCTTTGGAAAACCAGAAGAATCAGTCTGAATGTCCAGTGGTATGGGAATAGCCATGTCTCCTTTACAGAAAAAAATACAGTCGTGGAAAATCATCATCAAGAAGACTGTAGCAACACAGAAACATATTTCTGTTGGAGTGTTTGATGAAGTTAACAATATGCAAGACTATATATCCCTTAACATCACAGTTGGATAAAGATGTGGTTTCCTAAAGCCCAGAACTAGCTGGGAATATAAAACATCGACACAATTTCTTTTTTCTGGGCATTGAAGTTTTTATCAATTTATGCCCTGGTTCATTGAAAGTTAGTTTGAGCAAGCCTACAAATATATGTGTGACATGAGGATAAAATGAAAAAGAAGTGGGTGAAGTAACTGACACAGAAAGAAAATAAGGGTAGGGACGATATGATAAAATCGGAAATGAAGTTATAATGGAAACTATGTAGTGAAATTTTTTCTTTGTAGCTGCCACAGTTATGAGCATGAGCCCAGGATCTGGCATCACCAGAGCGGACCTTGAACTCTAGTGCTGCAATTTCCTTTTTCTGTGTCCTCGAACAAGTCATTGCACCTCCAATATGGCTCGTTTTTATCTATTAGATGGGAAAGATGAACATTGTTTCCTGAAGATAGAATGGGAACTTGCTCATGAACGTACTTTGTAAGTCATAAACTGCCTCAATCCTTTACTTGCTGTTCCTTGCAAGCTTCCCTGTTTCCTCTTCTTTTCATATCATCTCCCCCCCCACTTCAAGATTCCTACTCATTTTTCTGCAACTCTGTTCAAACATCACGTCGTCCTGAAAGCCCTCTAGGACTGCCCAGGTTTGGTCATGGGCCCCTTTTCTGTGATCTTCCTTCAGCGCAAAGGGAAGGCATGGCAGTGAATTTTGGAGTCTCTGAAACTTGGATTCACAATCCTACTCTGCCGCTTTCCACATGTGTGACCTTGAACAAGTTAGTAAAACCCTCTGAGTCCAATTTTATGTATTAATCTTATCTTACTTCCATTTTGGGAGGATGAGAGATAGGACATAGTAGGCACAAAGGACATCATAGGGCTCAGTAAATGTTGGTTATTATTACTGAAATAATTTCCTTGGGTTAAGTTTCCCATGTAAAACTTTCAAAATTTCTTGGTTTGCTAAAACATATTAAGTCCATGTTTACATTTGAAAGCTTTTGAAGACAGCTAATGAAAAACATATGTAACAACTTAAAACAATTCTTGGTCCACACTGAAATAAGTGCAGAATATTTAATATTATCCCAGCTAAATGTTTATCAAGCTAACAAATGAAAATCAAGGTTAATTTTATCAATTTCCATTTTTTTTTTTCCTGAGGAGTGTCTAGATTCTTCTTATTGTTTGATTCTCTCTCCAGATAACTGTCTAGACTAATTTGTGGTTACCTTTTAAGAATCTTCAGCTCATTGGACTTTCTCCTTTCGTGTCAGAGATTAGTCTCCTTTATGTACACATTAGATACTCAACGTGCGCATTACTTCGTCATTTTTACAAATATCGTGCTTGTTTACTCTTCATAACAATCATGTCAATCTAATGTTCATTTTACAGATGAGGACATTGAGACTCAGTTGTTTCCTTCGAGATACCAACACTTGACTGAGTCATTACTCAAACCCCGGTCTTGACTCCATAACTTCTGTTCTTTTCCCAAAACAATGTTTTCTGTTGCTTGTGACCAGGGTTTTATAAAATAAGCTGGAAAATTGCTTAGTGAAAGCAGCTTGCATACAAACCATCATGAGGAAGTGAGAAGTAACTCAAGAGTTTTTTTTTTTTTTTTAAGATTTTATTTATTTATTTGAGAGAGAGAATGAGAGAGAGAGCACATGAGAGGGGGGAGGGTCAGAGGGAGAAGCAGGCTCCCTGCCGAGCAGGGAGCCCGATGCAGGACTCGATCCAGGGACTCCAGGATCATGACCTGAGCCGAAGGCAGTCGCCCAACCAACTGAGCCACCCAGGCGCCCCGTAACTCAAGAGTTTTAAGCGAATTTGCATGTATCTCCTTTGGGCTACTCTCCTCTGCTTTTGCCCACCTTAAAATGCTGTTGTTCCCAGAGTTTCTTCTGCAGTCCCCCTTCTGCTTTATCCCCAGGGATTCAATTTAATCTCTTTGTGCACACCTCTCGGGGTTGCCATGCTCAGCCTGCCCTCCCCACTCCTCCCCGGAGCTAAGAAGCAAACCTGATCATGTCACTCCCTGATTTCCAGCCTTCTGTGTTGCCTCACTGCCTTTAAGATACAGCCCAAAGTGCTTTGGCTCAAGTACAAGAGTCCTCACCCTCTGGCCTCTCCCGACCACAATCTCCAGCCTCGTCTCCAGCTATTCCCACCACGCCTGTGACTTCAGTCCCTGTACGTGCTGTTCCCTGAAAGCGCATATTCGCTCACCTCAGGTCTTTGTTCATGCTGTTCTACCTGACGAGCCCAGCTACCATCTGCCTTCAGAAGCCCTCTTCATTCCTTCACCTTCTCCTGAAAGCCTTCCCTGACCTCCCCGGGTTGGGCCATGCCATCCGCTATGATAGCGCTTCTCCTATGGTATTCAGGATGTTTGCTTGCCTGTCTGTTTCTCCCACAGAGAGTCTCCTTCCCTTTGAAGGAGACTATTTCACCCCCATACCACAGGCCCTGCACAGGACTGGCACGTGGCTGGTCCGAGTTTGCTGAAATTAGGCACAGTCTCGCACTGCTACTTGGTGTTTTTCTATGTGCTCGTGTCGTCTTTTCAAAAAGACGTTTAAGTTCATTTGAGGTGAAGAATCACTTTTTATATCTATTCTCTTCCCCCTTTTGAGAGTTTACCTTAATTGTTCATATTTTTGCCTCAAAAGGAACCAGGTGAGAAACTAGTATTAACTTTTCTTTTCCACTCTAAGGAAGTTAGTACATTAATTTCTATGATGCTTGTTTTAAAAGAACTGTTACTGCTTAACTCAAGTTATGTACACTGTCGTTAATGTTATTTGAATCTCCTTAGGTCAAATAGTCTTTTAAAAATTCAACCATGTAGGTGCATTTACATTATGCAAGTGATTTATTATGGTAACTCATTAAATCAAGTAGCTGATGTGACTTACTAAATTGATGAACACAGCGGTTAACATGTAGCCACTTACACCTTTCTCACGGGCTGTCTAGAAAACAAACTTCCCGTCTTGATCCCCATCCAACTCCTTCATTCTAGTTGATCACTGATTTATTGGTCTTTTCTCTATGAGCAGTAACCAAATTTTTAAGTATTGCATTTTCTTCCCATCACTAACTACAAGATTGACCAAAAGCAACATCCCTGTTGAACATTTACTTTTCTTTTACGGTCCACAAGATCTAGACCCCATTCACATGTTCTTTGATTTTTTCCTTTTTAGGTCTTTTTAAAAGAACTATGTGACATTTAATGAATGCAAAAAAGCCCTCAAAACATAATACAGTGAACACCTGTTTATCCACCAACCAGCTTAAGAAATAAGCTATTTTCAAAACAGTTGAAACCCCCTATAATCCTTCTCGATCCCCTTTTTGTCTCTTTGCTGTCCCAGAGCTAAGTATTATCTGAATTTGGGGCTTATTGTTGTCTTTCTCTAAATATTACTTTTATGCCATATGTATATATCCCTACAAATTATTCTGTTTATTTTGTTTTTTGAACCTTATAAAAATGTTAAGACTACAAATATTCCTCTGAAGTTTTTCTTTATTCTACATTCTGTTTTTAAGATTCATTTACATATTTGTGTACAGCTGTAGCTCATTCATTTCACTGCCAGAGAGAATTCCACTGTACAAACGTACTTTATTTCTCTTGCCGATGAACGTTGGGATTGTCTCCAGTGTTTCCAGTGCTGGTATGATCATCTGTATACATGTCTTCCCAGCCACCTGTACACAGATTTTCTTGAGTACATCTCCAGGAATAGAATAGCTGGTAATAGGGTATTTGCATGTTCAGTTTTAATGCAAGTCGCTTTTCTCATCAGCAGTCGGTCACATTTTCTGCTGTTCCACATCCTCAACTACATTTGTATTACCAGCTCTTAAAAGATTGCTAATATGGTGAGTGTTGTGGGCTAAACTGTGTCCTCCCAAAATTCATATGTGAAGTCCTAACCCTCAGTACCTCAGAATGTGACCGCATTTGGAGTTAGGGTCTTTAAAGAGGTAGTTATGGTTCAATGAGGTCATTAAGGTGGGCCCTAATCTGATAGGACTGGTGTCCTTATAAGAAGAAGAGATTAGGACACAGGCATGCACAGGGGAGGACCGTGAAAAGACATGGGGAGAAGACAGTCATGTGCAAGCCCAGGAGAAAGGCCCTCAGAAAAAATCAACGCTGCCCACACCTGGATGTTGGACTTCTAGTCTCCAGAGCCATGCAGAGATAAAGCTCTGTCACTACATTGTACACCTGAAACTAATATTACACTGTATGTTAACTGAAATTTAAATAAAAACAAAAAATAAGAAGTCTCTGTTGTTTGAGCCAGCTAGTCCGTGGTGCTTTGTTATGGCAGCCCTAGCAAACCAATGCAACGAAGTTAAAAATCATAGTTTTAATTTGTATTTCTCTCATTTACAATTGAGGTTGAGCAATTTTCCATATGTTAATTAGCCATTTGGATTTCTTCCATAAAATTCTTTTTTTTTTAAGATTTTATTTGAGAGAGAGAGAGAGCAAGCACAAGCAGAATGGGGCAGCACAGAAGGAAGGGGAAAAGCAGACTCTGCATTGGAGCATGGAGCCCAACGCAGGGCTCGATCCCAGGACCCAAGATCATGATCTGAGCTGAAAGCAGACACTTAACCGAGTCATCCAGGTACCCCTATAAAATTCTTTTTAAAAAGTCTTTCACTTCGTATATTTTTACAGTGCTGTTTCCTTCTCTTATACATATATACACACATTGGACACTTCTTTTTTGGTCATTTTTAAGTGCTGTAAATATCTCCCTGTGACTTGCTTTTCATACTTTTATGATGTTTTTTGAGAAATAGGGAGTTTTAAAACTTTAATGTAATGATATATATCAATTTTTTCCTTCATAATTTTGCTTAAGAAATAATTCCCTGCCCCTACGTCATAAAGATATTTTTCTCTATTTTCTTCTGATGTTTTAAAAGTTTTGCTTATTCATATTTAGGCTGTTAATCCACCAATGGGCAGAATTTTCAGCCAGTGTTCCCTAAAGGTGAGTAGGGCTTTCTTAGGAGGTGATGTGCTCCCCATCTTTGGGGGTATTCAAATAGTCTGGACAATCATGAGGTAGAGATCTTATAAGGAGGATTCCAGGATCATGTTGATTTATAAACCATATTGACTGTCTGGTCATGGATCTGAGTACAACAGGCATTTTTGCCTGAAGATAATAACATTTCAAATATAGTCTCAGAGTACTTGGTTATCCTATCTTGGCTACCCTTCACCTACTGACTCTTATTTGAAAGCCACAACCTATTCTACCAAGTTGTTTAAGGTTATGGACAACTCAGCAAATACTATGAATGGACAGACTTTGGTAACTGTAAAGAATTAGATGTAAACAGCCTATGGTTTCGTCCCTTGCAATATGACTCTGCTCTATTTTCCTGGTGGACACCCAGGACTGAATGTGGCTCATTTTGATTTTTCGCATTAGTCATAGACTGTCTGGGTCCATCTCCATCACTATCTGGCTATGTGAGCCTGGGCAAGTTTCTTAATTTATGTTACCCTCAGTTTTGTCATCTATAAAAGGGGGTTAATAGTTGTAACTATATCCTAGGGTTATGCTGATTAGTAATCCATGTAAAAGCCATTATGAGACAGTGTCTGGCATCTACTCAGTAAATCTTATCTATTTTATGGTAGTAGTAATAGTAGTAGTAGTAGTAAAGGTAACAGTTGTATTTTGTTACTATACTCTTTGTTCTTATATCAGGTTAAATTTTTTCAGGCACAAATGAGAACTTAGAAAAGAACTAAAGGAGGAAAAACAACTCATTTTGGTAAGTACCAATTCTGACCCAAGCCCTTTGCAAAAAATTCCTTATCTGACCTTTCATCAATCTTGCAAGGTTCCAATGACCTAGCTTTTAAAGATAAATCCTGGCTGAGAGAGTTTAAATAACTCCTCCTAAAATTACTTGGTCTGCAACCACAGAGCTAGAATCTAAATGCTATTATCTGATACAAAAGCCTAAAATCTGTTTGTGATGTTAACACTGTCTTCAGAAATCATTTGAGGCCCAAACAAATTGGTGGACCTGCCCCCAAAGCCCAGGCTGCCAACCTTAGTAGCTTTGAAAAGTCAGTGCAGAGCCTCCTCAGAGTTTCTTCACGACTTTGCCCAGTGTTTTGACAGACCTACAAGGGAGTCCAGAGCTGGAATAAGCACACTGGCCTGCATCTCAGAGTGCTTGGGGCTCCAGGCCTGTCTCTACTGTTTACAAGCTGGCCCCTGGGTAAGCCACTTAACCTCCCCAGATCTTGTTTTCTCCACATGAAACAGGACACTCAATGATACCAGGGAATCTTCAAATTCCTTGGTAGGGCTTCATTCTCAGAATCCAAAAATTCTACAAAGCAGCTACATAAGGTCCTACAAGGAAGCCCCTCCCGGGCCCCAGCCAAATCCGGAGAGTGACTTCACAGTTCCCCACCTACTCTGTTAGCTTTTCTTTCAGCCTCACTAAGCTAGAAATGGACCTCTCAGCTCCTAAATCATATCCATGGGTTCCTGTAAGGGAGAATCCTTCCTTGCCTCTTCCTCATTCTGGTGCTTGGAGTTCCTAGTCTTGCACTGCAGCACTCGATGTGTGCCTCGTCATCTTGTGGTATTCCCTTCTCCTGTATCCATGTCTCCCTGTCTCTCCTCCTCTTATAAGGACACCAATCCTATTGGATAAAGGGCACACCCTACTCCGGTAAGACCTCATCTCAACTCATTACAACTACAAAGATCTTATTTCCAAATACAGTCACCTTCTGAGGTACCTGAGGTTAGGTCTTCAACACAGCTTTTGGGGGGGGCCACAACTGAATCCACAATGGTGGCTGACTTATACTTTGTCTGATCCATCGTCAGCAATGCCCCCCCCCAACCCAACGTAATATAGGGAAGGGGGGGTGGAATTTCAGAACTTAAACCAGGAAAAAGGTAGGAATCCTCATAAAAATTGAGTCACCCATCCCCAGCTCAGGACTCAGAGGTCACTTCTCCACCTTTGCTTCTTGAGTGGAGTGATTTACAATTGCTTCCTCTCCTGGGGAAATATGAAAGTTAGCAGCTCAGCTAGGGCTCTGCCGCTTTCCTGAGGCTGCTCCAGATTGGCGGACAGCCAGCAGTGGCTGCTGAAGAGATAAAATCCCCTCATCATGAATAAGGAAACTGCCGAATAAAGCCTTGAATGTCAAGAGAGGAAATAGGTTGTAAAAGTATTTTTCCTCCTCCATAATGAGAAGGGCATGTGTGGCCACACAGGGGTCTGTAGACCCATATCAGTACTGAGAGGAGCCCTGAGGGTCCACAGTCAGCGCACGGTGAGGGGCCCCATGAGGAGAATGGCCTGCCTCGGAGAGGCCTGCTAAGGCCTGAGCAGGGACCCACCCACCTCCCCATCAACTGTGTCTCACACCTGGGACGCCCAAATGGTGGGGTAAGAGTCATAGGAAATGACAAACACAGAACACTTCTTGTTGACTTCCTCAAGTGAGAGCTCCAAGACAGATTTGATTCAACTTAGAAAGGAAATGTTAGCTATCTAGCGACATAAGTATTGTGGAGAAACCTGTAACAATTACAATTAGAACTCATATTATTTAACTTGTATTATCTCTGTAAGACATACTATGCACATAAACTCTCTGTCAAGCCAAAAATGTGAACTTTTAGTGCCTGCCACAGATTGGGTTCCCAGGGAAGCAGACACTGAGCTAGCGATGCGCATGGAGGAAGGTTATTGGAAGGTCCTTGTGGGAGATTCATCAGTGGGGGTGAAGAGAGGAAATCAGAGTTGGGTAGGGGGAGCAGAGCTGTTGTGTGGTCCCAACACAGGCCTCAGCATGGGTCACGCAGAGCTCTGGAACCAGAAGAGCTCTGAAGGGTTGTCCCAAACTGGGGGTAAGGGGGCAGGCAATTATAGCCCCCCATCAACCAATCATTGGATGAAAACTCCCCCAGGGGAAGGGCCGTGACCTTGATCATGGTGGGTCCCTTTAGCTAAGGCAGTTTCTGGAGAGGAATTTATCTGTGACTTGTGGGCCACGAAGGGAATGAGTGCCTAGGAACTGAAGGGGGGGGGGGGGGGCGGGAATAGCCCCCCACACCCCCCACTGTGACAGTTTTCTCCCCCCAGAGTGACACGGGATGATGCTCCAAGCAGGGTCTGGCCACTCAGCACCAGCTGGCATCCTCTGCTCCATTAGCAGAAACATCTAATTCCAAAGATTCCCCTGTTTGACTAAGCCACCAATCCCTCATTTAATCACAAAGGCACTCATGCCCCGCCCCCAACAGGAGACAAGTGAGCATCACACTGTGGGGGCTGTTAGGGTGCATCCAGGTGACAACCAGTGCCCTTCTAGTGACAGGTTTTTGGGTACCTGTGGGCAACAGCACATTGGTTAAATAAACTGAGGCCCGTCCACAGGGTAGATCATTAAAATGGAAGTTGTAGAAGACTGTAAGAGAATAAAACAGCATGCACTATATGATCCCATTTCCAGGAAAAGACAAGACATATGGAAAGAGTCTAGAAGAATGGCCATGAAAACCGAGTAATGGGATTATAGATTATTCTAATCTTTCTCTTTTTACTTAAATATATTTTCTGGATCAACCCAATATGTTACTTTTGTAATAGGGAAAAAATTAGTTTTTCTCTAAAGATTATAGAGGAAATTATTTTTTTTTTCATAAGATACACCTTGTAAGAAGTAGGCCTGTGGCTACCTTAACCAAGTATTGATTTGCTTAACCGCCAGGGCCAGAAATCAGAAAAGGGACTTTAAATAGAGTTTGTAGGTTAACAATGGCCACTTCAGAGCTGGGAGATTTAAGAAAGAACAAGTCTGGATAAAAGAGAGGTTTGAAATACCTCCCCCCAAAGTAAAAGCAATATCACAAAGTAATGGCCATGCAGGATACCTGCTAAGCTTACGGTTTTGCTTGGTGCTTTCATAGGACAACCACTGAAAATACAGTCGGTGGACAAATGAGCACGCCAGATGAACTCTGAGCGCTGCGAGGCAAAATGCACCCCACACTACTTATGCACATGTCAATCTATATCATTGAAATCTATCAACTCGGGGCAAGTTAAGGAAACACAGCCTTGTTGTAGAAAGCCATTAACATCCTCCTCTGGGAAAAGCCCTCAGGCCTGTCACAGGAATGCACAGGAGGTGCCCCATTGCACCTACACACTAGCTGGTGACTTCGGCTCAGCTGAGCATTTGTCAGGATTCTGACCCGTTCCCAAGAAAGAAAATCAGTGACTTTGGGAAAGCACCTACAAGGAGGAATGGTTTACTCCTAAGTGACATACATAGTTTTGTCTTTGGTGTTTGTTTCTTATATTGTTTCTTAATTTTTAATGCTGGTCAGTGTCCAAAATTAAGATGCAATCAATGGTTGCTCCAACCTGAGATGTTTGTATGGAAAAGCACAAACTGGCTTACAGTTCATGCAAATCAATCTAAATCTGCATATCCTTTTCTTTATATCAGGTAACATATACAGAACTTCAGAGAACACTAACTACATCTCAGTTACCATTTTGTCTTCTCAAGCTGTGAGGTATTTTTTCTATCAGCAATTAACAGAGTGAAACTTGGGCTTCAATTGTGTCTCAAATCTCTGTCGTAACAACTTTTTGTTAGGCAGATTGCACCCCAAATCTCCTTATTTCCAGGCTTCAGAGATTCCTCCTCGTGGAGTGCTACCTGCTGTGCTCACGATGAGCTGTAATTAGCACCATGCTTCTCAAACTACCCTCTCTGGAACTGTGAAGTCAGGTACATTTTCCCGAAGTTTTAGGAGAAAACTTTGCCCATGTAATAGGACATACAAAACATAAAATGTAGATGGCTTCTTGAGAGGAAGTATGAAGCTCCAAGAAATTTCAACTCCCACCAAATCTCCAGATTTTTCGTGGTACAAGCTAGCAATCCTTTAGTATTTCTGAAGTCTCCATAGGAAGTCCAAGAAGCCCTGACCAAGAATAAGAATCTAGGAGCAGATGGTCACCGGCATTTGGGGGGAACAGAGCATAAGGTAAAGGGTAGTCCTGGGGGAACTACCTCCCACAGACAGATGTTATTTATGTTATCATCTTCCTTGGTATCAGACAGATTTCAACAATTTAGTTCAGAATCTGCCCCTAGGTCCTGTAATGCCAGAGAGGGGTCTCAGTTTCTGCTCTCAAAGAGCTCAGTTTAGGAACTAATAAATCAAGGCAGGAAGGCATGTGACAAGTCCAAAAAGGGTCCATTTTTTCCTGGGGAAAGCAAACAGTACAGGACATAGTGGTATTCGATCTGGGCTTTTAGCGATCAAAGAATTCACCAGGTTCAGCTGTGTGGCAGGCAGAGATGGAACGTGATTCTCATGGCTCTGACTACTGTCAGCAATGTGCACTCACTGAGACAACTTCAGTGCTCGGCCACCAACAGGAATCCTCACGGAAACGAAATCAACTGTCCACACCATCGCAACAAGTGGGTCGCCTTTCCACCTCTGCTTCTGGAGTAGGGGATTCTTCAAATCTGTTTCTTTCCCTGGAGAAATGTGAAAGCTCACCAA
Source organism: Neomonachus schauinslandi (assembly GCF_002201575.2). NCBI lineage: Eukaryota > Metazoa > Chordata > Mammalia > Carnivora > Phocidae > Neomonachus > Neomonachus schauinslandi. The sequence goes on from NC_058411.1 coordinate 100,967,406, forward strand.
CAGGGCCAAGGCCCTGCTTCATCCCTGATTTGCAAAGAAAAACAGTTGCTGCTTAAGGAAATTGTAAGGGCTCTGAAAAAAATTTTTCTTCCCCATAACAAACATTAGGAATGACAAAACTTGGTTCAGCTTAGAGAAATTTTTTCTGGTCTCTGCAATTAGTGTTTCCCTTAAAAACAATTTCTTCCAAGACTGTTAGCAAGCACAATTGGCCATGTCCCTGTGCCTTGTATTCTTAAAAGTTCCATGTGCTATTAAGGGGCTCTTTGAAAGAGCAATGGGCAAGGGAAAAGGCTTCCCAGCGGGCAGTGGCCAAAGTTAGTCCACCAAGAAGGGAAAACCAAGATTACAAAATTTGTTCTTTGCAGGAGGAGTAGGGAAGCTATCTTCCCCATGTTTTGCAAAACTTCCATGTCACTTCTAAGTTCTAGAGCTAACATTTTGGAATTACCCTGAACTTGAATTTTCTGGCTTACCCCACCCTTAAAAAGATAACAGATAAGCAGCAAAACTTTAATTCATGAAGATTATAACAGAAGTACTACATTTTATACTCTTTCCCAAACATTTCCAATTTTATAATTATATCCCTCTCATTACACAAAAGAGAAGTTTAATAACCATGTGTTCTTGGGCAAATAATATAACCACAGTACCTCACTTTCAACATTGGTAATAACTGGGGTAAGAATACCTAGTGCCAGGTTGTTTGAGGGCTAAAGGCATAAAAGCATATAAATTATTTAGAATACTATGGCCTGAGACATGGAAAGGGCTAAGTAAATGGGAGCTAGTGTTAGGTGAAGGAGAAACATTGACATAGTAATGTATGTGATGGGGTAAGATGTTTCTTTTTACTGATAACTCGGGTGCTTTAGCAAATTGGAAAGCCTTTCTTTCATTATAGAAGTGCAATCAGACATTTGTCTTAAGTCATAAAGAATCCCCTTTTCCACTATGTTTGATTAGATGACAGAGACCTAACAAGGCTTTAAAGATAAACTGTCCAAGTTGAAGAAAAGATGGATTCTGGATCTATTGGGGTAGCTAGGATTTCCATTTCTACCCATATTTGGCATCCCTGAGGCCAAGCATCTTGGAAAGCATCTTGGAAAGGAGAAAGCCTCATGGCTCCATGGGGAGGCTATGTACCGAGCCCATAATTACTGAGAACAGCAGTGAAGTAAGTTCACTGTAGCCAGGCCAGCCCAGGCCGAATGAAGCCACTGGGGCAGTTGCCTGAACTTGACATTGCTGGGCCTAAACAGAGGCATCTTTAGAGCAAACCAATGGACTAAAGAACAAACCTACCCACATTCCCCTGACCCTTTTCTCGGAGTTAAGACTTGGGGTCCTGGTACAGTCTATAACCAGGGAAGGAAGCTCCAGTAATTCCGGTAACAAGATTTCTTGCTGCCTTTTACAAGTGAGGGCTCCAAATGACACTTTCACACTCCAACTAGTATGTGGTCTATTACATATAGAACTAAATATTATTCCATTTTTGTTGTCTTTGAAAGAGTTTCATACAAAAAAATGCTTTGTCAGATCATATGTCATCAAAAGTACACTTTATTATAATGGCCTAGTATCACTTAGAAGTATGTAACACTGTGATACAGCAGATGCCTCAAGAAGGCTTTTGGGCATTTATGTTTGGTGCCAGGCATATAGTGACACCATTTCTTGCCTGAGTGGAAATGCGCAATTTCAAAGGACCCTCCACATGACCGAACCCATCTATCCCATATTTAGCCACAAAAACAATCTTGTCCTCCCCATTAAGAGAGCCAAATGCTGTATCATGCAGCCCTTGTTCTCAAGTGTCTTTAGGTTGTGTTCATTCATTTTTTTACATAAAAATCCTCCTAGAATGGGACCGGTGGACAAGAGCAGACTTGTTAATGAATTAAAGCACACCTATGGGATAGATCATTAAAATCAATGTTGTAGAAGAGTGTGAGCTCAGAAAAATTTAAAAAGTCTGTAACACAGAACTGTACTAAGTAATCCTATTTCTAGAAAAAAAATGTGCGCATGGGCAAACACTGTGAGAAAATCTACTAAAATTATACCAGCAAGTTGACTCTGGATGGTTGGATTACAGATGATTCTGATCTTTCTCTATTTGCTTATCTGTATTTTCTGGATTTGCCAAAATAAAGATGTATTACCTCTACAGTTGAACACCCCCCCCCCCCAAAAATAGATAATTCTGCCGGGAGATAGAACTAAAGCAACTTTAAGTAGACAACAAACTTGAGTAATCAATAGATGAAGACATCAGATGGCACTTTTAAATGGAGTTAGTATATTTAAAATTGCCACTTCAGAGCCTGGGTACTTGGGAAAGGACAAATCAGGGTAAAAGAAAAAGGCTTTCGAAACCCAGGAGGGTCGGAGGTCCCTGAAACCTCAAGAAAAAATGAGAAGACTGTAGTCTGTTAACAATGTAACTGTCCCTGGCTCCCTCACATGTCAAATGCTGGGCCCCTTGCCAGGCAGGAAGTGACCCACACTACTTAACTGGTATAATATATACAAGAAAGTAATACATTTATGTAAAAGAGGAGAAACCAAGAACCATGAGCTGGTGGGCGGACTACATCAGGCCCAGCCCAGGGCTGCAAATGGGAACTAGCTGCAGGAGGAGCTCAGCTGCAAGAATCTGTGTGGGACTGAGCACTGGACAGATGAACCTCTGCCCACTCCCAAGGAAGAAAAGCAGTGTCCCTGGGGATGTGCACACTAGCAGGAATAAATTTGAGAGCTAATTTACAATGAATGACATATTTTGATTTTGGTTATTTCACTTCTTAACCTTTAAAAGTAGTCAGTGTTGGGGAGCTTGGGTGGCTCAGTCAGGTGTCTGCCTTCAGCTCAGGTCATAATCCCAGGGTCCTGGGATCGAGCCCCATGTTGGACTCCTTGCTCAGCGGGGAGGAGTCTGCTTCTCCCTCTCCCTCTACCCCCCCCCCCCCCCCCCCCCTCGGTGCTCCCGCTCTCTCTCAAATAAATAAAATCTTTAAAAAAAAAATTAAAGTCGTCAGTGTAATTATTAACATGCAGTCAGTGGTTACCCCAGAGGGGTTCATTAGGAACAACCACAAACTGGTTAATACTGATCCAAATGAAGTAAAACTAGGGAAAGCTCTTTACTACCTCCAAATTTCAAATCTGTTTTCATGTCAGAGGGAAAGAAAAGGATGGAAGCTTTCCTAGTTCTTAGTCTCTTTAGTTTTATTACTTCTTGTCTCTCTCTCCCTTTCTAAAACATTCTGGACCTCCTCACTTCTTAAAAAGTGCTATAAATCTTCCAGTTCACTCGAAAGGGTGTCAAATGGGACTTTTCAGTCTTATCTCACCCATCAGTCTTTATGGCAACTAGAAGACCTGAGGAAGAAGACCAGATGGTAGAGAGGAGGCTGAGAATGGACAAGTCTGTGTACTAGAGAAACAGCACGGTTGAGAGTAAAGCGCCAGATTCTGGCCCCACCACTGTAGGAGTGTCTTAGATAAGTTACCGAACCGCATGTAATCCTTTCAGCAACCTGCTATGAGCAAGAACTTTTTGGTATCATTAGGCAAGGAGAGAAGCCCAGAGGATAAAACCCTTAGAACAACGCGGGGAACAGAATTACCGCTGTATTAGTGTCAGTTAAATGCACTTACGGGAGGGGTACTCAACACCCAGACAATCAAGACCATACCTTGTCTGTTTCCAAAGAACCATGTCTCAGCCAGTGCTGCTTCTAAACCAAAGAGCCAAGTCTTCCAAATTCTGAGAAATCAAGCACAGTAGCCATCAATTAATTTCCACATTGACATCTTCAGTTGCTTCTTCGTATGACGCATTTTAATAATCACACTCTTATTTAAAAATTCCCAGTTTAGGGACCAGCAGTGCAGATGGAGAGAAGCTGCTACCCATGGCTTAATTTAATCTGAGCCAGATACAGTATATGAAAATGTAATCTTCCCTGTGAAGTATTTTTATGACAATATTCTAGAATAGGGAGTTGGCAAAGTGTTTCTGGAAAAGAGCCAATTGTAGATATTTGGGGCTTTGCTGGTTACATGTGTTTCTGTCCCTGCTGCTGCTGCTGCTGCATCTTTTTGCAACTCTACAGCCAACTCTGTAATGATGTAAATTATTTTTTAAAAGATTTTATTTATTTATTTGACAGAGAGAGAGAGGGAGCACAAGTAGGCGGAGAGGAGGCAGAGAGAGAGGGGGAAGCAGGCTCCCCGCTGAGCAGGGAGCCCGATGTGCTGCTCTCGATCCCAGGACCCTGGGATCATGACCTGAGCCGAAGGCAGACACCTAACTGACTGAGCCACCCAGGCGCCCCTGTAAAAAATCGTTTTTTTTTTAGCTCAGGTGGCCAGGCCAAAAATTTTAAATGTAAGCTAAGAATAGTTTCTTTTTTAAAGAAATGTTTTTAAAACAACAACAACAAACAGTAAGTGGCAGACACTTTGGCCTACAAAGCTTAAAAGATTAACTGAAATATTTACTACAGAAAAAGTTTGCTGACCCCTATTTTAGAGAATCACAAGGTCAGAGTATTATTCTAAAAAATGTAGCCCTCCATTCCCATTTTTCCTAGTCCACAGAGCTAATTTGTTTTTTCAAAACAACCACAACACATAACCATCTCAGAGGATGCAGAAAAGGCCTTTGACATTTGACAAGACCCATTCCTGATTGAAAACTTTCAGCAAACTAGTTAAGAGAGCTTCCTTAATCTGATAAAAGACATCTAAACAATCTATACATCATACCATATTGAATTATTAAAGACTGAATGCATTCCTCCCAAGTTTAAAAAGAAGAAAAACATGTTCCCTCTCACCATTTCTATACAGTACTGCACTGGAGGTTCTAACCAGTCCAATAAGGCAAGAAAAAGAAAAAGCATCCATAGTGGGAAGGGAATGAAACTGTCTGTTCACAGGTGACAAGGTTGCATATACAGAAAATCTGATGCAGTCTTCAAAAAAACTATTATAATAAGTGAGTTTAGCAAATTTGCAAGATACATGATCAATATGCAAAATGCAATTGTATTTGTAAATACCAGCAACAGACAATCAGAAACGGAAATTTTAAAGAATACTATTTATATCAGCATTAAAAAATATGAACTGACAAAAGATGTGTAAAGCCTGTAACCAAAACTACAAAATGTTGCTGAAAGAAATTAAAGAAGATCTAATTAGAGAGCTATTCCATGTTCTATAATTCAGAAGACTATTAAAATGGCAATTCTCCTAAAATTGAGGTATAGATTCAACATAATCCTAATAAAAATCCAAGTTTATTCTAAAATTCACATGGAAATGCAAAGGACCTAGAATAGCCAAACAACTTTGAAAAAAGAAGTCAGAAAACAAATAAATACTATGTGATTTCAAGACTTCTTATAAAGCTACAGTAATCAAAGCAGTGTGGTATTGACATAAAAATCAACAATCAGTGGAAGACAATAGAAAGCCTAGAAATAGAACCACACATAAGGGAAAAATGATCTTTGACAAAGTTGCAAAGCAGTGTAGAAACAAGAGTCTTCTCAATAAATGGTGTTGCAACAGCTGGATATCCTACGCAAAACAGAAACTTTTGAGCCATACTTTGAAAAATATACAAATTTTTGTGCCATATACAAACACTACCTCAAAATGGATCATAGGCCTGTGTATAAAATGTAAAACTATAAAACTTCTAGATGAAAACAGAAGAAAACTTCCATGACCCTGAGATAGATGACAACTTTTTTAGACACTACACCAGAACACAATCTATAAAAGAACTGATAAAATGTACTTTATCAAAATTATACAATTCTGCTCTTTAAAAAGACACTATTAAATGAAAAGACAAGTCTCTTACCTGCGAGAGCATATTTGCATATTATGTATCTAATAAAGGGGCTTATATCTAAAATATAAAAACTCTTAAAACTCAATAATAAAAGATGGAGAGCAGGAGAACAGACCTGTATGATACTTCACCAAAGAAAATATATGAATGGTAAATAAGTACAGATGCTCAATGCCACTAATCTTAGGGAATTGCAAATTTAAAGCCCAAGCCCAATACCTATTACAATTGATAAAATTTAAAAGACTGTCAAGTGTTGGTGAGGTTAGGATGCTCATACACTGGTAGTGGGAATGTAAAATGGTACCACCTCTCTGGAGAACAGTCTGCTAGTTTCTTTGGCGGTTAAATATAAACCCAGCATATGATGAGCCAGCCACTCGACACCAAAATAGCCACAACCCAGTTTTTAAAATACACACACACACACACACACAAATAGTGAATATAATATAAACTATGGACTTTAGTTAATAATACTATATCAGGGTAGTTTAGAAAAATAAGGATCTTTCCCCTAAAATTCCTCTTGTGGGGGTGAGGATTCCAGTACCCCTTACAGTACAGATAGTGGTTCTGTTAATCCTTCCAACAGCCTCTCCATCTGTGTGACTTACTTGTGCCTTGAGGCATTTGTAGGGCAGCATTCTCCTGAAGTAGCCAGACCACCTGATGTGGGAAGAGGGAAGACTCCAGGCATTTGCCCCTGAGAACTGGAAGTTCTGTGAGTGCAGAGAAGATGGGGTGTTCGCTCACTGAGGGCAAGTCAGGCCCAGGGTGAAAGCTGGAGGTTGAGTCTCTGGTCCACCAGTCCTGGATCTTCAGGAGTAGCCCACTAGCTCTCTTTCTGCCCTGATGACTCTGGCTCTTCACCTCAGCAGGCTCTTGTTTCCCACGTTTATCAGGAATGGGGTTTCCCCGGATGCTCTACCCTGCCTCCTCTCCCTGACACTCCCTCTTTCTCCTCTTACACAAAACCTGATTCATTTCTGCCACAACAGGGCTTCATCCAAGTCCAGCTTTGATCTCACTTTCCTAGAGAATTCAAACTAGGAACTTTGGAAATCTTCAAGGTCAAATCCTTCACTTTACAAATGAGGTAACAGACTCCATGAGGTAAGGTGACTTTCTTAGAGCCACATAGCTAATAGTTTGTTTTACCTCCGCCTTCACACTGTAGACAGTTGGATAACCTAATGGCTACCATGACCATATGGCCAAGAATTTTCTGTCCCAGTTTCAAATGTTCTGAACAACCAGTCATTAGGCCACATTAAAAATTTCACTATTGAAAAAACATTGCAACTACTACTGCAGCCATGTTAAGAGGGATCTTTTGGAAGCAATACATTTATTCCCATTACTGAATCCCACTTTTCAATCTAAAGCACTGGATTTTACCTTTTTAGGATAATAGACCCCCCTTTAGAAAACCAATGAAAGCTACGGACCCTTTCCACACAAAAATGTTTATATAAAAACATAAAATTTTGCTCCAGCGATTTCAATATGCAACACATGACCATGAAAACCCTTGATCAGATAGTGTAAGTGTTAGCATGTCTGCTATGTGGCCAGGGAATACTTTCAAATGGCTCTTAAATTATAACAAAAATTCATGAATATTTATAGAGTACAACAGATTACAGAGCACATTTAATCCTTACAACAACCCTGTGAGGTAGGTATTAATATCCCAATTTTACCCATGAGGAAACCACAACCCAAAGAAATCTGGAGACTTGCCCGAGTTCACATGGATAATAATGGCAGTGCCAGGATGAGAACACAGGCTTCTTGTTCCTTGTTCAAAACATCTTCACACCCCAAATTTTCAGTTTTGAAACTGGGATCCTTGCTAGCTACCCAGGGGAAACTCAATGGCATGCCCTTTCAACAAGCAGTTCTTCTAAAAATTAAACAAGTGTGAGTGGACCATGAGAGATACAGATTGGAACCCATCATGGATTATTCCCAGGCAAGCATACCAGAAAATAGGTCATTAGAATTGCAGGCCTTTGGGTACACGAACTGACCACCAATTAAAGGAAAACAAAACAAAGTGAAGCAAAACAAAACCAGATGCCAGAAATGGTAAGACACACAGGTTTTGGGGGGGGGTTCTTCTGTTTTGTTTTTTTCACTGTAGTTGTAAATTAATTGCATTTAATTTCCACTGATCTAGCTCAGCCCTACAGCCTCAGCAACAAGGGCATGAAGTCAATAGCTTCCCCGTCTTTGCTTCTGTGAGCAGATGGCCAAGGAAGGAGTTCTGCGTCATCAAGAATATGGCCAGACACTTTGTGGAGATTCTGAAATCTCTGGCTTATGGATTGATTAGGGGTTCTCACTCTGCTTCCCCCTAGAGGAGGTGTTTCTCTATGGCCAGTTAACAGATTTCACAGCATCTTAACCTTTTATAAAGTTTGGAAAGTTGTGAGATACAACAAAGAAGAAACATCCCTGTGGCAATTTTGTGAAAGTATCCAATGGCCCTTGGCAAATGAGAAAAATACAATGCTATTGTTTAGTAAAGATATATCTATCCAACAACTTAAAGCCCTGACTGCCATTACAAGACCTTGGTACACCAAACACTCTTCAAAACATTTGGCAAAATGACAGTCATAAGAGCCAATGTTCTTCACTTGGCCTTGTGTCTATGGGTTAGGGTATCTATCCAGCCAGTGCCTTAATTCCAGGTTCTTTAGGGCTGTGGCCAGGCAACCTTAAGTCCCTCCTCCAATTAGCTTCAGCAGCAACAAATACTTTCAAAATAAACCACGTAGGAAAGGTCTCCCAGGTCCAGTTAGGACCTACCAATCTGGTTACCCCCAAACTCTGGACACTTACAGCTACTCTTTAATGCCTGTTTTACAAATCAAACCTAGATTCATAACAAACATGACTCCCTCAGAAGGCCTATATTCTGGGAACTCTCTGTACCCTGCACCTGTAAGAAGTTTTTAAATACCTGCACAAAAGCACCTCCCCCAAAGAGGTTCTCTCATCAAGAGGTGAAAACCTAGGAGTTTTTTGTTCCCCAAGCCTCAGCAGAGACCCTTAACCAACCCTTAAATGCTAGTAGAATGTTCTCTGATAAGAGCGTTATTTGTTCTCTGGTCCTGGGGCTGGTCCTTGAGCTTCCTGGACTTCAGGGACCCATAAACTGGATACCTAAATGTTTTTCTTCAGTTTTGCTGCTGTTGTTGTTGTTTGGGGATAAGGATGTTTCTTCTTTCTTCTTTGTTTTGTATTTTCCAAACCTCTCACAACTTCCTTGTTCTCCCTTTCGCACATAACATGATGACCAAGAGAGAACTCAAGGTGAGTTGCAGCCAAACAACCCACAGCAACACAAAGGTACTTCAGGGAGAGGAGAGGTGATAACATTACCCCTGCCACTGTGCCTGAGTGTGGCACGGGGGACACAGGAAGCATCCTAGCCCTGCTTCACTTCAGACCCCTGTCCAGTATCTGTACCACCACCCAAAGAGAAGCCGTAAGGATGTGGGGTATGCATCCTTAGCCTACATGTGTCAGCTGGTCCTCCATCCTCAGCTCTGTGGCAATTACAAAGGTAACTTCAGAATCCATTCTGAGGGTCTCTATTTTCTTAGCCCCCTTCTTACTGACACACAGAAAAAGCAGTCCTTGGAAACCCATTTCTCACACCCCATGCCCTACAGTCAGCCATGACATTAGCTCCCCACTACATATGAGCTCTTCTGGAGCAAGGAATGAGTCTTGTTTTATCCTCAGTACCTAGGAAGAGCTTGGCATGTAGGAGACACTCAAATGTTTGTAGGAAGGAAGAGAGGGAAGAAAGAAGGAACAACACACAGAGAGAGGGAAGGAGATGTAGTCACTCCGGTTTTGTCTCTGGTTTCCTTATAAGTTTCTGCCATGGCTTTCTCCTCCTTCTAAGCTTTTGCCCTTTCCTCAATGTTAACTTATCTTTTATATAGTTTCTGCCCAAGTAGAAAGCTAAGAAGAAGAGTTATCACCTGACTACCCACACAGGCAAGATCCACAGATCCAGTGAATAGAAGTAATTAATTCCCTTTTCCCTCTTGCCTTATCGCAAAGGACAAGCAATTTCTACTCCTATGATTTCTAACCTATTCTCTAGCTTCTTCAAAGTCACCCCAAAAGCTCTTCCAGTTACCATCAACCTAGGAACTGACACTCTCAAGGGTGTGTATCCTTACCCAACATGTGAACAACTGGCCTTTTGTCTTTCAGCACCCTGCGCCAAAGAAGCAGCTCCAGATCCTCTTTCCAGAGATTGCAAAAGCCCCAACCAGCGCCCACAGACTGGGCAAGAGTCTTTGCTCCACACCACTGCCAGTTCAAGTCCCTGCCCCATTTTCTGATCATAATCCAGCCTCCCACAGGGCCGATATCTCTGCACGCTCCCTCTTGCCAGTGCTAATTTGGGTTCCAGAGGCTTTGGCCTCATCAGATACTCTCACAATTGGAGGAAGGGACAAAACTTAGGGTACTCAGGAATTCAACCCCAGGTTCCCATCAGAATCCAACACTCTTTACCATCTATCTAGTCTAGCAGCACGGAGGGCAGGTTTTCAGTGCAGAACAAATAGCTCATCCAAATTTTAGGCACTTTGGTGATGCTAACACGGAGGGGAGAGCTAAGAGATGAAAGAAGCAAATCACCAAAAAGGACTTTTCCATTTTAGAACATGGATCTATAACTGATATTATCCACCTAGTATCCTTCCTTAATTAGGAAGAGCATCTAAGCAGACCATGGAGATGCTATTTACAGTGACTACCCGCCTAACAATGAAGACCTGTATCATCCTCCACCAAAGGCTCCTGCTATACTCTGATATCACTGCCAGACCTTGAATACTGAAGGGTATTCAGCCTCAAGATTGGATCCCAAATTCTTTTTTTTTTTTTTTAAAGATTTTATTTATTTATTTGCAAGAGAGAATGAGAGACAGAGAGCACGAGAGGGAGGAGGGTCAGAGGGAGAAGCAGACTCCCCGCTGAGCAGGGAGCCCGATGCGGGACTCGATCCCGGGACTCCAGGATCATGACCTGAGCCGAAGGCAGTCGCTTAACCGACTGAGCCACCCAGGCGCCCATGGATCCCAAATTCTTAACAGCCCTTAAAATTAAATGTGGACTGCTTTTTAGTTATTTCTGCAACATTGTTTCTATTTTCCAGGCCCCTTACAGAGACAGGATGCTAATTCAGGAGAAAAGACGAAATAATTTTCTTCTTAATTCCACATGTGTCCCTTAGGTCAGGAGTGACTATCCAGTGATGTCCCACCCTCTTCCTCCAGGCCCCCAACAACTGTGGTAAGTCTTCTCTAATTACTACCATCAATGTGAACATGCATTTACAGGCTTAACCTATTTTAAAATAGAGTTTGAGTGCCCCCACCACAGAACCATAAAAACAGCCTTTCTTACCACCCCAGTTGGTATCTATTTCATTCCCGACATTCTGACTTCAGGAAAATACCCACCCGATCCCACAATACCCAGCAACTCTGGTAAGCCCATGTCCAGATTCAGCCTAATCTCATTTCATGGTTCCAATTTAGGACCACCACAAAGGTTTGCCTCATTAACAGACAAACTCTGGAGCCATGTGCAGCTCATACACCCTACTTAACCTTATAAACCAGAATGTCTGCACTAGGGAGGGAACTCAGGGCAAAAATCTTTTGTTTAATCCCCTGAACCTAACAGCACACCTGTTAAGTGACTTCTCTAATGACATCAGAATGATTTAAAGGTAATTTTGGGAATTTTCCCCAAATTGTGGGGATGGGGATACACAGTTTTATCACAGAGTTGAATGAGAGGATTTTGATGGGGAAAAGAAAGGAACAGAAGGAAAATAGGTATGTCCTCGATGGTAGTAATCCCTATGCTTGTCTGGTGGTGACAGGAATCTGTGAGCTGGGTGCACAGGCTGAGTCGGTGAATTAGTTGCAGGCTTTACTGAAACGATGACTAGGGTCTCACGGAGAGCAAACAACAGGAAATATGTCTGCTCCCCTCTTGCAGAGAAGCTGGCTACAAATCCTCAGCCTGAGCTGAAGAGAAGTTATCTGCCCAGTTCAATCTGCCCAGTTGGCCGCTTCAACTCAGTATTTACGGGTCTAACTACAAATTTCACCCAATTTAATATCCACTCTATACCCTCCTCCCTTCCCATGACAGGGTTTGAAATTTCCCCGCGGTCCCTCCAAAGGCCACTACATAGGTCAGCTGCAATATTTAAGAAGGCTTGTGCAGCTCTGACCTAGTCACCCAGAGACAGAATTTTTTTTTCCTAAGGCCACTGTTACCACAAGAATATATGGCTCTGCCACAGTTCAAAGCCTCGCCAACAGTTCAGGTTTGGGGTGTGCAAAGCCACTGGGCTTCCCCTTGGGCCTGCGGGAGCGACAACACGCCTCTGGGCAGCGAGCCCAACGGCAGGAAGCCGAGTGGGGTGTGGCCAACGCCTTCCAACGGCAGCCTGGGGGGCGTGGCCTTGGGCGCCGGGGTCTCCCAGGAGACTGGGCAGGGGCGAGCTGGTGAGGACAGGGTTTCTGGGGCTTCCCGGCAGGGGCCCGGCCAATGGCAGGGCTGGTGGTGAGCGGCCACGCCCCTTGGCGGCCACGCCCCTTGGCAGCCCCGCCCGCGGGCGTTGGTGCGTCCAGGTTCTGCGCGCCGAGCCCCCCGCCACGCCTGGTGCTGGCTCTGCCGCAAAGCTTGGGCGTGTCCCGTGTAAGCTCGCTGGTGGCAGCCCTGGGCTCTGAGACCTCAGTGGCAGCTTGCTCCCCATCTCCGCGCACCGCCACACGGGCCGGCCCCACGTACGCCCTGTGGGTGCCCGGAGATTAGCTCCACACTGGCTCCAAGGAGGCCCGCTGCTACAGCCCTCTCCTCCCTCACTGGCCCTTCCAGCCCCCTTGCCTTTGTCTGAATTGGTTGGACACTCGTCTTTTCTGGATCGTGAGGGCGGGGCAGGCAGCCATTTCCTACCTCCCTGGAAATGGAGTGATCACTCCCTTTCCGTCTCCACTCGGTTCAAAGGCCCTCCTACCGTGCCTCCTGTTTCCAACCGCCCCCTTCACCTCCTCTGAGGGTATAGAGGCCATCCTGCCATCTACCCTGTCCTGAAGCATCGGAGGCATCTGTTCTCACATGTTTCTGGCCCCTCTAGGTGTTTCTGGTACTTTCTATGCTGTCCTTTTATCACCCTCTCCCAGGTCGCCATCACTTGACCACATATCATTTACTTTGCGCTTTCTCGAGGTCCAGAGGGCTTATGCTCAGAGATAGCAATATTCACCACTTTATTATAATCTTTTGTGGTTGGTTTATTAAACTACTATGTTTCAAAAAAAGCCTGTTTCTTAACATACCATTTTAAAAAATATTACTTGAGCATTTACTTATTGATGACAGCTTTAATTATTTAAATGATGATAACAAAGTTAGGGTGGTTGAGTCTGTTGAACACTTCAATGGTTTAAATAGACACAAATTTCTTCCGAAAACTGTAATAACTTTATAAGCCCCCTGCTTCCCAAACAATTAAGCTTTGTTTCTTATGCTTAATTCTTTGCTGGGGTGGAGGGAGAGAGAGAGATGTCAAAATGAGGCCAATGGTTATTTATATGTGATGAGATGAATGTTTTCCATTGTGCTTTTTATTAACTGTATTTTCTACCGTCCACATATGTTTTAAAAGATATTTTCAATTTAAAGAGGATCAGAGACATGAAGAAACTGGGAATCAGGAAGAACAGACCAACCCCTTTGACAATCTGATCAAGAGACTGTCTACTCTTTGCGGGAACCTCTCCTAATACTCCCAGGCTTTTCTCACAGTATGGTTTGAAGAAAAAGAAGAGGCATGGGTAGCTTAACTTAGGGCAGGGTGCAGGAAGCTGGTGTGCAAAAGATTAGTGGGTATTCTGACCATGGTTTGAGGGCAGAGGAACCGGAATGATTCATTGTACCTTCCCATGGGAGCAACTTGCCAACCCACGTTGCACACTTGAGTGTGTGTGCAAGAAAAGCAAATACAGACATGAACTGCAAACATATTGCCCTGTTGCCATATTTTATTTGTTCAATCTTTGGGCTGCTTCCCCATTCATTGGTAAGTGTAAGGCCAGATTCCAAATTAAGGCTACTGAAGTATTCAGAATAATTTGGGAGAGTCTAAGAGGTTGTTAAGCTTTGCAATCAGACAGGACTCGTTTCATCTAAGCTTGCCCACTTGCTAGGTATGTAACCTTGGGCAAGCTATCTAAACATAGAGAGCCTCTGATTTTTCATCTCTAAAGGAATGATAACAATACTTGTAAGGATTTCCATACATCACGGTGCCTGTCAACTAGTCAATGCTACACAAATGAGAGTTGGTAGCCCTCTACTTTCCCACCATTACCTAACCCGGGAGCCCAAGGCCTCCTTTACCATGTGCCTTATTCTCATCTGTATTCCCATCTCTTTGTGTGTACTTTGTATGAGATAGTGGAGCTAAGATGTTTTCCTGAAAGCACCCTTTGCAGACCCTGAGAAAGGGTGCCTCCTTACCCCCACAGTCCCTTCAGGTGTGCCACAGTCTAGGGCCCTGGGTTTCTGGAGCAGTCTGACCACAGCTGGGGGCTCCACCTTCCCCCAGGGGCCATGGAGAACCTCACTCAGGCTCTGACCCAACCTCCCAGTGCAGTGCCCAGTTGAGGGCCAAGGGTAAAAGGGCCTGCCTATCCCAGCCCATGGCTGACCTGACTGTCCCCAGTCCTTCGTATGCTCCAAGAGGAGATGCTTCAGTTGCTAGACCCTGGGATACTGTCCTCTTCTCCCCATTCAAAACTCCACCTCTTCGGGAGCAGGAAGTTTCCTGCTGTGGACCCGGTCTGTCCTGGACATCTGCCTAAAGTCCTGCCTCCACATCAAGGCCTCTTCCTCTACCCTCCATGACCACTGCATCCTCCACCATCTTCCCCTCTCCCCATGGGATTCCAAACTGTGCTGTTCCTCCTCTTGCCTTTACCCTTCTCCCCGTGAGTGCCTAGGTCCAGAGTGCTCATCCTTCCCAACACACACACAGGCTTTGGTCCTGGGGAACTTCTGTACCTGCCAAGAGAGATTCCCTTGCCAGGCAGAGCAGCCTCAAGGTCAAGTGACATCCCCTCAACTTCCCTTCAGCACACTTGTCCTCTTCCTTCATCCTCCTCCCCAGTGTCCCAGGCAGCCTTCATCTCCTCACTCCCAAATCAGCCCCAACTGGTCTATTCTAAGGGATCCAATGACTGGTCCCACGAGGCTGACAGAGGGACCTCCAGCTTTAAAAGTGGGGTTTTCGGTACCAGTCACTGGAAATGGTCAGATCTAGGCTGTCTGTAGAGACAGGGACTTGTTGAGGTTCCTGGGATCCCACTCTCAGGTTTAAGCCCACTCTGCTTGCTTGCCTCCCACCCCCAGCCAGGTATGCCTGAGGAGCTGGGAGTGGTCATCTCTCCATAACAAAATGGGGGGAAATGGAAGAATATTTAGATTTTTTTTTTATCCAGAAGTAAAGAAACATGCATTTGATCATGCGTGTCAGGTACTGGCAGGTAATGACAGCAGAATGGAAAAATACAGAATTTCTAAATTAACAGGGGGAAAGGGAAGACTACATGGAAAAAGAAACATGCAAAAAAGAGATACAGTTAAATAAATGGTAAACATAAAGTAGGATAAAAGGAATAAAAGGGAGTGTAAAAGTATAACAATTATTGTGCGATGTTAATGGGCTGAATTTTCCAATTAAAAGTGACTATGTTATCGGGTTTAAAAAAAATAGCCCTGTTATATGCCATTAAACAAGAAATATACCTGAAACAAGATGCTTCCAAAACCTTGAAAATAAAGAAACGGACCAATGCAAATATTTATATAAGAGAGCAGAAATAGCAGTATTACTATGAGCTAAGTTGAATCAATTGTCAAAAATTTGTATACACTTAGCAATACAGCAGCTAAGTGTATCAAGCAAAAAATATTCGACAGGCAAGGAGAATTTGATTTTTAAAATACAATTACGGGGGGCACCTGGGTGGCTCAGTCGGTTAATGTCTGCGCTTCGCTCAAGTCATGATCCCAGGGTCTCGGGATCGAACCCCACGTCAGGCTCCCTGCTTGGTGGGGAGTCTGCTTCTCCCTGTGCCCTATACTCCACTCATGCTCTCTCTCTCTCTCTTAAATAAATGAATAAAATCTTTAAAAAATAAAATAAAAGTCAATTATGGTGGAGGATTTAAAAATAACCTCCCGATGAATCCTTTTGTTTGTTGTTCCAAAATTGGATGTGATGACCCTAGGATTCATGTGGGAGCGGAAATGTTTAAAATAGCTAAGAAAAGTGGCCAGCACACATACTCAAATTGGAACCATACCGAGAAAAGATGAGCATGGACCCTGCGCGGGGATGACACGCAAGTTTGTGAAGCGTTCCCTATTTTTAAAAAAATTAAAAAGAAGTAAATTAAATAAAATAGCTAAGAAAAATCATGTAAAGGAAGACGATTAAGGAATTAACCTCATGAGATGTGGCGTAAGTTCCTCAAGAAAGCTACTGAAACTGAAGGCTTGGAGCACAGGAGGGTCCCTAGGACGACTCAGCCAGGACACTGTTGTGCCAGAACAGAGACGATTCTGAGCTCTCAGCTGCTGGAGAAGGGATGTAGGGTCAGCTGTGGGGTGCTGCCTCTGCCAGGAGGGGAGTCCAGAGCAGAATGGGCCCCGCCAGAGGCTCTGGTTGGTACTGAAGCCAGCAATAGAAACTTCAGCATACCGTGGCTCACATTCCCTCTCGAGGGTTGGGGAGCATGCAGAGAAATGAGAGGATATGAACTGACTGGACAATGTTCAGATATTCATTTAATAAACAGATCCTACAGGCAGAGCATTGGGGTGTCACTTCTGCTAGGCACTGATGTAATTTTTCTTTGCCAACAGCTGCTAAGGAAGCTATTTTCCCTTAGGAGACTATATAAACATTCACAGCTCAGATTTAAAGGTGTTTGAAACTGACTGGGTCCTCAGAACCCAATGCATGGCCCATACACAATTTCTCAGGTGCATCCAGAAAAACCGGAGGGAGTACTGTCTGTCATCTAGGACCTATATCCCATCCCTATCCTGTACTCCTAAACCGTGTGTGTGTGTGTGTGTGTGTGTGTGTGTGTGTGTGTGTGTGAATGAAACCCGTCTATATAAAAGAACTACCTATACATACATATAGATAATGTGTATATATGTATATACACACATTATATGTACACACATACATGTATACATACAAATGAAGCATTTCAACAAGTGTTTCTCAGGGCACTGGGCAAGGGGGGAAAAGAATGCAGTGTGGTGCTTGCCTTGGAGGAACGCACACTGTTGTTAAAGACAGTGGATCCGGCGACTGACATGCGGGGGGTTTCCTCCAGGTTTCCCACCCCTAAGTGGAGCCACCAACACAGTTGTTGGAAGGACTCCACAAAATCGCTACCTAACCTCACTTTCTTCCATGATTAATAAAAGGAGAGGTTGCCATGAGAAGCCCCCGAAGAAAGACCCCCAGGGGATCGAAGTCTCCTGAGACTTGGGTGGAAAAAGCAGAAGCATTTGAGCTTGTAGAATCCCCAAGTCTGGCAAAAATGAGCCAGTGTTTCAGAGGATGGTATGAGGAGAGAAGAGCCGGGAGGGAAGGCTACTGGAAGCAGCCTTTTTACTGTACTGTGTGGAAAGGAAGTAAGTCTAGAAGTAAATCTGCCTTCATAGATCTAAGTCTCAGGGAGAAAGGTATAAAGGTATAAGCCAACAGGCAGTCCATGTGATCATTGCTCTAACAGTAGAAACACGGGATGGAAACACTCATACGAGAGATGCCTCAGCCAAGAATGCCTCCTGGACGAAGTAGTGTCTGAGGTTTAACAAGGAATGGTGGGAGGGAGTTAGCTGAGCACTGGGTTCGGGGTGGTAAAGTCTCTCCAGCAGCAGGAAGGGCCACCTGTGCAGGGCAGAGCATATTTCGGGAAAAAATGAAGTTCCTCATGGCTACAGCACCATGTTGGGGCACAAGTGGCCAGAGTTGATGCTAGAGACAGATGCAAGGGTCTCTCAACTATGTTAAAAGAGAACAGCTTTTATCCTGGGGTAGTGAACTCCTGTTCCCCTCCTGTGGCTGGCCTGAAGGAAAAAAAGAAAAAGGGCAATAAAAACAGACACAGATATACCTTCAGCAAGATACAGAATGAGTAAACTGAGAAAAAAAATGTTCCAGAGATTGACCTGTAGCAGAAGGAAAACAAGGCCGAGAAACATAGATAGAGCAGCAAAAAATGTGGGGAAGGACAGTAGATGGGATGGGAGGACAAACAAGCCAGGAGCAACAATGTGAACAACGAGTGAGAGGCGAGGTAGGGGACAGCGGAGAGCCCCAAGAAGCTGGCGACGCGAGCACACTCACACCCTGCTCTGACCGTGTGGGCGGCCCTCTTGCCACTGCAGACTCCGTCTCAGTTCTCAGCTCCAAAGAAGGGAAGAGAGAGAGGTCCCACAAGGCTTCAAGTTTGGGGAGGGGGGAGCAGACCAAAGGCCAAGTTAGAAGGGATTGATGAAATGGGCCAGAGACGGAAAAGAGAAAATTTTGTCCCGGGAGGATGAGGGGACCAAGAGTGGTCTTCAGCAGCCAAACTCATACAATGGGGAAAAACTGAAAGGAAGAAAAAGTCATGGGGAATAAGTCTTGTTGTCAGAGAAATGCCCAGTCACCATGGAGAGGTGCAGGCTTTAGAGTTGAGTCAGGGGCGGGACGGGACGGCCAGCACTCGAGTCTTGCTATTAGACCAGCTGTGTGACATTGGACAAGTTACTTAAAATCTGTTCCTCAGTTTCCTCAACAGTAAAATGAGAATGAAATCATAGGTAGTACCTACCTCATAGGGATACTGGGTAGGTAAAGTGAGTTCAATACGTGGAATGCTTAGTAGAGTTAGGTGTTACACCACTGTGGAGGGTAGCTCTTCCTCTTCCTCTACTTGAGCCTACCTAGTCTCTCCTGGTGACAGTGCCAGTACTCTGTGTGATGTCCTACACTTTCAAAGACCCCCTCAGGGCTTTTTTTGTCTATTGGATAGAAGAGGTGTGGAAATACACAAGGAGCAGAGAGGGGTAATCACTATGGGTTTAGGGGGTCCCTGTACTGCGTATTTGGAAGGAAGAGACAACCTACTACCTGTTTGGAAGGCTGCTGTGCAGTTTGGGCCCTGGCTTGGCTTCTCTCAGAGAGTGTGCCCCTAGTTGTAGGCATTACATCACTTCTAGCACTCACTTGGATCTCGTTTTCAGGGTTGACCCAATGGCCAGCTATTAATAGAGAAATCTGGAGTCTTTTCATACCCCCTCAAGACACCTCTTTCTTCTTCGCAGGTACCCAGTGCAGCTTGTTCCCCCCCACCCCTTTCAAATGGCTTATCTTTTCTGAAGGGATCTGATCACTCACAGTAGGAGTGTGAAGTAGTCTGATGGAAGCTAGACATCTTCTGGGGATTTTCATTTTAATAGGAGTCAGTCCCTTGAATAGAGTCGTGAAGCTCGCTGAAATCTCAGCTGTATGGAAGAAGGTTCTGGCTGAGCAAAACTCCTGAAGATGGGAGGAGCTTAACCCCACTCCCCATGTGTTTCCTTAGAGAACATATTCTCCTTTGGGTGTGGCTTGGGGAATAAATTTGAAAATGTGGCAGAAAGTGTGGCTACCAGACCAACAAAGTATGGCTGGGTAGGGGTGGTCCTAAATGGCCTAAATTCTTGCTCTTTGAAGAACCCTACCATTGCCTCAGATTGTAGCCAAGAGATGGCCGGAGGGCCCAAGAATTGTAGTTGGTGGGCTGATTTAGATTTGCTCTCCTCGTGTCACTCCATAGGAGGTTTTAGGAAACTTTTTGAAAGAACTTGGAACAAAACTGCTGCTGGAGACTCCATGCATAGCTCCTCCCCAACTCAAAGACTGGTACCCCTGAACTTTTCAGCTTGGAAGGGAACCAAAGCTTTAAAGACTAGGGGTCTTGTGGGAGCTGAAGGCAGGGCGAGATGGTGGCAGCCCCCACCAGCAGGAGAGCCTTAGGAGCAGCTCTGTCTGTGAGCTCCTTGACATTGATGCTTTGTGTCATAAGTTTGACCCAACTCAGTGCCTAGGATATGGTAGATTACTCTCTAAATGTCTGCTGAATGAATGAATGAAAGGAGGTGGCTGAGGAAAGCATATGCTGATAGGACCCTCTAGAAGCCTCCCTGACTATAAAAATAATCACCTACTCCCTGTGTCTTTGAAGACAATGCAATAAGCTGCTGCCTGCAACTTCTGAATAGCCCAGAGAAGAAGTATATGGCCTTTTCCAGGGAGCCCTGTAACCCTTCTGCAGAAGCTTTGGAAACTTTGACAAGTCTTATAGTTCCTACAAAGAATGTCCTGAAATCTTAACATAAAATCCTAAATCTTCCAAAGGGAAGTCTGGAAGCACCCATCTGAAATTTTTGGAAACCCAGACAGAAAGACTTGGAGCCCTGTCTGGAAGCTGGGCAACACTGCCAGGAGCGACAGACAACCTTTTGGGGTTGAGACCGCAGCATGCATATTATTGTATTATCTCTGCCTTTGCAGAAGTAATTCTTATTGGAGTAGGGGATGGGAAGAAAGTTTATTATTGTTTTGTTCTAAAACAAAACAGTGGCTGTGTCTTTGTCACCTGGACCCAGAGGGGCCAGCCAAAAAGGGTAGGGTGTGGAGTCTTCAAGTCTTTGGTCAAGATGGTGGGACTTTGGGAAGGTTGGCCCTTGTCACTGGTCAAGTGTAGGACTTAAAATCACTTTTTGATGTTTTAGGTTGAAGGATGGAGATCTTCGCCCGTGTGTAGTAGTGTATTGGGTCAAGATGTAGAACCCCTATATAAATATTCACTTCATTGCTGAAAGTGGGCGAGCTTGCAGGCAGCCAGGTTGCAGCACAGATTTTAACAGGAGCAGGTACTATCTACATAATTATTTCTTATCCAGTGGGGCCCAGCAGAGAAAAATATCATTCTTGGTTCACAGAGAGATGATTCAAGTAGTTGTACTCATGTACTCAGAAACTCAGATGGTTTCTTCCTCTAGGCTTCCCTGGAAAAAATTCGTTGAAATGTATTTAGCTGTGTGAAAGGAAGACACACAAACATTCAAGTATTGAGACTGTGTCAGAGATAGAGACAGATTTAGGGACAGCTCCAGAACAGACCAAAAACGTAGATGGACACTATAGCAGAGGGAAAAACAAATTTAAGAGAGGGAGATTAAAGTAAAAGTCAGTGAAGACTGAGAAATCAAGGCTCACAGTATCAGAAACCAACATAAAGGAAGTATGCTGTCAACTGGAAGATAGTCCCTCAATGAACAATACCTCAGACATCTGCCATGGTTGGCAAGCTTCTTTAAAAGAATTTTTCTGTAATTCTGAGAGAAGGAGATGTGAGAAAAGATAAGCAGCTTAAGGGGTATGTCTTAATGGAGCAGAAATGGAAAGGGACAATGGGGAATATATTGGGATTGAAGGCTAGAAATGTTTCTTCCCCTCCTCCCCCTTCCCACCCCCCCCACACGCCCCCCATAAAGTGTTTCTAGGTATTAGAACTAATAGAATAAAGGAAAAGAAGAACTGGATGGTGTATTGAGGGTCCCCAAGACCAACTTCAGGTTTGATGAATCTCTCAGATTTCCAGGACTCAGCATACAGTTGTACTTATGGCTGTGATTTATTACAGTGAAAGGATACAAAGCAAAATCAGCAAAAGGAGAAGGTGCATGGAGCACAAAGTCTGGAGTTTTCTCCCAGTGGAACCCCACAGGACATGCTTAATTCCCCCAGCCATGAGTTGTGACAACACATGTGAAATATTGTCTACCAGAGAAGTTCATTAGAGACTCAGGGCCCAGGGTTTTTATTGAGAGCTAAGTGTATAGACACTCTCTGTCTACTCTGTACCCAAATCTCAGACTCACAGAAGGGAAGCAGGTGTTCAGCACAAAACACATTGTTTGTGCAAACAGTTTAGGCATAGTGGACCACTCTTTTATCAGTTAGGGTGGTGGGAACCCTAAATCCTAGTTCTCAAAACACACATTCCTAGATGCCTGCCAAGGGCCAACCTTGCACACAGGCCTTTCTAGAGAGCAGTCTAGAAAAAAAACATAGGCCTACTATGTTAACTCTTTTCTGTGCAGGTTGTTTTGGGTGAGTGCTAGCTGGTGCACTCCCCACATGCCTTATTCTCTAGTCAAGCTAAAAAGTTGAAATCTAGCCCTCACTTTGGGCACCATTTAAATGACCTGAAACAATGCAGGTGCTGCTAAGTGGCTCTGCTGTGGAGAAAATGAGGCTTGGTGATTGTCAAGAATGTTCCCAATTAGGTATAAAATGGAGAAAAGTCCTGGTGTCACTTCTGAATCCTGATACCCTTCCCTACCTGCATGGTGGGGTTGAAATAGGCCTTGGTCTTGGCTGCCTCAAAGAGGGCTTCCTCTGGTTGTTAGTAGTACCTGCTCCGCATGACCGGAGGCCTCCCCTTGGTGTCATCAGCTGATGGGTTGGAGAAATGAGGGACTTCTTCTGTCAATGCCCTCCTGCTGGTTCCTTCAGCACCCTCTTTCCACTTCTTAGGTACCCATGGCCATCCCTTTCCTCTAGATCTCCATTCTCAATCATCTGAAGGGATCTAAAATCACACTGAGGTAAACAAACTTGAAGGCTAAGTGAATAAGGTATTTTTTTTAAACACTGAATTAAATTCATACGTAAGCTACTTTAGAGAGTGATTCCCAAATAGTGAGCTCTGGAGGTGGCTTACCTTCAAAACAGAAAGATTCAGCCATTCCAGTTTCCTACCTGAAGATCACACATGGACATGGGATCATTTTGGTTTCTCCATCTCTCCCTGTGGGGATGAATGTTCATTCCCCTGGTTGACAGGGGCTTGACAAAGATGGAGACATCATGGCATTTATCACTGAACTCATCCTTCAGACCAGATCCAATTGTCAGCAGAAAAATAGCTCAATAATTTAAAATCAGACAAGAAATGACTGCAAATTAGAAGCTAAAGGCAATTTCAAACAGGAAAACTTGACAGAAATGTGATCTTTCTGATATTTTTTACAGCTGATATATTTGGTGTAGGGGTTAGTATTTCTCCATACACAACAATTTTATAAGAATTTGAAAGGTTTTGATGAGAACCAAGATCAGGTTTTAGAAAAAAAATATGGGACAAGAATTTCCCATAGTAATCAAATTTGTGGGGGTGTAAAGTGGGACCTAGGATGGGAGCCAGAAACGGACTCCTTGATGGGTTTATATTGAAAGGCTGAGAGCTGGTAGCACTTATGATAGGTGAGAATTTAGAATTTTGAAAATACTTTAAACTACTTTCCTTGTTAATAGAAACCGAAAAAGCCTTAGTGTAACTTAGCTGGAACCTGGAAAATAAATTGTTACTCATTCGGAAGAGAGATTTTTCCTGTGTCCATTCTGAAACCTGTCTCATGACTTGTCCTGGACAAATCTGGGCATTGACCTTCTTTAAGGGGAACTCACATTCTGATTATAGAAGGTAACTTCTGTCTTTTGGATCCTTTTCTCAGAATTCACCCTGGGCCCATTTATACAATGGGCAAGTATTTTTACAGATTTCCCAACCTACTCTTTTGTGCACTCTCCTCCCTTTTCCTAGAACCTCTTCTCATGTACACCTGGTCTTCTTGCTCTCTCCCCTTCTTTGAACTTGTTCATGTACATTTTCAAAATATCTGATTTGTCTGCCAGAGCATTAAATTTCTAAGAAAGGAAATGAAGCTCCAATGGTATACTGTAATGCATTATTAGCAGGGGTTGGTCTAGTTCTTTCGGGGAGTGAGGCTTTCCTGATGCTTCTAAACTTCCCCAAATGCTGTTATGTAGACATCTTTTCATTGGTCAAGGAGACTGTCAATAGTCCATAACAAGACCCTAAAGATGGTAACTGCCCCCCCCCACCCTTCTTCTAGGGCAAAATCTTAAAATATTCCAGTTGGATCAATATTCTTGATCCATAAGGATTGGGTATGGGAAAGATGGACATTGTGACCTCATCTTGACTTAGGTTAGTGGGCTCTGCCTCTGTAATTGGTCAACAGTGTTCTCCTCCTTAAGTCCTTCTGCCCTCCATTCCTAATTTGGTTCTTATCTGTCTGTGACAGTGGAATATAAGGCAATTATTTGAGACAATGATAGCAAAACATACAAGTAATAAAAGAGAAACAGAATAATGACTGAGAGAGTGACAAATGTGGAGAAAGATGGATGCAGAAATAATAGACAAACATACAGCTGGAAATAAGTAAAATAGAAGAAATAGAAATGAGGGTTGAACAGCTTAGAGTATTAAAAGTATATAGAGACTTATCCCAGTAATGCAAACATTTGTCAACACACAAAACTCAATGTAATATACCACATTAATAGAATAAAGGGGGGAAAACACATAATCATTGCAATTGATGCAGAAAAAGCATTTGACAAAATCTAATACCCTTAATGATAAAAAAAATATTCAGAAGACCAGAAATAATAGAAGGAAATTTCCTCAACATAATAAAAGACATTTATGGAAAAACCCACAGTTAACAATATATTCAATGGTAAAAGACTGAAATCTTTTCCACAAAGATCAGGAATAAAACAAGGATGCTCACTTTTATAACTGCTAGCCAACATTGTACTGGAAGTTCTAACCAGAGCAATTATTCGAGGAAAAAAAATGCATCCAAATTGAAAAAGAGGAACAAAAACTCTCTATTCACAGGTTACAGAAAGAATTTACCAAAAATACCCCACCCTCAAACCCCCAAGATTAGAGGAGCTCATAAATTCAGCAAAGTTTCAGGGTACTAAACCAAAAATCAGTTGTATTTCTATACACTAGCAATGAACAATCCAAACAGGAATTAAGAACACAATTTCATTTACATAGTTTCAAGAAAAATAAAATACTGGGAAATCAAGTTAACCAAGGTATGGTACAAGACTTGTATCCAGAAAACTACAAAACATTGCTAATAGAAATTAAAGAAGACATCAATAAATGGAAAGACATCCCATGTGCATGGATTGGAAAACTTAATATTGTTAAGATGGCAATAACACCCAAAGCAGTTCACAGATTGAATATAATTTTTATCCAAAACACCAAGAATATTTTTTGCAAAAATGGAAAAATTCATTCTAAAATTCATATAGAATTGCAAGGGGTTCCAAATAGCCAAAAATTCTTGAACTAGAAGAACAAATTTGGAGGACTAGTGCTTGCTTTCTGATTTCAAAACTTACTACAAAGCTTACTTCAAAACAATGCAGTACTGGGACACGAGGGTGGCTCAGTTGGTTAAGTGTCCGACTCTTGATCTCAGCTCAGGTCTTGATCTCAGGGTCATGAGTTCAAGTCCTGCATTAGGCACCACGCCGAGTGTGGAGCCTACTTAAAAAAAAAAAAATGCAGTACTGGAATAAGACTGACATATAGATCAATGAACTAGAATTGAGGTTCCAGAAATATAACCATAAGTCTAAGGTCAATTGATTTTGACAAGTATGCCCAGACCATTCAAAGGTGAGAGAATGGTCTTTCAACAAATGGTGCTGTGACAAGTGGATAACCATGGGCAAAAGAATGATGTAGGACCTTTACCCCATACTATATATAAAAATTAACTCAAAATGGATCAATGCTCTAAATATGAGCTAAAACCATAAAACTCTTAGAAGAAAACATAGAGGTAAATCTCAACGATCCCAGATTTGGCAATTGTTTCATAGATATGACACCAAAATTACAAGCAATAAAAGAAATAGATAAATAGGATTTCATCAAAAAATTAAAACTTTTGTGCATCAAAGGACACTATCAAGAAAGTGAAAAGACAACCTATAGAATAAGAGAAAATGTTTTAAAGTTATATATCTGATAAGAATCTATTATCCAAAATATAAAAACTCTTACAACTCAAAAACAAAAAGACCAAAAAGAATTTAAAAATGGGCAAACACCAGAGCAGGGGAGGATATATATTTCCCCAAAGGATATATACAAATTGTCATAAGCGCATGAAACAGTGCTCAACATCATCAGTCATTAGGGAAATGGAAGTAAATACCACAATGGGGGTACAATTTCACACCCTTTAGGATGGCTATAATTTAAAAACAGACAATAACAAGTGTTGGTGAGGATGTGGAGAAATTGGAACCCTCACATATTGCTGGTTGGATTGTAAAGTAGTGTAACCTGTGTGAAAAACAGTTTGGGGGGTGCCTGGGTGGCTCAGTCAGTTGAGTGTCTGACTCTTGGTTTCGGCTCAGGTTATGATCTTAAGATCCTGAGATCGAGCCCTGCACAGGGCTCAGGCTCAGCGGAGAGTCTGCTTGAGAGTCTCCTCTCCCTCTCCTTCTGCCCCTCCCTCCACTCGCTTGTGCGCACACAATCTCTCTCTCTCTCTCGCTCTCTCTCAAAACAAACAAATAAATCTTTTAAAAATTTGGAAGTCTCTCAATAAGGTAAGAGAATTACCATATAACTCAGCAATCCCACTCCTAGACTTCTACTTAGAAGAAATGAAAACAGGTATTCAAACAAAAACTTGCAAACCAATGTTCATAGCAGCATTATTCATAATAGTCGAAAGTTAGAAACAACCCCAAAGTCCTTCAATTGATGAGTGGATAAACAAAACATGGTATATCCATACAATAGAACACTATCTGCCATAAAAAGGAAGGAAATGGTGACAAATGCTATAACATGGATGAACCTTGAAAACATTATGCTAAGTGAAAGAAGCCAGACTCAAAAGGTCATATTGCATGATTCAATTTTTAGGAACTATCTAGAACAAGCAAATTCAAAGAGACAGAAATCAGATTAGTGGTTGCTGGGAAGGGGAGAGAGGGGACGGGGGCGGGGGGAGAGGGGTGGGGAAGGAAGACAAAAGGTAGGAAGGAGGAGGAAGGAGAAGCAGGGGAGGACTGGGAGCAGCTGTTACTAATGAGTACAGAAGTTTCTTTTGGGGTGGGAAAATGGTCTGGAACTAAATGGTCGTGATAGTTGCACACTATCACTGTGCTATACGGGGAATGTGTTATATGTCACTGATGGTAACTTTTATACTATGTGTACTTTACCCTAATTTAAAAAAAGGATCTAGGAACACAGGGCAGGAAGAAGTTAGGCAAGGTAGGAACTTAGGGTTGTTTGAAGAGGCAAGAAACACTGTAGACATTGTGAACTGAAGAATGAAGAGTTTCTGGAAACCACCTCTGGCAGGAGAAAGCCCTGGGTGCTGTTGTTAGTGACGACCATTAGCTCCTTCATTTTGTCCTCTTGTATGCCTACTGCCAAGCTCAGGGAGAGGCATGTGTTGTAGGTACTCTCATACACAGCAAGCTTTATGAATGACAGAGTGAACTATTAGAGGGGCTGGACCTGTCCTTGCTGAATGAACCACCATGCCCAGAACTCCAGTCGAGAAGCCCTGAGACCCTAGCAGGAAAATTTGGCAATACCACTAGGATATTTGATGGCCCTTGCCAAGAAACCTGTCAAGAGATAATGTAAACTCTGGACTCTGACCTTGTCAGACCTTAAGGAGTGGTATCCTCTAGAAATGTGTCTGTTACTTTAGTTACTCTTGGTTCAAAGGGGATGGTAAAGATGATTGACCTTTTAAAGGACCCCAACTGTAAAGGGAATCCCCTAGAAAATATCAAGTTGGAAACCAAAAACCTTGGTAGCTGAAACCTTGAACTGTAACTGGTCCCACACTTTGCTGTGTAGGATGTGGTCTGCAGGAGATTCTGACCTTGGGGTGAGAGTGGGTGTAAGCTGCTCGAGTCTGTGAAGGCTATTAGTAGAGTCAGTGTGTGGTGGCCTCAAATTTAACCTCCAAACTCAAACTTTATTATCAAAAGAATACGTATGATAGAATTTAATAGATGCTGAATATAGGCCACAGGAAGGGGAGATGATTTGCTTAATTCCATATCGAGGTCATTTTCTCCCCTAATAAGCAGCTCTCTGGAATATAAGAAAGTAACTGGAGAAAACCTACTGCTTGTTTTTTTAGGGATCTCCAGGTCACAGATTTCTTTATTCCCAGTTGCAGTTGAGATCATTAAAAATGAACGTCTGTGCCCTACTCACATGCTGCTGCCACATGATCCAAAGCGTAGAATGAGTGGGATTTGGTTAGATAGTAATAGGAGAGAAGGGAACCAGGGGAACCCCACACAGAAGATACTCATTGTTGCAGCAGAATGTGTTTTCCCTCTTATTTCTTACCAAACCCAGCTAAAACACTGTAGAAAATGAACTTTCATTTTTTTTTTTCTTATGCATTTGGAGAAATCCTTTCAATCAATTACAGAAATTTTACTGGGGTCATTGCAAGGCATGAAGGATGAAACAATGATTTTTGGCCTCAGAATTCCCTGTCCAGTGGAGCAACTAACTTTCCCTCTCTAAGGGATTTGGGCATTAAGAGTTCACTCAGTATGGGAGCAGCATAAAACTCTGAAGATTGTTTATTTTTAGGGCTAACATCTGATGTCGCCTTCAGATAGGTCCTTGAAATATTTCATACCATGTAATCCTTTTGCTGTGGGGCAGGTAATCCTCCCTGCTGTAAGAATCAGCAGGGAGGCCAGTCTGCTGAACCGGGGTTGGGGTTGGGCAAGAACTGGGAGAGATGACACCGATCTTAGAGAAAGGAGAAAGATACGTGTGAAGAAACCGGCCTTTAAGTGGCCAGATCTTGTGGTACCTCCTAGAACGGAATTGAATGTTCTTCTTTCGAGGACAGAGATTAAGGTCACTGTTTCTGAAGACAGTGGACTCCCATGATGATGGAATTTGGAAGGGACAGAAATCAACTTGGGGTAAGCCCAAAGGAAATGAGGATAGAGCAAGAAATATAGAATCAATGTGGCTCCAAGGGGCAGCTCATAAATTAGAAATTAGTTCCTTCCTCTTGCTGTCCTTTGTTCTTACAGGTGTGAGTCATGGCACAATCTGAGAGAGCATGAGACAGCCTGAGGGTGAGTGAGGGAAACCTCAAGTAGGGAGGGAGTGTCAGCAATGAAGAGAGGCGTCTGAGAGGCAAGGAAAGGGATGACGCCAGAAAAGATTGCCCGAGAGACAGGTCAGGTGTGAGGTATGAAGGGGATAAAAATAGAGGGACTGGAATAGGTCCGGAAGTAGCTGACCAGGCCCTCTGTCCTCACGGGGCTGTTCCCAGGAGCCAGCCCCTGCCTGCATTGTGACAGCTTTCACAGGGGCCTGGAGCAGGGACAAGGGCCATGGAGTGTCAGCTATGCTCTCACTTCCTGGGCACTCCTCCTCTGTGTACCTACTGTTCTTCACCCCTTTCTTTCCCTTTTAGCCCACAAGCCAGCTCTTAGCTGCCTTTCTTGTCCTTTCGTTTGCTTCAATCTAAAGGGCAATAGCTTCATCTTGGGAAATTAGGTAATGACGACATTTCAGTTAGTCACAGGCCATTGCATTTGGGACCCTTATTTAGGGGAAGGAGGGAAATTTTGTTGGTCCTTCTAAGAGCTGGCCATCAAAGCACATTCCCACCCTATGCAGTGCCCAAACTGAACAGACCCTGAAGGATCTAAGGAAAGGTCAGGAAATGTTTTAGACTCAGCTGACTTGAAAGGAGCTACTACTTACTGATTAGAAAACAACCCCATGTGGCTAGCCCCAGCGTCTCCCCACATTTGGGGTTCAGGACCAAAGAGCAAAATGACAGAAGACTGTTTGGAGTTTCTTCAAAATAGAAGCAAATATGAGGAAGATGGAAATGCAGAGGCCACTGAGATTTCAATAACAAAGGACAACAGCTAAGTCACAAGGGTCTGGGAGTAGTAACCCATGAAGTGGTTATGTCCTCCCTCCCTACGTCTACAAGGGGCTGCAGGACACCCCTGCAAATCAGGAGAACCAATGTGTGTGTGGCAATCTAAACAACAGTGCAAGAATGAAACCCACAAACATCATCTCGGGAAATTCTGGAAACAAACAGCTACTCAGGTGCCTTCTTAAGAGCTGGGAGGATGTTAGACTGTTAATTCCTTTCAAGGGGTTGGTGTTTGAGCAGCAGGACTCATTGGCTAAGGGGTAATATCAGACAGGTGGTGGCATTTTTCATATCTGCTAAGATCCTCTTCCCAGCTACAGGTCCAGGGTTCTGAAAGGGGGAAGACTTCCCCCTTTGTGCACCTTCCTCCACGTCATTGGAGCCCAGACGCATCGGCATCACCAGAGGTCACTGATGGCAGTGGGAAAACCTGCCGTTGGAGCCTCCAGATAAAGCCATGCCTTTACCTCCATCTGGGACTAGTAGCCACAGTCTCTGCCTCCCCCCCACCTCATTCTGTATTATAATGCTTTAGAAAATGAACTTTAAATGTTCATGCCTTTAGGGAAATTATACGACTCTTCAGAGAGAACTTAGTGTGGCGAGGTACTCCCCAGTGAGGCTGGGATTCAAAGATGAACAAGATAGAGCTGCTACTCTGTCAGGGTTCTTCAGAGTCAGATATTGCTATCTCAGGGCGAAGCTGGACATGGAAGCTGGAACTCGGAGTCATCCCTTCGTGAGAGGTAGCCTCTGAGCATGTCTGACAAGGTCGCCTAGAAACTTCTGAACCGAGGCTAGATGTGGGCATGTGAAGTTCTCAGATGTCAGCTTCTGGGGAAGCAGACTGGAAAAAAACAGGGAGCTCTCTTCTCTTGGCTTTTGTGGAATATGGGTGTTCGTACTGCTCAGAAATAAGGCGTGGGGCTGTCTCCCCGAGGTGGTCCAGTAGAAGACAGAAGGCCAGGTCGTGCCTGGAAGGGTTAGCTCCTCTGTTGATGGTAACTGGTAGATCCTAAGGGCAGCCCAACAGAGCCTGGAGGGAGATGGGGGTAGGACAAGCCTTGAATGGTCATTTCTGATTCAATGGGACCAGGCAGGGGGAGAATGATGACCTGGCCCTACGCCCTTGGGAAACTACTAGATGATGCCCTTCTCTTAGCCATTCTTTCATCCCTTTCACTCTCCTGGGGCCCTGTCACTGCTATTTAAAGGGGGGGGGGGAAGAGTCATCAGATGATAGAACAAGAGCTCAAGGAGGAAAAAAAATCAGATAAACAGATGAGATACACAGAGAATAAAAAAAAGTAGAAGTATCTAGAGAGCAAATGGGGTCGAAATAAAGCAAACACAGGAAGAGATTAAGTGACCTTGAAAGTTAAAAGAGAATTTGTCACTGGAAGAAGGATAAGGGCAAGAAAGACAGAAATAGAAGGCATGGGGTCTAAAAGAGCCCTTTAAGAGGGGAAGGGTGAGCTTAGCAGAACCCTCCCGCCCTTTTGTTATTTTAGACATAAGTCTCTGCTCCCCAACCCTCCCTCCCTCATCCTTCCTCCCTTTATTCCTTAATAAATAGATATCAGAGCCTGATTATGCCATGCTCTAGGCTAGAAACAAGGGAGGGAAAGATGAATGAAACCATCTCTTTGCTCTTAAATTCCCTGCTAGCAAATTACATGGTACCCTGCAAAGGGCAGGAGGTGTAATGCTGCTGTACTTGGGGTTGGGCTGTGGTGGGGGGGGAAGGCTGGGCGGGGGCAGGGCATTCTGTGTGTATATTGGGGAGAGATTGATTTTGATCACCCCAAACTTGGGTCCACAGCTGCCTTGCTGGTTGAGACTATGCTCTGGGGACTGGGTAGCTAAAGATACAGACCCTTAAAGTTTCCAGCTCCCCTGAAAGTGTTCTATTAATTGCATCTTTTATGACCGCTGGGCAGGTGGCTACTACATCCTCACACACATGTTGTGGGAGAAATTTTGAGATTTCCTCCACTTTTCCTGACTCAGTATCTATAAAGGGGATTAAACAACACACACACACACACACACACACACACACACACACACCCCTATGTACTGTCCTTGTCATCTGATAAAAGAAAAGACATTTCGACACCACATTAAGGTCTGCATCCCATATTCCTTGGAGCTTGCCCGCTCTGCTCTGGATGGCATCGCTAGTGCCCATATTTGGAGCTTTCCCCCACCCCGAGATGTGCCCTGGAGTCTATGAGGTTTGGGTGTTGTATTCCGGCTCCTGCTTTGCGTCTGTTAGGCGGTCAGCATTCTCCATGGCAGGCTCCTCTGTGGAGCCCAGTTCCTTGATCTTTACCTAATGCCTCCTGCCCATTGGGCTCTCCACCATCCTTGGCAAGAGGCCACGTAACTCACAGTGTGTGAGAGAAAAACCCTAACCCGTGGCTGCCTTTCCAAACTGCTGCCCCAGCAGGACACAGGGACAAAGACGGAGGTCTAGGCCTCACAAGGACATGGCTTCCGCTTCTCAGGAGAGGGGCAGCTCGTGTCACTTTGAACCACTGGCTATGAAGCCTTCTCCTTCCACCTGGGTTTCGATGTGCTGTCTTCTCCTGCTGTTGGCGTCTTTGGGCCAATTATATACAGAGGGGTCTTTTTTTGTCTTGAGCCTCTGCAAAGTGTGGCTGTTTACTTCTAGTTCTCCTGGGTCCCTTTTCAATGCTGGAACATTCTTCAAGTCTTCCTTTTAGTCAACAAGTGCCTTCAAGTTCTGTCTCCTCCTCCCCTATCAAAGCCAAAGGTCAGGTATCCTTTACAAGGGGCCAGGTACATCATCACACCAAGGTGAAGAAGACCCACAGTCCCTCCCTCTGACATTCAGCCTAGGGCCCATGGGAGTGCTCAGTGGCCAACAGGAATGTTGCCTGGGTTTATAGGGATCTACACATATCCCCTTCCCAGGGAGACAGGGGACAGATGCATTTCTAATATCTCTGAAACACAAATGGACTGTTCTTATCATGCCTGTTTTGCGATATGCCGTATTGTATCCATACAGTATGGTTAGATCTCTTCCCAGGAGTTTCCCTAAATTTCTTTCAGGAATGTGCAAGGCTGTTTTCTTGCTCTCTTTCTCCTTTCCTCTGACCTCTCTCTTCCATCTTCTTAGCAGCCTCCTCCCTCATGCCCAGTGTCTCGGTATCCTCCTGAGCTCCAACCTGTCAAAATCCACTTTAAGCTCTTTTGATAAGAGGCCAGGTAATTAGCACTAGGTTCTGAAGGACCAACAGGTTTCCATTTTTGCTCACAACCTGTTTCCCAGGGGAAGAGTTCCTTGGGGATTAGGAATGTCACCAGAGGCTTATGGGATCTACACATTTCCCCCTTTCTTAGAGAGGAGTGACTGGTGTCACTTCTGAAACCACCGACTTATGGATGGATTATGGGTTCTCATCCTTTCTGCTTTGACCCCTGTCCTCTGTGGCGGATGGCACCCCCTCACAGCTGTATCTAGAGCATTCCCCAGGGCCTGCTGTGGACTTCCATGAAGTTTGGGTGTTTGTCTTCTGGCTTCCCCACCCCCTGCGCCTCAATTGATCTCACTGAGCTTTGCTCTTAGGTGTCCAGAGCCTTCGTGTTATTCACACTCACACCAGCCCTCAGTTAGCCTCTGGGATACAGTCATATAAAACTCTTATTAAAGTAAAAAATACAGCTTCTTTTTCTTCTTCTTCTTCTTTTGTTATTTTTTTGTTTGTTTTTTTGACCAAGATTGGAGCTAGATGCCCACAGCCCTCCATCTCAGGAGAGGGGCAATGTATTATTTCTGAAATCTTTGGCTTTTTTATGGCTTCAGGCTAAATTGAGAATAAGAATATGGTAGAGGGAGGGGCCTTTTCTAAGATGGCCCTCTTTGTATGTGTGTGTCATAGGTAGAAGAAGAACTACAGGTTAACCACACCCTAGAATGAAGCCTGTGTTTATCCTCTTAGGAGATAGAAGTGTCTGGGCAGGATGTCAAGTGATATAGGTGTTTGCTACAAGGTTAGACCTCTGGGGGTGCTGACTTTTCCCTTGGGGTGACTTTTAGGGCTGTTGTGTAGGGGCCTGGGTAGGGAATCAGGTGATGGATGTATCCTGCTCTCCTTCAGAGGGGGAGAGGGAAGGGGGCGAGCTATGTCCTTTCCTTTTCTGATTCTGGGTCCCTTTGCTGGGGGGCCCACAAAGCTCTAACCTCTCCTCTGGCCCTTTCTCTTTTGGCCATTCTACTGTCTGGTCTTTCCTGAATGAAGGAGAATAGGGGAGGGAAATTTTGGAAAACCTGGTGAATACAAAAAAAGAAGAAAATAAAGATCAGTTGGACCCAAAGTCATAGAAAGTAGTATTCCAAAGAGAAAAAGAAGAAAATATGTATATATACTTGGAGCCCTATTTCCAGGCCCGTAACTAAGAATCTTTGCTCTCAAAGGGTCTTGCATAGGGTTGTGACTACTCTATTAGGGTGAAATGTGTGGTGGGTAGGCAGTTATCCTTGATTTCACCCCTCTAAGAGAAGGATCTTGGGTTATTATTGTGAGTCTCCCTTGTAGACATATATGCAATTTCATGGATGGGTTGGGACTGTGTGAAGAAGATGTTCAGACAAGTCCATCTTCTGAGAGATTCAAATTTTGTGTTATATTTTGGTTTGAAGCATAGATACAGGCCACAGTCAGGAACTGGGGCGCGGGGGGCGGGGGTGTGCCTAAGGAGGCTCTTTTGAGAAACAGAGTTGTAAAGCCAGGCAGTCAGATCAGTAACTCCTTCCTTAGCAATCTCTTCATGGTATCGGCTCCTGTTGACAGTATTTGAAGGCACCTCAATGCCCTGAGCCTGGCCTGCACCCCAGCACAGCTGGACGTAGATCAGTCCCTGGACCAGCCCTTCAAACCCTGGGAGCAGGTCCAGGGAGGGACAGAAAGGGCTCTGTAATACATCAGGGAGTTATTCTTGCAGGTAGTTGGTTGCTCCTCCTTCTCTTGGTTCCTGTGTCTTTTTATCTCAATCTCCAAATTATCCCATTGTCCCTGTGAAAAGAGAAAAAATGTTAGGCAGCATCTGTCTCCATATTAACTGTAGAGAGCGCAGTGATATAGGGCAGGTTTGGGGGAATAATTTGGAAATGTGGTACAGTTTTTTGTGGCAAGGGAGGGGAAGGAGTGAGTCTATACCTGGGTGGCACCCTAGGGGACTGAAGGACCAGCAGATGCTTCCAAACCAACCCTGGGCCCAGAAACCCATCTGTTACAGGATGGGAAAAACAAAGTGAAGGGCAGGTGCATGTTGATATGGGAGAAGTTGTCAAATGTTCCCTGCTCCCCCACAACCTTTTTTCTGATGTCATGTTAAAATTCAGCTGAGGATACTGTGAACTAGCTCAGTTGGTCTCAAAGTTCATGGACAAATGAAGTTTAAACATTAACAAAACAGAACTATTGTGGGCTTGACAACTTTTTCTCTAGCCCAGTAAGAACACTGTAACAAAAATTCAGAAAGCAAAGCCACTTTGCATTATCGGGGGGTCATTTTATAAAAACAAAAACATTTGATACCTCCAAATAGGAAGGACTGTCAGAATACAGGAAAAGCCTTCTTTCCTCCTTTTGCTTGCACCAAGGGAAATCGTTTTCCTGGACCTCTTCACTCTTTGGATGGGGATTGGCATCCACCCCACTCATCCCGCGCCAGCTCCTCAGGAGCCACCTCAGTGTCACACAGCTCTCTGTGCCTCTTGCCCAGCACTTTGTGCGAAACAGAGGTTCAAATTCACAATAGGCTTACACAGACCGACTGTTTCTCCTTTCTGGGGGCAAGGTAGGTGATGCCCCTTCAAAAAACTCTGACTGACAGAACAGATGTTCTGCGTCCTCCTCATGCCCTGTTTTTGGAACACACCCACCCTCTGTCCTGTGGGAGGTATTTCTGTCCCACGACTTGCTTCTAGACTTTGCTAGGAAATGCAGGAACTTGGCTCTTTGCTCTCCCTGCTACTGCCTGCCCACCACCTGCTACTTCCTCAGCAGTCACCTCCTAGGAATAATCATCCATTCCCTTGATAGTCTCTCTCTTCGACCTGTGCAAAATCAACTCCCAAGTTGTTATTTTTATAAGAGGCTGGAGAATTCACTAAGGTGAACACTGTAACTCCCACCCTGACCACTTGTGATTTGTTGAGCTGGCTCCCAAGGGAGAGATGGATGGACCGGCAAGAATATAGCCCGAGGCTCTTGGGGGTCTGCACTTTTCTCCCATTCTTGGGGAGGGGGGGGAAGGTTAACCGGGTCATTTTTGAGATAATCTGACTTATTAATGGATTATAGGATCCTGTCCTGTAAGCTTAACGCTATGCCATGTTCTCTGTAGAGGGCGTTTCTAGAATCTGTGTGGAGCCTTCCTGCAGCCTGACCTTGACCTTTAGAGGAGGTTTGACTTAATGGCTTTCCAGCTTTTCCACCTCCCGTTTTGATGCTGCATTACTCTTCACAGCTCTCTTTCGGGGGCCCAGAGCCTGTCTCCCACTCCCCCATCAAAACCAATTCTCGTCCACTTTTAGAGAAGGGACCAGATAACTAGTGAAAAAGACTGTCGAAGTCCCCCATCCCCATTCTTTCTCCCTTTCCAAGCTGTTGCCAATGGAGAGTGCCATCACCGAGAACTGGGCCCGAAGTATACGGGAATCTGTGCTTTCCCCCTTTACCAGATGCAACTAATGTATCACTTCTGAAATTGCTCACTCTGGGTAAACTTTCTGGGTCCTCACCCTCTCTGCTTTGGGACCTGCCACCCTGTGCAGGAAAGGGAATCTCTAGGTTTGTGTAGATTCTTTATTCAGGGACTGCCCTTGACCTCTTTCTGAAATAAGGAAGATTTGTGTCTTCTACCTCCCCATAAAGTACTGCTTTCCATTCTCCTAACAAGGGTTTTACAGTAATTTAGTCTGCTCACTTCTTCCGGATAAAACTCTCAGCTGTCCTTTGGCCTAAGGCCAGAATAATTCACACTCGGGTGAAAAAGGCATATAGCTCCCCATTTTGTCTATTCGAGTTACTGTCCAAGTGATGGGTCCAATGATTCTAAGTAGTGAGACCGGAACTTTTATAAAGGACTTGAGCTTTTCCCACTTGCCTGGGGTGGGTGAGCAGTATTATAGAAGAGGTCACTGGTCCCACTCTTGAAATCTCTCACTTAGACACGGACTTCTATGTTGTCCCACTATCCTGTTTTAGACCCCTTTTCCCGTACGAAATAATTAAAATTTATTTTTTTGTCCTCCTACCTCACCTTCTCTAAGATTGTGGCAGGTGTTCTGTCTCCTCTCCACTTTTAAGCCCATCTCTCACTTTTCCTTTGGGGAAAAGAGTGAGATAACTCAGATATGATAGCAAAGTTCCACTTTTTTTCCTTCCAAAGCAATGACAGTTCTCTGGACCACAATAATAAAGTTCTAATGACTACGTGTCAGACACCACTGCTTGGGGTAACTCTTGAGAAAAGTGCAAATGTGAGGAGGATCCTAAGTCACTCTCCTTGGTGGAAGCTGCCCTGGTGATCGCAGGAACTCCTCCTGAGTCCTAACCAGTCTGTTCTGGGAACTGCCCCAGGGTCTTAGAGAAAACTAGCCCAGAGGGTAGCCACAGGTTTATTGTCTTTTGGGTTGTTTTATCAGCCCCTTTCTGATACTGCTCTTTCAAGGATTTTTTAAATAAGACCTTGAAGAGATCTGTATCTAAAAAAGGTTGGTATTCAGGAAGTTGTTCAGGAAGGATCCTGAGACAAAACTGCAAGTAGTAGAGCTGAGGAAGTGCTAGATTGGGACAAAGATCTGTTTTAGTTCTGGTTCTGCCATTCTCCAGCAAAAGGGAACAGTCCCTTGAACTTTTTGATCCTCTCTTTTCTCATGGACAAAATTGGTATACTACGACCCACCACACAGCGGTGGGTAAAGGTTCTGTATGTGGTGTGAAGCAGGTAATGAACGTTACTTGGCATTGTAGTACTTACGGCCCAGAGTGCTGCCAGCTCCCATTTGCACAGCCCTGTCTACCATGGAGCTTCCATTCTTCCCAATCAATAGCAAAATGTCTACTTGGAGATCAGGCCTTCTGAGCCTGTACTTTGTGGACTCTGGTTTATAAAACTCTTGAAATCTCATGCAAAAGTGTATTTGTACATATGAGTAGGACTTTTCTAGGGAGAAGATTCATAAGGTTTATTCAGATTCCCCATGAGAGTCCAACCTCTACAAAGTTTCAGATGTGGAATTTGAGAATTAAACCTTTGATTTCATCATCACCCTCCTACAGTGGGTCTAAGGTTCTAGCAAATTTAACAGTGTTGTCTGATGGTAAGGTAGAGTATTGGACAATGCAACTATTAGGGAAAATCAGTGACGTGCTCACTGGCATAAATTAACTGATTGCCTGCAAGCTGGAGGAAGGCAAAGCAGCAACTCTGCCTACATTATTGTCAGCTGTTTGACATTGAGCAAGCCCCTCCCCCTCAATGACCTTCAGTGACCTCCTCTGTAAAATGAGAAGGTGAACTATGGTTTCCCAAAGTCCCTCAACAACTCCAACATAATATAATTCTCGTAGGAAGCAGGATGAAAGCGGACCTAGATCCCTATAGTAAATGAAAAAGAACTGGGAGAAAAAGGTGCTGTGTGCCTACGATTTCTTGATTCCAGGGACTTCATCCCTGATAATGTTCTGAGAGTGAGTCTGCTGCTCAGAAAGTTCCAAGGTGAAGAACTGCTCCAAGAAACTTGGATAACCTGGCCTGGACTGCCCCCGCCTTCCAAGGTCCACGATCAAATTATCAGCACTCCTCTACAGGGCATGGTCTTTCTGGCCCTGACTCATCTCATACATCACCATCCAGTCGGTGCCAGATCCACGAGAGGTGCCTGCTTGTGTCTTCAGGCTTGCACGATCAGTGAACAGCTGTGGAGCATCAACACCTCCCTGCAAACACCTCAGTCCTCACGTAAGTCAAAGAGCACCACTCAACATAGCAGAATGGGAGATGGGGAGAGAAAGCAGAGCCTGTGCCTGCACCCTAACTCCCCAGGCTGGCGTACAGGGGGTGCAGAAAACTTTGAGAAATGCATTCATTCTGGGTTGGGTCAGCTGCATTTTCTTTTTTTTTTTTTCTTTTTTTAAAGATTTTATTTATTTATTTGAGAGAGAGAATGAGAGAGAGAGAGAATGAGAGAGAGAGAGCATGAGAGGGGGGAGGGTCAGAGGGAGAAGCAGACTCCCTGCTGAGCAGGGAGCCCGATGCGGGACTCGATCCCGGGACTCCAGGATCATGACCTGAGCTGAAGGCAGTCACTTAACCAACTGAGCCACCCAGGGGCCCCAGCTGCATTTTCTAAGAGTAATAATAAGTTACCTAGCTTATTTCGTTATTTACCTTTTTATAAAATATTCATGGATAATTATTATCTATTTCTGAAAAGCTACAAAGTAGCTCTTGGTATATATTTCTACCCATCTTCACTTAATAAAACATAAATTTTAGGGGAATAGGATAAAGGCAGATAAACTGTATTAGGAGAAGAGGTAGGGGTGGATCTTACATTGCCCGTTACCCTCACCAAGGTAGGACATCAAGGTCAATGATTTTTGGATGCCAAAGACAGTTGAGCGGAGTAATGTGTTTGCCACAACTTTTCTGAGAGGGAGTATGAAAAAAGAAAGGGCTTCTGAAGAGAGAAGAAAGGAAAATGTCTACTCCATTGTGTTGCCATTCACGCTATACCTAGACAAGAGGTATGGGAAACACCTTCATCCTCCACTTTTGAAGGCCTGGACGTTTTTAAATAACAAAAAACAGTATTCGTGTAGTCTCATATAGACCTCCAAGAAATTAGGAAGAATTTAGAGTGCAAAATGTCCCAATAATCGCCTACCTGTCCTTTCGACGTAGCAGTTGCCAAAACCTCTTGTTCATCTTTCATTTCTTTTCTTTCTCTGTCTTTATATACATGTATGTATGTACACATGCTCCATTTTTCACTCATATTTTTTAGGATGATTGCATGTTTGTATATATGTTTTTCTCCTTTCTTGGCAGCTGCGTGCTATTCCATAAACATGGTGATGGTTTGTTAGGTCGTCACCCTATTACAGTCATCACAGTGACGATCCTCCTAGATAGTCTCTCTTTTTGCACATGTACAAGTCCATTATCTCTTAAAAAGGAGTGGGAAGCTATGTGAATTTTAACTACTCAATATATGCTTTTCCTTTATAAAGGAAGAATTCTAAACTATTCCACTCAACACATGCCTTTTGAATTAAGAACACAGAACTTTCCTTATTTTCAGTCATTAAGATAACTAATTTTAAAAATAGAACGAATTTGCTTATTTCACATAGGGTAGATAGTAGAGAAATAGAGAAGGAAACAGGCAAGTGAGGGAAAAATAGATAAGACCTTCATGATTTCTAAAGACCTATGAGGCAAAGCTCTAGTATATTACCACTAAATACAAAAATACCTTCTCGGCTTTTAAATTTACAGATAGGTAAATTTTAATACATACAGTAACTCTGTTCATTGCAAAAAGAGAGACTACACCATTTCAAAGGTCCTTGAAACATTCATTAACAAAATTGATCATTTATCATACCACAAAAAAAAAAACCTCAGTAAATTCCCCAAAGTAGAAATGTTATATTGAAAATTTTGTAGACAGTATTCGCTGGATATAATTAACAAAACTAAAACTCAAGAGATTAAAAAAGACTATTCACATGGAAAAAAATTCAAATTTTCTTACCTCTTAAGTACACAGGAAATGAATACCAAATTGTAGGATATCCATAAAATAAAAATCATGAAAACATCAAATATCATAACATATGCGATTCAGCAAAAACCTTTTTCAGAATAAAATTCCTACCCTTAAATTCTTCTATTAAATAAAAAATAAAATTATCTAATGCATTCGGCTCAAGAATCTGGAAAGCAGAAAGAAGTAATTCATTAATAAAGATTAAAATGGAAGAGCACTGGGGCACCTAGCTGGCTCAGTTGGTGGAGCATGTGACTTGATCTCAGAGTTGTGGGTTTGAGCCCCATGCTGGGCATAGAGCCTACTAAAAATAAATAAATAAATAAAAATGAAAGAGAAAAGCATTATATTAAATAAAACAGGAAAAGGATAAATATAAAAGCTGGTTATTTGAAAAGTAGGTTAACTCTTTGAAAAGTAAATTCTACAACCGAGTGAAGGAAAAGGAGGAGAACAAATACTACCCAAAATAAGAAAATTAACCACCAATGGAAAAAAATGATAACTAGAATTACAAGTGATTCTTTTTCTCACCTCTAGGCAAACATATTTGAAAATGTGGACAAAATGGATAATTTTCCAGGAAATTGTCAGACAGCAAGAACTACCCTCCAAAAATGCACCGGGTC
This sequence comes from Neomonachus schauinslandi, assembly GCF_002201575.2. Classification (NCBI taxonomy): domain Eukaryota; kingdom Metazoa; phylum Chordata; class Mammalia; order Carnivora; family Phocidae; genus Neomonachus; species Neomonachus schauinslandi. The sequence goes on from NC_058411.1 coordinate 101,008,747, forward strand.
TAGATGGTTTCATGTAGAAATTCTATACAAAATGTCTGTTTAATAGACCCACAGCTTAGAAAAAGAAGCGCTACCAATTTTTTTTGGACGAAACATTTTAATGGCAGAGAATCTAGGATGGCCAAAATTATTTTTCAGATTGGAGGACTTACCCTGCCTGATTTCAAGACAGTGTGGTATTGGCATAAAGATAAACATACAGATCGATGGAATATAAAAGAGAATATAGAAGTAGTTCCACATAAATATAGGTTAATTGGTTTTCAAAAAATTTCCCAAGGTAATCTAATAGGGAAAGGAAAATCTTTTCAACAAATGGGCTGAAACAACCAGACATCTATGTGGGGGAAAAAATGAACCTCTTAATTCACATCAGACACAAAAATTAACTCAAAATGTATCTCAAACCTATATGTATGTAACAGCTAAAACTATAAAACTTCTAAAACCCACAAGAAAACATAGCAGAAAATTTTTGTGACTGGGCTAGGCAAAGATTCCTTAGATATGTCCAAAGAGCACTAACAATAAATGAACATTCTTAATAAACCAGACTTCATCAAAATTTCAAACTTGACACTGCTAAGAAAGCAAAGGTAAGCCACCAGCTGGGAAATATTATTTGCAAAATATAATATTCAACAAAGGACTTGTATATAGAACACATAAAGGACTTTTACAACTCAATAATAAGACAAACAACCCAATTTTTAAAGTGGGCAAAAGATGGTGATGTATGGAAATGTTGAATCACCATATTGTACACCTGTAACTAATATAACACTGTATGTTAGTTAACTGAGACTAAAAGTAAAACTTAAAAAAAAAAAAAAGCAGGCAAAAGATGTAAACAGACACTTCATTAAAGAAGATATATGAGTGGCAAATAAGCGTAAGGGAACAGCTTTGCCATGGCACACTGCCAACCCCCCCAGACAGAGGCTTGAACCACAGCCTGAATCTTGACATAATGCCTCATGATCTTCCCAGAATAGGAAATGATTGGAGGCTTGTGAGGGGCTCAAGGCAGTCTCCCCTGAGAGGCTTTCATGAGACCACTTCTCTCCTCCTGGGATCTGATCTGGCTTTCTACTCCTCCCCTCCCCCCGCCGCCCCACCCCAGAATAGAGCTGCAGAATATAAAGGCTCTTAGCTGGAGTCTAGATTTGGCTCCTCAACAATGGGGTTTCCCACATCTCACGCTGTAGTCATCTAGCCTCTTTTGTCTCAGTCATCCTTTTTGCTGTGTGGGGCAAAAACCATGGGGAGCTGGCATCTTTGGCTTACTCTTCTATTCACTGTCTATATAAGTAGAGGTCTAAATTAAAAAGTGGCTCATTGCATCTTTATAAGCTGAATCATCCAGGCCTGGGCTTTGTCACCTGCCTGTGAGCTTGATAATAAGCACATGAAAAGATGCTCGACATCATTAGTTACCAGGGACGTGCAAATTAAAACCATAATGAGATACCACAACCCACCTATTAGAAAGTCTAGAATGAAAAAGAAAAAGACTGACTATACCCACGGCTGGAGAGCACGTGAAGCACCTGAAAAGCTCAGACGCTTCAGGTGGGAAGGTAAAATAGTACAACTATTTGGGGAAATATTTTGGTAATTCCTTAAGAAGTTAAACATACATCAACCCTATGACCCTGCCATTCCACTGTCCAATATTTACCAAAAAGAAAGAAAAGCATATGTCTACACACGTCTTCTACGTGAACGCTATAGCAGTTTTATTTGTAATAGCTAAAAACTGGAAATAACCCAGATGTCTGTCAAAAAGTAAATGAATACACACAGTGTGGTATGTCCATATAAAGGAATACTAGTCAGCAATAAAAAGGAACAACTATCAATGGCAGAATGAAGTCGTTAAACCATACCAGATAGTACATATTATACAAGTCCACTTACATAAGATTCTAGAAACTGCAAACAAGTCTATAGTGACTGAAAGCAGATTCAGGATTGCCTGAGAATGGGAGGGGAGGGTTCTGATGCAATTTTGAGGAGTGATATGTTCAGTATCTTTATCATAGTGATGGCTTCATGAGTGTGTACATAGGTCAATACTCATCAAATTTTACACGTAAAGATGTGCAGTTTATTGTATATCAACTATAACTCAACAAAGACATATAAAAATGCAACCTGATCTAATTTCAGGTGTTTTTTTAGTGCACTCTGACTGCCATGAGAAGGGACTTTGGGGGGTAGGAGTAGAAGCAGGGAGTCCTTAGGGGCCTGGGGCAGTCATCTTCAAGAGAGATGCTGGTAGCTGTGGTGACAGTGGAAATGGAGGGGAGTGGACAGATCTGAGATATATTTTAAGACCTAAACAATAATAACTGCTGGCAGTTTGACGTCTCTTCTTGAGGAAATTCTCTCTTGCGTCTCTGGTCCAGGTCATACAAATCTGTGATATAATTTCTCATGGCTCGCTATACTCATCAATGTTCACAATTGTGTACTTATTTGTAATAATATTCTATTAGTGTTTATCTTTACCACTAGGCCCTAAGTACCATCAGGGCAGAGTTTGTAGGACTCACCACTCTGTCCCAAGTGCCTTATCCAGTGTATGGCATGCAGAAGGTTTATATGGTAGTTTTAAAATATGTCTGCATAGTCTTTAATTTTTCTGCCATCAAGAAGTGTCCTGTATCTTCCAAAGCTAGGTCTTAAGAGGTAATAGAACTTCAACCCAACTTTCTATTGCTTGTTCTGGTTTTGAGTCATTACGTTTGGGGGCAGTCTGTCATGCAGCAATAGATAATTAGAAGTTTAGTAAATGTTTTTTGAATGAACGACAAGCTCTGTTTTCTTCAGCTCTGTGTCTTTAGCCACAGATCTGTTTTCCATTCCCCATCAGGTCCCAAAGATCCCGGAAGCTCTGATGCAGAAAGAAAAGTCTGAGCTCTTCAGACCTATCAAGAGGAGACATGGAAACTCTCTGCCTGCAGCCCCACAGAGAACACTGCAAGGCTATGGAAAGTCGGTCCTGGCAGGGATCTCAAGAGAACAGCTTCCTTGTGAGTTCTTAACCTTGAATACCTTCAAGGGAACACACACGCACACACACTGTGTGTGCGTGTGTGTGCATATACGTTTTCCTGGAGAGTCAGTCCCCAGACCCTAACTTCTTTCAAATTTTCTTTTTTTTTCTTTCAAATTTTCAAGAGTCCATCCCCAGAATGTTAGGACCCTCTTTTCCAGTCCAACTATCTCAACTCCTAGATTAAGAAACTGAGAATACTTCCTTTTCTGCTAGTAAGGGAGACTAGGTACCCTGAATAAGCTTCCTTCTGAAAACAAATTCTGAATAAAATTTTTAAATTTTCTTAAACACACTGATGAGCTGGGGAGAAGATAAGACGTACTTGGGCCGAAAACCCAAGAATCCAGAGAGATAAGCTAAGCCTTGAAACCAGCTTTTATCTTTAGGACTTCGTCAAGTCAGCGGATCAGTGATAGACCTCCCAGTCTTGAAGTGAACTTGAACTTCAGTTTTCACAGCCTCATGGAGGTAAGGTGATAGGAAAGAAACCAGGACACTCAAGGTGGAGGGTCTAATAAAACCCTACTCCCCCCCCCCATAAGATTGGGACCCAAGGACTATACCCTCAGTAAATGGATGAACTATATAGAAGCACCACTACCTCCCAACAGCCTGCAAAGAAAAGTACCTGCCTTAAAGTGTCTATTTTCAAGGGGAAATAAAATATCCATTGAGAATTCATAACAATAAGTCATCCCTCATAAGGGTGTGAAGCCCCTTCACAACTTTCCCACCGTCTCCCTCCGACCCTGGCCAAGAGTCGGGCCACAGGGCGGCCCGGCAGCCTCAGAAGAGCCGCTTCTCCAGTGAGCGCCCGAGGAGCACCAGCCGCCTCTGCGGGGACAGCCTCCCACGGGGACTCGGGCCCCCAGGCCTGGTCGCTGCCCTGCGGAAGAACCTCGGGCCTCGGCTGGGGGCCTGGACTCGGATGGACGAAGCTCCTCAGGCCGGGGCTGTGCCGCCCCCTGCAGAGAACCTGTTCTCTCCTCCTGCGTCCCAGGCCACGCTGACTCTGGGATACGGCGCTGGGGGTGGCCCGGGGGGCGGGGGGGCTCTGTGAGAAGACACACTGCTCTCCACTCGCTTTCCCCGACGGGCCTGGCTCTCCGCCGGTTTCTTCCTCTGGGCTGTGGAACCTTCTGGATGCTCTCTCCTCGGGATGAGGAAAGCAGATGTCGCTCTCCCCTCCCCCCAAGCCCCCAGACACCCTCTGCTCCCCACAGGGCACTGGCTCCCTCCCCGTTTAATTTGCAGTGACTGCTGGTACCCCAACATGCAGTGAGGGGGTGACCTCCGCTCACACTCGACACTCAGGTTCAGGGCCTGGGTCTGCGAGGGGAGGCTGGGTCCCTCCGGGGAGGACCTGGCCCGCCCAGCAGAGGGGTCACCAGGGCAGGTGTGCTGGGTTCGGGCTGGGCCGGGGCTGGTGGCTCAGACGCATCTGCCTGTGGGCAGGGCAGGCTTGGAGAGGCCCGGAGCAAACCGGCAGGACCCCTCACCTGCCTTTTCAAAAGTGCTTTCCCTCCACCCCGCCGGTGGATTTCAGGCACCCATGGGATTGTATTTTCTGGAAAACCGGCGGTGTGGTGCCCTGGCTCATCAAAGCAGCAGTTGTCTCTGGAACGAGTCCCCACAGACAGTGCGTTCCCATCAGAGCAAGGGAGGGAATCGCCGAGAGCTTTTAAAAAATGCCCACGTCCAGGCTGCACCCCATACCCGTGAAATCAGTGTCTCTGAGAGTGGGCCCAGGCGGGATGTGTTTTAAAGCTCCGCAGATGACCCGAAGGTGCAGCACTCGGGCCTCACAAGGGCCCTGAAAGCCAGGCAGCATCGTTATCCCCACCGTGTAGACGGGGTCCCTAGGGCTCAGAGGGGTAAAGCCGAGTGGAAGGGGCCTGGAGTCCCAGACGGAACCCAGCCAGGTGTCCCTCCAGCTTGCCGTGGATCCAGGCTTCCTGTGGGACCGGGAGGCCTCTGGCTGGCCAGGGAGCTTGGCTCCCTTGGCTGGGAAGACATTTCTGCCACCTCTTTCTCAAAGCACTGGGCTGGGGCCCCTCCAAGCCCAGAACACAGTGGGTCACCTCCATTCACCAGCCCTGGGTTCCTCTCACTGGAAAGGCACGCCCTTTGGTGAGGGGGAGGATGCATTTTTGAGGTAAATGTTGTCTAGGAGCCAGGAATGGAAAATATTAAAAGCCCACTGGCGCCAACAAGGTTCACTCCAGGGCCAGAGAGTCCAGAAAAGAGGAAGATTCCCCGTGGTGAGGGCCCTAAGACTGGCTTAGGATCCACCGAGCACCCACACCCTGTATCCCAGGCTGTCTCCATTTTCAGGGTTAGAGCAAGCCTCGCCTGGGCCAGAGGAAGGTCCCCGGGTGGTGACCCCAAGGTAGGGTTGCCAGATGTTCTGATATATATAGGATATATCCCTATATTTAATGATTTCATCCCAGACCCTATGTTGACCTTGTCAGAATGCCCTAAATGTCTTGTATTCAGGTTTTTTTTTTTTTTCAATAAATTACAAGATTTCAGCAATTCAAGCTTTTTTCCCCCTGCCGTTTATTGGTGCATACAACACTTAAACAGGAACACTAGCTGAAAGCATATACCTCCTCCTACCATTTGGCTAAAGGAAGACCAAAAGAGGGGAACAGCAAGTAAGGCACTTATTTTTCATATTCACCAAAGGGGAAAACTATTATTTTAAAAATTTGAGTATAGTTGACACACAACGTTATTACATTAGCTTCAGGTGTACAACATAGTAATTCGACTTCTCTATACATTGTGCTGTGCTCCCCACAAGCCGTAGCTACCAGAAGTCACCATACAACACTCTTACAATACATTTGTATTTCCTATGCGGTGCCTTTTATTCTGGCAACTTATTCACTGGGAAAACTATCAGCCAAAGTCCCAACTCTAGAAAGCAACCACCACTAATTAGAAATAATTTCGGATCAATACACAAGGAAAGTCTGAGACACTTTTCAGTCAAGAAGGGCTTGTGGAGACATGACCACTAAATACAACGCGTCTTGGATGAGACCCTTGAACAGAAAATAGACATGAGTTAAAAATTAAGGTAAATTTGAATAAAGTATGGGTTTTAGTTAATAAGAGTGTGTCAATCTTGGTTCATTAACTGTGACAAATATACCATACTAGGGTAAGATGTAAAGAGAATAGATATATGGGGAGTCTCTGCTAGCTTCATAATTTTTCTGTAAATCTAAAACTATTCTAAAATTAAAACTTTTCCTTAAAAAAAACCCCCACTGGGTACTGAGACACCAATGGCCTTCCCTGGGCAGAAATGTTGCATATGCTTTGCTAGTGGTAGAGTGCATTCTGGGTGGCACCGTAAGAGGAGGAGAGGATACGGAAGACTGTGCGTGGATTCTGCCAGCCTCCATTGGTGTTTTTCCCCGTATGATCTGGCTGTGTATATCCTCTGTATGTCCCTATAAGTCTTAGTAATGAATACAACTATATGAGGAGTCCCATGAGTTCTGCGTGCAAGTTTCTGAGCCTAGGAATGGTCTTGCACACCCCTGACACACTTGTCATTCAGTGTTCTTCAATTCTCCAGGAATCAAATCTCCATTGGCTCTCTTAACAAATGTAGTTGCGAGAATGCCAGTCTATTTAAAGCACTGAAATAATAGTTAAGTGCTAAAGAAAAGGCTCCAAAAATCCACTGAGGCTACTTTTTTCTTGCTCATAATTTTCAGTATCTCTTCAGCAATAAGATTATGCATGTTGAAAGAAGAGCAAACAGCTTTATTATAAAAAACTCCATTGCTAAATGCATTCATTGTTGAAAGCACTAAAATATTGGCAAAATAGTAATCCATTTAAATGTCAATGCTGCTCTTTAAAAGGAACAAAAGTATATGTGAATAGGTAAAGAAATTCCTACTTGAAGTGGATAATTATTGTGCTACTTGCCATGACTCTTTTTAAAAATGATTTCATCCCTTGAAGAATTTTATTCTTTTTCATAGAGCTACTAAATACTCTTCCAGCATGGGAGCAAGTAAAATTTTCATATGTGGTGTTGAAGAAGAATGGAATAAAATTTGATGACAGTGCTCTTTTTTTGTCAGTGAACATTTTTAAAAGTCACAGATCAAAAGATCTGATGCAATCCTGAAGAATGGAAAAGCAATTTATGCCAGAAAGAATAGTACTATGTGTCTCACCAAAATAAATTTGGAGGGCAGTTCTTAGAGGTATTAACTCTATATGCTAGTACGTGCTCAGTAAACTGGCTCATAACGCAAATACAGAGTGTGTTTGCTCATTAATGTTCAGTAATGTTCAGTAGACAAAAGAATGACAGGCATTAACTGTGACCACTGTAGAAGCTATCTTACAATGCAGTAGACTTAGACTGGGCCTGTAAGGAATTTTTTTTTAAGATCTTATTTATTTATTTGAGAGAGCGAGCACAAGTTGGGGGAAGGGCAGAGGGAGAGGGAGAAGCAGGCTCCCTGCTGAGCAGGGAGTTCGAGGACATGGGGCTCAATTCCAGGACCCTGGGATCATGACCTGAGCCGAAGGCAGACACTTAACCAACTAAGCCACCCAGGTACCCCTATAAGGAATTTTATAAGCAAATTCTACAAAACAAAGATCCATCAGAGAACAGGCAAATCATCAGGGAAATATAATTAAAGAGGCACGTAATTTAGATACTTCAGATATTTCAGATAGATAAAAAAAAATTTTTTAGTTTCAATACGCTCCATGCAATATTTCTCTTTTATCTCCTTGTACACTGCATAGGCAATTAGAAATAATTTGCATGTAACTAGGCATCTTGCATTTTCGTTAAATCTGGCAATCTTTGACACACGGGTCTTTGTCTAGAGACACAGCCAGTTAATGACTGAGTCAGGATTCAAACCTTGAAAATCTCACTTCAGAGTCTGTCTGAAACTACAACACTATACTGATGAAAAATAATGTTCAACCTAGAATTAGAGCGCTAAATAAAGACAAGTTTAGACATGCAACGAATCCTTTGGCTATAATTTACAGAGACACTGATTCAGGCTAGAGTAATCAAAAATAACTTTTCAAAACAATTATCCAGCACAAAGGAAGTGTAGGAGTAAGGTTGGCTCCAGAATTCATGAATTCCCTGGCTCAACAATGACCTCAAGGATAGGGGTTCTTACCACCCCCTCACTCATATCTTTGTTACTGATTTTATCTTCTAGCTTGTAGCAAGATAAACACAGGTGCTCCAGCACATCAGTATCCACATGAAGTTGGTACTCTGTCTCTTCTTGTGATTCTCCATTAGAAACAAGAAAACTTTCACCAATATCCCCCCTGAAGACTTCTTACAGCTCATTTACCCAGGTTGGGCCCCATGTTCGTTTTTGAACCAGTCACTGACACATGGGTGGAATTAGCATTATTGGCTTGGACTAATTATCTGGAGTAGAATGGATGTTGTCTAGCCAACTGCAATATCCACAAAGTCTAAAAAATTTTATTTCTCACACTCCTACTTTTTCTCGGGAAGCTTCTCATGTAGAGTTCCACCAGATGTGGGTGTGAGCCAAGGAAGTGCTCAGGACCCCGGCAGGAAGCAGACTGCACACTCACACTGGGCAATTTGAGTAGAATTTAATAAAGGAATTATTTGCAAGTGTGATTGCAAAGTTTAAAGAACTGTGCAAGGTGCAATGCAGTAGCCCTGGAAAGTTACCACTCTTGGGTCTGAAAGAACAAGACAAAGGAACAGGCGTTGGAATCCTGAGAGAGTATCTTTATGGAGAGGGCCACCCAACAGGCGCTGTGACCTTGGTAGAGGGACACAGCCAGTCCCAGCAACCTGTTTGGGAAGTACCTGGGGCAATCAACACCCTATTTCCCTCTCCTCCTGCCTACAGTCTCTTCCCTATGCTTCCCACTGGCTGAACCCGGCTAGAATCTGGGGCTCGAGGAGGCATGTAACCACCATTCTTCCTTCTGTTTTCATGATGTGACTATCTTACCTACCTCATGTAAGTGGAATCACACAGTATTTTTCTTTCTGTGACTGGTTTCTTTCACTTAACATAATGCCCTCAAGATTTATCCATGTTATAGCATGTGACAAGATTTCTTCCTTTAAATAGCTGAACAATATTTCAGTGTGTGTGTGTGACATTGTATTTATCTATTCATCCATCGATGGACATTTGGGTTGCTTCCAGCCATGGTGAATTATGCTGCTATGAACATGAGTGTATAAATATCTCCTTAAGATTCCACTTTCAATTCTTTTGGATATATACCCAGAAGTGGGATTGCTAGATCATAGTAGTTCTATTTATTTTTATTTTTTGATGAACTGCATTAATTTTTTTGTCGCTGAGTAATATTCCATTGTCTGGGTATACCAAATTTTGTTTATCCATTCATCAGTTGATGGGCATTTGGGTTACTTCTACTTTTTGGCCATTATGTGTAATGCAGCAGTGAACATTCATGCACAAGTCTTTGTGTGGACCTGTGTTTTATTCCTCTTGGGTAGATACTTAGGACTGGAATTTCTGGGTCATATGTGTGTTTGTGTTTAACTTTTTAAAGAAACAATTAAACTGTCTTCCAAAGTGGCACCATTTCACATTCCCCTCAGCAATGTATCAGGGTTCCCCTTTCTTCACATCCTTGTCAACACTTGCTGTTGTCTGTCTTTTCCATTACTGCCTGAAAGCCTGTAAGGCATAGCAAAATCCCAGACCCCCTCCGCTAACCAGACAGAAGACTAAAGGACCAAAGATGTACTCCCTAGAAAATGTAAGCCAGAGAGACTATGTGCAGGGCCATCTTTAGACCTAAATTTGCAATTTCTAGGAAGTACAGGAGGATAGTGGAGCAAGTCTTAAAACATCAACAGGAAACCATAAGATGAATCTAGAATGTGGGACATTCCTAATCTATAAAACAACTCTTCAAAAACTCACTTTTTTTTTTAAAGAAGAGAGTCTCTCTTTGCTTAAAAGAGACTAAAGGGACATAACAAGCAAATGCAATGCATGAGATTTAATTGGATCCTAGTTTGAGGGGAAGCATCTTTAAAAGATATTTTGGAAATATACACAAAGATAAAGCTAATATGGTAAAATGTCAGCAACTGCTGGGTCTTGGTGTTGAGGAAATGCATATTCATGGTACTATTTTTATATGTTTAAAAAATTTTGTTAACAAAAAACTGGGACGAAAATGCCAGTTGGGAAAAGGGAGCATATTTCTTTATCAACTATCATATCCTGCTGGGCAATAATATCAAGAAAATGTCTTTGGTCAACCAAAATAGCAGCCTATACTTCCATCACTTACATTTGCTAATTCCTCTTCTAGATATGATTACCTTTTTTTTGTCAGTTCCCCTGGAACCCCGGGGATCAACACAAGCACTGATCTTTACTGTCCCTCTCTAATTATTTGAGAACTCGTAGACAATGTAAAAGGATAATGGGGCCTGAGCACAGACAATCCTCTGGGAGAGGATTTTAAAGAGATCTCTTCTACATCAGGATGCAGGGTTCTAGTTTAGAATCTACAGGCTGAAAGTTCCATATTCAGCATCCATTTTCTGTCTTGTTGGACCTTTGGCTCAATTTGCTACTTTTTATGTATTTGTCTATCTCCCCTCTCCCAGCCTCCGTGTCAAGGGAATTCATCTTCGAATACCGTGTAGCACTTAGCGTATGTGCTTTACAAAGAGTAAGTGCTAAATATTTCAAACAAATGAATGAATGCAATCCTGAAAGTGAGAGAGGACTTGAAAGAAAGAACAGAGTGGGCAGCACAGAAAAAAAAAAAAAACTGATATGAAAAGATAGATTTTTCTGGAGATATCTGAAGTTATCGTTCACGAACACGAGACCTAAGAACTAGCAACCACAAGGATACTGAGAGCCCTTGAAAATCATTCACCCAGCCCATAGAGGCTCTTTCAACTCAAATCAGAAATACCCCTTTCTTAGCCTTGAGGACAATTCTTTTTCCCATGCATTAGAAATGCATACACCTGCAAAAATCAATTCTTCAAAAACGGTGCAATCAGGATCAGAGCACCATTGAATTGCTCCTACTGCTGCTAATTAAAATGAATTCATCAGCCTGGAGGGTTAAGCTGAAGGTTAGGAGGCAAAGAGCTCAGTGCCAAAGCTCTGGCTTCCAGCTTCAACATCTCTTTGTTCTCAAATTTCTGAAGGGAAATGAAAATATGCTTAGTTGGAAACCGTTACTGTCTCAAGAAAAGTCTCTTCCCAGATTGCAGGTGCTTCGCTGTTCAAGGACCTAGAAGAGTCCCGTTCGTGAACTCCATGGAAATGTGTCCTCAAAACAGAAACATGGGCAGACAACCAGAGAACCCCAGTTCTTGCCACATTCTTCTGCAAACTATCCATCTGAGTCCGATGACAATATTTCTGATGTAACCTGTATACACAGCTAACACCCCGGTTTTCTGGGTCCCGGCCACCTTCTGCAGCACAGACTCAAACCCTTCCTTGTCCACGACACTTGTGTGCAGAGGCTGGAAAGTGCTCGCTGCCCGCTTTTGTAAGACCCGCAGAGCCACCTTGTGGTTGATTTAGAAAATTACGTTTGCGGCTGCAGTCTTGCAGAAAGTTCAATGAGGATGACCCCAGCAGGAAGAGACAGAAAAACAAGGAAAGCAGGCGGCTTTCTCAGGGAACCTTGGAAGGAGAGATATTTATTTTGTTAGGAAAAATGTAGGGTTCCTTTGTAGGTGTAGTAAATTCTGAGTTCAAGTTAAAGCAACTTTCTTCTCACATCCTCTAATATGTTCTGAATGACTGTGGATTTCTCAGAGTACTGTATTAGGCAGTATTTTAGAAATGGATTTGGTCAGGGATCCCTTTTGACAGGAAGCATCTTAAGGATTGGCATTTTGTGATCTAGATTTGATAAACAGTTGAAAGCCGCATGGTGACATAGTGACTGAGAAATCGCACCTATCGATATTGGAAATACTCCTCCAATCTTAGAGGAATCTAATGATAGGAGAACACCAGTGACCTTTAATGATAATACTGACCCGAAGGATTAGGAAGTGGAATCTTTCAGTTGGACAGTTCCTTCAAGTACATTTGAAGCAGGGTGTGCCCCTCTCGAATTCCTAAAAGATGATCACAGCCAGTGTTGGATGATGTCACGGACCTCATCATCTTTGCAGCTCACCCATTCCCTCTCTGTTCAAGTCTATAAGAAAGTATCTTCTTGCACTGGCCAAACGTGACCCTCTACACCTGACATGAATTGGTCTTAGTTCTGCTGTTTGAAGCTCTGCAGAGTGACTGATGTTTTTCCTCCATGTCTTTCACAAATCTGATGAGTTGTCATTTCATCTCAAAATCGTCTCCAGGACCTTCCACCATCTGCTATCTTGGTGTGGTTTTCAGACCCCTCAGGCTCATGGTCACCCTCCTAAAAACCCTTCCTGTGTATCAATGTCCTGTTTAAAAAGCGTGTAACTTAGATTTGCAGATTGCACTCAAGGGTCGTCTGACCAGGGCAATGGGCATTGGGACTATCTGGATATTGTACAAATATAACAAAGTCTAAAAATGTATCAGGGTTTTGAGCTTTTTGAGCAGAAATATCCCGTCAGTGAAAGCTCTCAGGTCCATTTACATTGCTGTTAAGCCAGGAATCCCATATTCTATACATTTGTACATGTGTTGTTTTTTTCTTTTATCACACTTCATTCAGTCCTAATAAATTTAAATTAGTTGGTGCAAGCCCATTATTTTAGTTTTTTGAGATATTCTTTCCTTCGACTCACCTGTTTGTTCATCCTTCCATTCATTTGATAAAGATTTATTGAACAACTTTTATGTGTTGATCATTTGTTAGGTTCTGGGGACTCAAATACACTGTCCATATTCCAAAGGAGCTTACCATCAATGAGAGGATAGTGATAACTGTTTTCATAATGTCACAGGGTCCTATGGTTGTGACTAGAAACCTTCCTCTAAAATTAGATTAACCTACACTCCAACATCCTCTGGTTGCAATGGTTCTATAGATAAAACTCTCTCTGGGGCTCCTGGGTGGCTCAGTCGGTTAAGCAGCTGCCTTAGGCTCAGGTCATGATCTCAGGGGCCTGGGACCAAGCCCTGTGTCATAGGGCTCCCTGCCGAGCGGGGAGTCTGCTTCTCTCTCTGCTCCCCCCCTTCCCTGGCCCCTTGTGCTCTCTCTCTCTCTCTCTCTCTCTTAAATAAATAAATAAATAAAATCTTAAAAAAAAAAAAACTCTCTCTGAAGTTATCAGGAGAAATTTATCAGCTGTCTTGTTGAAAACAAGGCCTACATTGTTAAACCAAGAAAATGTCTTTCCATGTTCAAAAATAAAATAAAATTTAAGAGGATGCATGAATCAAACTCTAAAATTAAATTCAGACACAAATCAATTTAACTGTATATCAAATTGCTAGCATAGCACTAGAGAAAAAAATCAGGTAATTTTCGAAAACAACATAATCTGAGTTGAAAACATCCTGAGGGCAAAAAAGAATTGCAAAATAAATCTTGAATTTACTTAATAGGTTTGTCATTAGTAAAACAACCAGTGTGAAAATTTTGAAACTATTTTGTATATAATTATAGGGTAGAAAAATAAAATATATTGATATTTTGGGGAAGCAAGATTCTCACTGTGGGAGAATTAGAAATGTGAGAATGTGAAAAAGACCCCTATGGTATTGGATTTGAATTGGAGGTATCAATATACACTCAATATTATTATTATTATTAAAGATTTTATTTATTTATTTGAGAGAGAGAGAGAGTGCAAGTGGGGAGGGACAGAGGGAGAAGGAAATGGAGAGAGAAAATCCCAAGCAGACTCTGCGCTGAGCTTGGAGCCTGACGTGGGGCTCCATCTGAGGACCCCAAGATCACCACCTGAGCCAAAATCAGAGTCTGACACTCAACTGACCCAGGTGTCCCTATTTTTTTAAATACAGTATATATTCCAGGTCTGCCCACTGAACAGGCTTAGAAACAGTGATACTTCCATAGCTAGGATGTCCAGAATTTTTTTTTTAAATAGCATTCCTCACTAAAAGAAACGAGGGCTCCTTTGAGAAGTAGCTAGTTCCAGGAAAGTAGAAGATGAGTCTAGAAAGCTTATTGTTCTTGAAAGGAAGGGCATGCTCAAAGACCAATGAGGACATGTCAAAAGGACACAGGAGCCAGCTTGAAGAGGATCCCATGGTCAAATGCACAATAATTTGGGTGTCAAAATCGTGTCAGTAATGGATTATAATGGACCCTATAACAAAGAATCTATGTGTGTAGATACTGAAACCAAAGGGGTAGGAGGAAAGGGGGAGAAACTCTTCCAAAGATTATCAGCTAATGTAGAAAAATAATAAAATTTTTCTTAAGTCACTATTTCATAATCACCATCATGAAAATTAATTCAGGAAAATTTCATCAATAGATACCAAAATGATCGAAGGAAAGAAACTACATGCAAGGACTCAAAGTATCACCTAAAAATTGCATATTAATGACAGAGAAACAAAAGAATATTTCCAACGGACAGATGTGATGGACACTGCCTTACCATATAATTACACTTAGTGTCACCCTATCATGAGATTCCACTACACATCTACTAGAAGAGCCAAAATTAAAAAGACTGACATCCTGTTGCGCAGCATGTGATGCAACAGAATCCGTAGACGTTGCTGGCACACGTGCAACCTGGTACAGTCACTTTGGAAAGCAGTTTGAGAGATGTATATAAAGTTAGGCATATACTTAACCATATAATCCAGCAGTCCCATTCCTAGGTATTACTGGGGAGAATTATAAACAAGTCCACATGAATGTTTGCAGCAGCTTTATTCATAATAGCTAAAAGCTAGAAAGAACCCATTGTCCAGCAACTGGTTAAGGAATAACAACTTTTGTTATATCCGTACAATGAAATGCTAATCAACAATAAAAAGAAATGAACTACTGATACATGCAACCACAGGGATAAATCCCCAAAGCATTATTTATGCTAAATGAATGAGGCCAAACACAAAAGGCTATATACAGTGTCTGATGCTACTTATTTTACATTCATGAAAAGGCAAAACTATAGCGACAGAGATCAGATCTGTGGCTGCCAGGACTGGAGATGGGGAAGAGATGGAAGACAAAAAGGCATAAGGCAACTTTGAAGAATGATGGAAATATTCTATCTATCTAGATTGAAATGGTGGTTATGTGACTGTAGATGTTTATCCAGAACTCACGGAACTATACCCACTAAAAAATCTACATTGCGTGTAAATTTACCTTAATAAGCCTAATCAAAGACTTAGCATCACCAATAATGGCAGAAAAAGACATGTGCTTCCTGATGTCAAGTATGGGAAGTATCAACTCTGCGATATCCTTGCTAAAAATACCCTCTTCAGACCATTCCCTACCACGCCATTCCTCTTACTAGCATAGGGAAACATTCTGACAAATCCAATCAATGGGGCATTGTCTAAGCTCCTTAAAATGTTGATATCTTGGAAGACCAAAAACAGGGTTGGAGAAGGGAGCTGTCTGAATCAGAAGAGACCAAGGAAATAGGACAAATGCAATGAGGACTTTAACAAAGTACTCAGGTTTTCAAAATAAAAACAAAGTACAGATGTCATTTTGGGGTTTAATTTGAGAAATGTGTATATGACTATATATTAAATGATTCTATTGATTATATTATTGATTATATTAAAATTTTAGATGTCATAATGGTATTGTGTTTCTTTAGGAGAATATATTTGTTCTTGGGAGACACATGTTTAATATATAGAGGTGAAGAGTTATGAGGTCTGTGATTTAATTTCTAATGGCTCAACTCAAAGAACAAATGTAGGGTGAGGGGGAGGAGATATGACAAAACATTAACAACTGGTGAATTTAGAAGAAGGGTGTACGTGCTTTATGTGCTTTCATTATGCTATGTTTTCAAATTTACATAGATTTGAAATTTTTCAAGATAAAAGGATGAGGAGGGAAGACAGTTAATTTTTCAAAAGGTTTAGACATTTAATTGGCTTGAACTTCCACATTTTCTGTGGAAAATCCAGATATTCATATAGAACAACTTATTTGAGACAAATGGTTTTCCTTACCTGTTCACCCATTACTTCCTTTAAAAAGAATTAGCTCAGCCGAGGTTTACCCATTTCTGTCCTTTTCAAGCAGCCTAGGAGAATTTGGAATGCTGAAGCAATCATTTTCTTGACCTCCACTACATTCTTTAGGCCTGACTAACCTTTCCTGACTATATAAAGCAAAAATACATACAGCAAAAATTGGCTGCCCAAGAGAAAATTACAAACTTGCCATTATAGTAGGAGATATTAACATCCTTCTCTTGGTAATTGACAGATTAGACATACAGAAAAGCAATCAGCAAGTGTACAGAAGATTTGGAGAGAAAAATAATATAGAACACTGTAACAACAAAACCGAAGAAATGGCTTTTTTAAAAAATACAAATGAAATATTTAACAAAATTAACCCTGTAGGAAGCCATAAAGCACGTCTTGATAAATTTCAAAGAATCAGTATCTAACAGTAGCAGCACAAAATGTATTATCCGGCTCTTACTCCTTTCCTGCTTCCATTTCCCCCTCCCCCTGCCCCCTACCCATCCCCATTACCCTCTCCAACTGAATGCTTTCTTTAAGCAGGCTGTATTTTCTGGGAAACCCAGGCTAAGATACTTTTATTCTATTATAAACTTTTATTCAGCTATTAATTTTCTTCTGAGTACCCTCATTAGTTGTATCTCAACACGTGTTTTTGGGTTTTTTTTAGAGAGAGAGAGAGAGAGAGAAAGAGAGAGAGCCTGCAGGCACGCAGGGAGAGGCGCAGAGGGGGAGGGAGAATCCCCAGCAGACTCTGTCCCTGAGCAGAGAGCCCCTCATGACCCTGAGATCCGACCTAAGCATAAACTGGGCACTTAACCTACT
Organism: Neomonachus schauinslandi; assembly: GCF_002201575.2. Lineage (NCBI taxonomy): Eukaryota > Metazoa > Chordata > Mammalia > Carnivora > Phocidae > Neomonachus > Neomonachus schauinslandi. Next base: position 101,025,823 of record NC_058411.1, read on the forward strand.
GAGCCACCCAGTTGCCCCTCAACACGTTTTGATATGCAGATCTTTTTTAGAGGAATGAGGGAATTCTAAGACTTTCCCAATTTTCACCATTATTTTGTCATTGACCTATGAATTATTTATAAACATGTCCTTATATTTTCAATTGTATAGATTTTAAGTTATCTTTTTGTTATTAATCTCTATCTTAGGCACATTGTGTTTAGAGGATGTGTTCTGTTAGATACTGATTCTTTGAAATTTATCAGATCATTGGAGAAGCTGTATGAAATATATCTCTGATTATACACAGTGAAGAGAAAAGGGGAGGCATTTTTCCATAGGCTTCACCCGCAGTCCGTCAGAGGCTTGCCCCAGAAGGTGCTACCTCTCCCACATTAGCATCCGAGGTGGGAGGTACGAGGTAGTGTCACGGGCCTGAGGCTCACACTGTCCGTTTCACTCACGATAAGCTACCTGGAACCACACATTGTCTAAAAAGTGAAAGATGCACATACCTAGGACCCAGTATTTCTACTCGTAGGTGTACCCTAGCGAAGCTCAAAAATGTGCACCAGGAAAATTCATAAGAGCCAATTTTGTGATTTCACCAAATTGGAAACAACCTAAATCCTGTCAAGAGTAGAATAAATTAAAATTGATGGTATAATCATAATGGAATAATGCAGTACAATGAAAATGAATGAACGGCCGCTAGCACATCTCAAAAGCAACGTGGAAAGAAAAAAAGAAGCTGGTAACAGAAAAACACGTGCAATATGATTCCATTTATAAAAAAGGTCTACAACATGCAAAGCTTAACAATCTATTATTGAAGTCTCTATACCTATGTGGAAAGCTGTAAAGAAAAGCATAGAAATGATTGATGCAAATTTTAGGATGCCTACTCTGTCTTAAAGGAAAGGATGCAGTGGGGCAAAGGGGAGGATTGGGGGAGTCTTCCCCAGAGTTAGTACATTCAACTGCTGATGTGGAAGGCAGTGTTCCTAGTGTACACGGGGTACGTACGTAGGGGTCATTAATTCTTCGCACTGAACACATGCATCATATTCTCGGCTGTAATATACTTCACAACAACAATTCTAAAATACAGGTTTTTGTTTTGTTTTGTTTTTTGACAATTTTATTTTATTTATTTATTTGACAGAGAGAGAGAGAGAGCGTGCGCACAAACGGGGAGTGGCAGATAGAGGGAGAGGGAGAAGCAGACTCCCCCTGAGCAAGGAGACCAATGCAGAGACCATCCCAGGACTCTGGGATCATGACCTGAGCTGAAGGCAGACGCTTAACTAACTGAGCCACCTAGGTGCCCTTGACACATTTTCTAAGGTAATATTTTGGACCAAATGGTTATTAAGACTCTGGTGAAGAGGCACAAGACTATGGGAAGATGGTTAAACAGTAGCATAAAATACAGTTTTTTAAAAGATTTCATGTGTGATTAAACCCCGTACCTTTTCCCAACCTCATATTAAGCAAAAAAGCATGAGTAATTGTGTACATCTAGGACTTTACTGAGACTAGATTTCCTCACATTTTAGAAACAAAACCCTGTATTTTTAGCCCTAAGTACTTAAGTTAAATTAGTCCCAAGTTCTTGGTGCTTTGGTCCCAGACTATTTAACATAAATATGAATTGATTCCATTTATTTAGGCTTTTCCATTTCTACCATACTTGCTCACCCATGCCGGCAGGTACACATTGTTTACATTCAAATGGTTCCTCTTTATATTCAGTAAATGATACCTGTTTACACATAACTTTTTAAAATATATAATGGAGCAATATATATAGTTAAGAACAAAATACCTGTGTGCCTAGAGGAAAAGACCATTTGAAAGGATTTTTTTTTTCATTGCTGCTATCGGCTATGCTTTTCAGATAGTGGAAAACATCGCTAAAATCATTAAAACAATACAACCTCAAATTTCTCCTACTCTGCATTCTCATTATATAGAGAATTGGAAAAGTGATAAAAAGTTGCTGGAAAGGTAGTAGCAAATTTTACTTTGAAATCCTATCCTAGAAGCCTGGCTGGCCAGCCTAGTGATCCCCAGATCATTGATTGAGGCTCTCCCCTGTGCCAGGACCCCTCCACCCCCCACAATGTGGTCAACACCCCTGGGCAGAGGCAGCCCTAGGCAAAGGTCTCCTTTTGGCCTCCAATCCACAAACCTGGGAGAGCCTTTGGCTATTCCTGGATTCCTGCCCCACCCCAGCAAGACTTTTTTCTCAGGAGGGTGAAAGAAAGCTGAAACTCACCTGTCTTAAGCTCAGTTTTGCCAAGCTCAGCTCTTTGCCAAGGGCAGCAAATGGGACTGCTCTTACTAAATCATCAGAGCCAGCACCTTCAGGTATTTTTTTTAAGATTTTACTTATTTATTTGAGGGGGGGGGAGAGAATGAGAGAGCACGAGAGGGGGGAAAGTCAGAGGGAGAAGCAGACTCCCCGCTGAGCAGGGAGCCCGACGTGGGACTTGATCCCAGGACTCCAGGATCATGACCTGAGCCAAAGGAAGTTGCTCAACCAACTGAGCCACCCAGGTGCCCCCCTTCAAGTCTTAAACCCCTATTCCTTAAGGCACTGCTCCTCTCAGGAACACTTGGATTTTACACACTGCCTGTTTTAAGTTGGTTTCCCCAGAAGCAGACACTGAGAGGAGAGATCAGGAGCAAATGAATTATTAACAAAGTGCTTCCAGGGGAAACTGGGAAGGAAATGGGAAAGCAGGCAGGGAAAGGCATGATGGAGTTCAGAACATGTACTCCAAAGTATGGCACCTCGGCATATTGCCCATCTTAAGCAGGAGTTTGAGAAACTGGCAGAAGCAGGAAAGTGCCTCGGCCCTTGCCCTTCCTCCCTGAAAGCAGGAGGTAAATCTCCCATGTGAAAGGCACCCTCTCTGTGCCAAGAGGAAGGGAGACATCCTTATTACCAGAGACAGGGAATTTAGGGCCAAGAAGGCTATGTCAACAAACCCTGGAACCTAGGAACAAACTTGTTCCTTCTTCACACTGTTACTACCCCTAACCCAAACCCCTTTGTCTTGTCAATTATTCACACATGTATTGTTTCACCATCTAAAAGGTAGAAAAGTTTCCTACTCTGGTCAATTCTTTGAGTCTCCTCTCTTTGTGGGACTCCCGTAAATATACACGTGCCTACGTAATGAAAATTGTTCTTCTCTTATTGATCTGCCTTTTATTACAGCGGGTCCCAGCCAAGACTCTAGAAGGATAGAGGGGAAATTATTTTTCCTCCCCTACAGGAGTGACCTCACACAAAATCCTACAGAAGGTAGCTTCGACCTGATACAACAGGGGAGCTCTGGAGGGTAAGTTGTACCTCAGAGTCTGTTCTGAGGTGTGGCAAGGGAACCGCGTCCCCGAGTCTGACTAAGGACACAGGTGGAACATCGCAGGCCTTGCGAGCTCTCTGTGCAGGTGGCCAGGCGTGTCCAGTAGCCCAGGACAGCCCTCCCAAAGAGGAATCCCATGTCCCTGAAGTCCCAGCACACTGGAACTGGGCTGGGCAGTGGCAGGCTACATAAAAGTGATCACAGGGAGCACGGATGTGTTCTACCCTGCCCTCCAGGGCCTCGCCTGAAAGGAAGAGATGTGAGAATTCTCGGTGAGGGGCAGGTGCCGATGTTGGGATTGCTCAGACTGTCCCTTCCTTGTGCTGCCCCTGGCTCTCCAGCAGTGACCTATCTGAAACCCGAGCTGCCTGGGTTGTTGGGCCACTCTGAAGGGAGCACTCCCAGGGAACGCACCTCCGAGTCTGGGGAGTGTGTGCTCTGTCTTTGCCTCTCGGTGGAGTCCGTAAATGTTATCAAGTTTCAAACTCTGCTGGGGATTGCAGGCTCGGAGGATTTAAGAAAACCCCCTCGGTGGCCGTATTTTTAAAAGAGAATTGTTGATTCACTGCTGCTAAGTGATGCCAGCAAATGCCGTAGAGGAGCCAAACCCCTGACACTAAAGCATCCCAGCAGGCTTTGCGCACACCCCAGCCTCTCACTCCCACTCCAGCACTGGGCAACCGCCCCCCATCCCTGTTTTTGTCTTTCTGCCCCAGGTCCCCTCTCCCAGCCTGCCAGGCCTCTCTGCCCACCTCTAGCAGCTGTTAGCTGGTGGGCATTTCAGAGGCCCAAGCACAGGAAGGGAAACAGGAGGGGAGAGAAGCAGGCTCTGCCAGACCAGGCCTGAGTGCTGGCCAGCAGCCGTCATCAGCCTGTCCTGGAAAATCAGATTGAGAATTTTCAGCCAAATCCAAATCATGGCTCCTATTAGGAATCATCCAGATTCACATTCCATTCAGTGTTTACATCTCTGGAGCTGCACGATGTACTGAAGCTTGTTCGTACATGAACACATTTTAAAAATCTTCTTTCCAACAGCTGATTTACTTTAACATAAAAAGAAGAAGAAGAAAGCAGCCTCTCTTGTGTTGGTCCTATACCTTCAACTCGAAACATGACAGGGTTCCTGCAATCTGAATGCAATCTGGCTCAGGTTTGCTCCATACTCAGGAGGCCATTTGGCCAACAGGATGTTGTACTACTCCAATTATTACCCTGAAGCTTAAAGAGCAAAGACATTAAGCTGTTCTTTTCACTTACTGCCTTGAGGACTTTGGTTATTTTTATTTATCACGTTAAGACGAATGTTGCATTTAAACACAAATATGGAAACCACCGAAGAATTCTTTATGCCTACATCTTTCTGTGACTAACTCCCAGGACATTTTGTGAAGAAAGTAGTTTCCAGGATAAATATCGTCAATCATACTATGCTGCCAACATTGGCTAAAGGAGACTATATATTTGCTATTGATGCAATTTATATTGAACAAGAAAATGTTTATAGTTAAAATACCAAAAAAGTCAAATATGCTATGGAGTGAAATGTATAAGGAGATAAGCATAACATGTGATGAAATATTTATCTTTTTACCTAATCTTTCCTTGATCCAAAGAACCAGCAATGGCTGTTCAGGGATAGTAATGAAATGGTGTGTGTGCGCACATATACAGTGAACTAATATTTGACCAGGGAGCCAAGAATATTCAGTAGAGAAAGGATAGGCTCTTCAATAAATGGTATCGGGAAAACTGGATGACCACCTGCAAAAGAATGAGATTGGACCCCTACCTTACACTACTCACAAAAATGAACTCAAAATTGGTTAAAGACGTAAATGGAAGACTAGAAACGGTCTTGGAAGAAGAAAACATAGGGGTAAGCCTCCTTGACTTGGATCTTGACAATGATTTTTTTAAAACAAACTGAGGGTTCTAGAGGGGAGGGGGGTGGGAGGATGGGTTAGCCTGCTGATGGGTATTAAAGAGGGTGCATACTGCATGGAGCACTGGGTGTTATACGCAAACAATGAATCATGGAACGCTACATCAAGAACTAATGATGTAATGTGTGGTGATTAACATAACATAATAAAATAAAATTTAAAAAAAATAAAAAATAAAATAGGACACCAGAGCACAAGCAACAAAAGCAAAAATACGTAAGTGGGACTACATCAAAATGAAAAGCTTCTGCTCAGGAGAAGAAGCAATCAACAAAATAAGAGGGCATCTCATTCCTACAGAGTGGGAAAAAATATTGGCAAACCATCTACCTGATATACAAGGAGCTCATATGACTCAAGAACAACAACAACATCAAAACAATAACCTGATCAAAAAATGGTCAGAAGACCTGAATAGACAATTTTCCAAAGAAGACATCCAAATGGCCAGCAGATAGATGCTCAACATCACTCATCATTAGAGAAATGCAAATGAAAACCGCGATGAGATATCACCTCACACCTATTAAAATGACTATTATCGAAAAGACAAGACCTAACTCGTGTTGGTGAGGATGTGGAGAAAAGGGAACCCTGTGCACTGTTGACGGGAATGTAAATGAGTGCAGCCACTGTGGAAAACAATGGAGAGGTTCCTTTAAAAACTAAAAATAGACCTACCATACAACCCAGCAACATCACTTCTGGGTATTTATCCAAAGGCAATGAAATCACTATCTCAGATATCTGTACTCCCATGTTCAGTACAGCATTATTCACAATAGCCAAGACATGGAAATAATCGAAGTGTCCATCAGTGGATGAATGGATGAAGAAAATGTGGTATATATACACAACGGAATATTATTTGGCCATGAGAAAGAAGGAAATCCTGCCATTTGCAACAGCACAAATGAACCTTGAAGGCATTATGCTAAGAGAAATAAGTCAGACAGTGAAAAACAAATACTGTATGATCTCACTTGCTTGTGAAGTCTGAAAAAAATGGAAATCATAGAAATAGAGAGTAGAATGATGGTTGCCAAGGACTAGGAGGTGAGGATGTGGGGAAGTGTTGATCAAAGGTTACAAACTGGGGGGGGGCGGAGCAAGATGGCGGAGGAGTAGGACACCTGGATTTCGTCTCCTCTCAGGAATTCAGCTAAATAGGGATCAAACCATTCTGAACACCTACAAACCCAACAGGAGATTGAAGAAAGGAGTAGCAACAACTCTCTGAACAGAAAAGCGACCACTTTCTGGAAGGTAGGACGTGCGGAGAAGTGAATCCAGGCAATATTTGGGAGGATAGACAGCGGGGGAGGGGCCTCTGTGGGCCGCTTCTGGCAAGTGATAGAACCACGGAACACAAAATCGGAACTTTTAAAAGTCTGCTCCGCCGAGGGACGTCACTCTGGTGGCTAAGCGGGGGGTGGAACCCTCCGGGACAGTGTGGTCTCAGGACCCTCGGGGTCACAGAAAGACCGGGGGTGCCTGAGTGCGGCAGAGCTCCCAGGTAACGGAGCAGGGAAGCCGGCTGCAGAGGCGGAGCCCGGGCGCGGGCTCTCAGCTCGGGGTTGCCATAAACCGGGATCCGCGGCACAGTCGGGCCACTGCTCCTCCAGCAGGGACCCAACAAGCGGCAGATCCGGGGAGACTCACCTTCCTCCCCCGGGAGGAGCCGCACGGGAGTGCGCCGCAGGGATCTGCTGGGTTTGGAGACTCCACCCGGGGTCGGGTGCCAGAGATAGAAACGCGCGGTCACAGGCCGGGTGAGCACGGAGTGCGGCCGGAGACCGGGGAGACGGGAGTGACTGACGGCTTTTCTCTGGGGGCTCACTGAGGAGCGGGCCCCGAGTTCTCGGCTCCTCCGGGGCGGAGATTGGGAGGCCGCCATTTTCACTCTCCGCCTCCAAAGCTGTAGGGAAAGCTTGCAGGGAACCAAAGCCCCGGAGAGCAAACCCGAGCAGATTACTTAGCCGGGAGGGGGCAAGGGCGGGGCAATTCCGCCTCCGGCAGAGACATTTGGAAACCACGGCAACAGGCCCCTCCCCAGAAGATCAGCGAGAACAGCCAGCCAAGACCAAGTTTACTGATCAATGAGAACGGCAGAACTCCAGCGCTAGGGGAATACTGCACATAGAATTCATGGCTTTTTTACCATGATTCTGTAGTCTTTCAAAGTTAATTTTTTTTAACTGTCTTTTTTTCTTTTTTTTCTTTTTGAATTTTTCTTTTTCCCTTTTTCAACCAACATCTTATCAATCCCTTTTTTTAAAAAAAAAAACATTTTTATTTTTCATTTTTAGAGTCATATTCTATCCCTTCATAGTAGTTACCCGTATTTTTGGCTTATGTATATAAGTTGTTCTCTCTTTAAAATTTTGAGATAGTTTCTTCTAACAGATTAAAATATACCCTAAATCTCTAGTATATGGTGTTTTCTATTCCCCTGCCTGATCACATCCTCTCCCTTTTTTTTTTCTTTTTTCTTTTTTTAAATCCTCTTCTTTCTTTTTTCAAACAACTTCTTATCAATTCCTTTTATAAAATTTTTTATAATTTTCATCTTTACAGTCATATTCCATCCCTTCATCATATCAACCCTTATTTTTGTACATATATAAGTTTTTCTTTCTTTAAAATTTTGGGAGGCACTTTCTTCTAAAAGATCAAAATACACCCCAAATCTAGTGTGTGGCACTGATCTATATACCAGCCTGATCATATTTGATCACATTCTGTTTTTTTGTTGTTGTTGTTGTTGTTTTGTTTTGTTTGTTTTTGTTTTTATCTTTATCTTTTTCTTTTTCTTTTTTTTCTTTCTCTTTTTTCTCTCTTTCCCTTTCTTTTCCCACTGCTTCAGGTCTTTTCTGATTTGTTTAGAGTATATTTTCTGGGGACGTTGTTACTCTGCTAGCATTTTGTTCTCTCATTAATCTATTCTCTGCACAAAATGACAAGACGGAAAAAATCACCTCAACAAAAAGAACAAGAGGTACTACCGACTGCCAGGGACCTACTCAATACGGACATTAGTACGATGTCAGATCTAGAGTTCAGAATCATCACTTTAAAGATACTAGCTGGGCTTGAAAAAAATATGGAAGTTATTAGAGAAACCCTTTCTGAAGAAGTAAAAGAACTAAAATCCAACCAAGTAGAGATCAAAAAGGCTATTAATGAGGTGCAATCAAAAATGGGGGCGCTAACTGCTAGAATAAATGAGGCAGAAGAGAGAATCAGTAATATAGAAGATGAAATGATGGAAAATAAAGAAGCTGAGAAAAAGAGAGATAAACAACTACTGGATCACGAGGGCAGAATTCGAGAGATAAGCGATACCATAAGACGAAACAACATTAGAATAATTGGGATCCCAGAAGAAGAAGAAAGAGAGAGAGGGGCAGAAGGTATAATGGAGCAAATTATAGCAGAGAACTTCCCTAATTTGGGGAAGGAAACAGGCATGAAAATCCAGGAAGCACAGAGAACCCCTCTCAAAATCAATAAAAATAGGTCAACACCCCGACATCTAATAGTAAAACTTACGAGTCTCATAGACAAAGAGAAAATCCTCAAAGCAGCTCGGGAGAAGAGATATGTAACCTACAAGGGTAGAAACATTAGATTGGCAACAGACCTATCCACAGAGACCTGGCAGGCCAGAAAGGACTGGCAGGATATATTCAGAGCACTAAATGAGAAAAATATGCAGCCAAGAATACTATATCCAGCTAGGCTGTCATTGAAAATTGAAGGAGAGATAAAAAGCTTCCAGGACAAACAAAAACTAAAGGAATTTGCAAACACAAAACCAGCCCTACAGGAAATCTTGAAAGGGGTCCTCTAAGCAAAGAGAGAGCCCAAAAGCAACATAGACCAGAAAGGAACACAGACAATATACGGTAACAGTCACCTTACAGGCAATACAATGGCACTAAATTCCTATCTTTCAATAGTTACCCTGAATGTAAATGGGCTAAATGCCCCAATCAAAAGACACAGGCTATCAGACTGGATTAAAAAACAAGACCCATCGATATGCTGTCTGCAAGAGACTCATTTTAGAACCAAAGACACCCCCAGATTGAAAGTGAGGGGGTGGAAAACCATTTACCATGCTAATGGGCACCAAAAGAAAGCTGGGGTGGCAATCCTTATATCAGACAAATTAGATTTTAAACCAAAGACTGTAATAAGAGATGAGGAAGGACATTATAACTACTTAAAGGATCTACCCAACAAGAAGATCTAACAATTGTAAATATCTATGCCCCTAACATGGGAGCAGCCAATTATATAAGGCAATTAATAACAAAAGCAAAGAAACACATCGACAACAATACAATAATAGTGGGGGACTTTAACACCCCCCTCACTGAAGTGGACAGATCGTCTAAGCAAAAGATCAACAAGGAAATAAAGACTTTAAATGACACACTGGACCAAATGGACTTCACAGACATATTCAGAACATTCCACCCCAAAGCAACAGAATACACATTCTTCTCTAGTGCCCATGGAACATTCTCCAGAATAGATCACATCCTAGGTCATAAATCAAGTCTCAACCGGTACCAAAAGATTGGGATCATTCCCTGCCTATTTTCAGATCACAATGCTTTGAAACTAGAACTCAATCACAAGAGGTAAGTCGGAAAGAACTCAAATACATGGAGGCTAAAGACCATCCTACTGAAGAATGAATGGGTCAACCAGGAAATTAAAGAAGAATTAAAAAAATACATGGAAACCAATGAAAATGAAAACACAACTATTCAAAATCTTTGGGATGCAGCAAAGGCAGTCCTAAGAGGAAAGTATATAGCAATACAAGCCTTTCTCAAGAAACAAGAAAGGTCTCAAGTACACAACCTAAGCCTACACCTAAAGGAGCTGGAGAAAGAACAGCAAATAAAGCCTAAACCCAGCAGGAGAAGAGAAATAATAAAGATCAGAGCAGAAATCAATGAAATAGAAACTAAAAGAACAGTAGAACAGATCAACGAAACTAGGAGCTGGTTCTTTGAAAGAATTAACAAGATTGATAAACCTCTGGCCAGACTTATCAAAAAGAGAAGAGAAATGACCCAAATCAACAAAATCATGAATGAAAGAGGAGAGATCACAACCAACACCAAAGAAATACAAACAATTTTAAGAACATATTATGAGCAACTCTATGCCAGCAAATTAGATAACCTGGAAGAAATGGAGGCATTCCTAGAGATGTATCAACTACCAAAACTGAACCAGGATGAAATAGAAAACCTGAACAGACCTATAACCACTAAGGAAATTGAAGCAGTCATCAAAAATCTCCCAAAAAACAAAAGCCCAGGGCCAGATGGCTTCCCAGGGGAATTCTACCAAACATTTCAAGAAGAATTAATACCTATTCTTCAGAAACTGTTCCAAAATATAGAAATGGAAGGAAAACTTCCAAACTCTTTTTATGAGGCCAGCATTACCTTGATCCCAAAACCAGACAAAGACCCCATCAAAAAGGAGAATTACAGACCAATATCCCTGATGAACATGGATGCAAAAATTCTCACCAAAATACTAGCCAATAGGATCCAACAGTACATTAAAAGGATTATTCACCATGACCAAGTGGGATTTATCCCTGGGCTGCAAGGTTGGTTCAACATCCGCAAATCAATCAATGTGATACATTAACAAAAGAAAGAACAAGAATCATATGATCAGGGGCGCCTGGGTGGCTCAGTTGGTTAAGCGACTGCCTTCGGCTCAGGTCATGATCCTGGAGTCCCTGGATCGAGTCCCGCATCGGGCTCCCTGCTCGGCAGGGAGTCTGCTTCTCCCTCTGACCCTCCCCCCTCTCATGTGCTCTCTCTCATTCTCTCTCTCTCAAATAAATAAATAAAATCTTAAAAAAAAAAAAAAGAATCATATGATCCTCTCAATAGATGCAGAAAAAGCTTTTGACAAAGTACAGCATCCTTTCTTGATCAAAACTCTTCAGAGTATAGGGATCAAGGGTACATACCTCTATCATAAAAGCCATCTATGAAAAACCTGCAGCGAATATCATTCTCAATGGGGAAAAACTGAGAGCTTTCCCCCTAAGGTCAGGAACGCGGCAGGGATGTCCACTATCACCACTGCTATTCAACACAGTATTGGAAGTCCTAGCCACAGCAATCAGACAACAAAAAGAAATCAAAGGCATCCAAATTGGCAAAGAAGAAGTCAAACTCTCTCTCTTTGCAGATGATATGATACTTTATGTGGAAAACCCAAAAGACTCCACCCCAAAACTGCTAGAATACATACAGTCATTCAGTCAAGTGGCAGGATATAAAATCAATGCACAGAAGTCAGTGGCATTCCTATACACCAACAACAAGACAGAAGAAAGAGAAATTAAGGAGTCGATCCCATTTACAATTGCACCCAAAACCATAAGATACCTAGGAATAAATCTAACCAAAGAGACAAAGGATCTTTACTCAGAGAACTATAAAATCCTCATGAAAGAAATTGAGGAAGACACAAAGAAATGGAAAAACGTTCCATGCTCATGGATTGGAAGAACAAATAGTGTGAAGATGTCAATGCTACCTAGAGCAATCTACACATTCAATGCAATCCCCATCAAAATACCATCCACTTTTTTCAAAGAAATGGAACCAATAATCCTAAAATTCGTATGGAACCAGAAAAGACCCCGCATAGCCAGAGGAATGTTGAAAAAGAAAAGCAAAGCCAGCGGCATCACAATTCCGGACTTCCAGCTCTATTACAAAGCTGTCATCATCAAGACAGCATGGTACTGGCACAAAAACAGACACATAGATCAATGGAACAGAATAGAGAGCCCAGAAATGGACCCTCAACTCTATGGTCAACTCATCTTTGACAAAGCAGGAAAGAATGTCCAATGGAACAAAGACAGTCTATTCAACAAATGGTGTTGGGAAAATTGGATAGCCACATGCAGAAGAATGAAACTGGACCATTTCCTTACACCACACACAAAAATAGACTCCAAATGGTTGAAAGACCTCAATGTGAGACAGGAGTCCATCAAAATCCTAAAGGAGAACACAGGCAGCAACCTCTTTGACCTTAGCCGAAGCAACTTCTTCCTAGAAACATCGCCAAAGGCAAGGGAAGCAAGGGCAAAAATGAACTATTGGGACTTCATCAAGATAAAAAGCTTTTGCACAGCAATGGAAACAGTCAACAAAACCAAAAGACAACCGACAGAATGGGAGAAGATATTTGCAAATGACATATCAGATAAAGGGCTAGTATCCAAAATCTATAAAGAACTCATCAAACTCAGCACCCAAAGAACAAAGAATCCAATCAAGAAATGGGCAGAAGACATGAACAGACATTTTCCCAAAGAAGACATCCAAATGGCCAACAGACACATGAAAAAGTGCTCAATATCGCTCGGCATCAGGGAAATCCAAATCAAAACCTCAATGAGATACCACCTCACACCAGTCAGAATGGCTAAAATGAACAAGTCAGGAAACGACAGATGTTGGCGGGGATGCGGAGAAAGGGGAACCCTCCTACACTGTTGGTGGGAATGCAAGCTGGTGCAGCCACTCTGGAAAACTGTATGGAGGCTCCTCAGAAAGTTGAAAATAGAGCTACCATACGATCCAGCAATTGCACTACTGGGTATTTACCCCAAAGATACAAAAGTAGGAATCCGAAAGGGTACGTGCACCCCGATGTTTATAGCAGCAATGTCCACAATAGCCAAACTGTGGAAAGAGCCAAGATGTCCATCGACAGATGAATGGATAAAGAAGATGTGGTCTATATATACAATGGAATATTATGCAGCCATCAAAAGGAATGAGATCTTGCCATTTGCAACGACGGGATGGAACTGGAGGGTATTATGTTGAGTGAAATAAGTCAAACAGAGAAAGACATGTATCATATGACCTCACTGATATGAGGAATTCTTAATTGTAGGAAACAAACTGAGGGTTGCA
>NC_058411.1:101039215-101229204 GCF_002201575.2 Neomonachus schauinslandi
ATTATGCAGCCATCAAAAGGAATGAGATCTTGCCATTTGCAACGACGGGATGGAACTGGAGGGTATTATGTTGAGTGAAATAAGTCAAACAGAGAAAGACATGTATCATATGACCTCACTGATATGAGGAATTCTTAATTGTAGGAAACAAACTGAGGGTTGCTGGAGTGGGGGGTGGGGTGGGAGGGATGGGGTGACTGGGTGATAGACACTGGGGAGGGTATGTGCTCTGGTAAGCGCTGTGAATTGTGCAAGACTGTTGAATCTCAGATCTGTACCTCTGAAACAAATAATGCAATATATGTTAAGGAAAAAAAAAAAGAAGAAGAAGAAGGTAGCGGGAGGGGAAGAATGAAGCGGGGGAAATCGGAGGGGTAGACGAACCATGAGAGACGATGGACTCTGAAAAATAAACAGGGTTCTAGAGGGGAGGGGGGTGGGAGGATGGGTTAGCCTGGTGGTGGGTATTGAGGAGGGCACATTCTGCATGGAGCACTGGGTGTTATGCACAAACAATGAATCATGGAACACTTCATCTAAAACTAATGATGTAATGTATGGGGATTAACATAAGAATAAAAAAATAAATAAATTAAAAGGGTACAAACTTTTAAAGATGAGTAAGTTCCGGGGATCTGATGTACAGCATGGTGATTATAGTTAACAATACTGTATTATAGACTTGAAAGTTGCTAAGAGAGTAAATCTTAAATGTTCTCACCACAAAAAGAGAAAAAAGGTAATTATATGTGGTGATGGAGGTGTTAGCTAAGCTTACTGTGATAATCATTTTGCAATATATGTATATATCAAATCATGATGTTGTACACCTTAAACTTACACAATGTCATATGTCAATTATATATCAATTTTTAAAAATTGTGCATGGTGTATGCATGTGTGCATGCGTGTGTGTGTGTGCGCGTGTATGTTTGAAGCAGTGGAAGAATTATTAAAGAAAATAATTTTTTTTACTTTTTTAAAATAAACATTTCTTTTTTTATCAACATATAATCTATTATTTGTTTCAGGGGTACAGGTCTGTGATTCACCAGTCTTACATAATTCACAGTGCTCACCATAGTCCATACCCTCCTCAAGGTCCATCACCCAGCCACGCCATCCCTCCCACCCCCCACCACTCCAGCAACCCTCAGTTTGTTTCCTGAGATTAAGAGTCTCTTATGGTTTGTCTCCCTCTCTGGTTTCATCTTGTTTCATTTTTCCCTCCCTTCCCCTATGATCCTCTGTCTTGTTTCTCAAATTCCTCATACCAATAAGATCATATGATACTTGTCTTTCTCTGATTGACTTATTTCGCTTAGCATAATACCCTCTAGTTCCATCCACGTTGTTGCAAATGGCAAGATTTCATTTTTGATGGCTGCATAATATTCCTGTGTGTGTGTGTGTGTGTGTGTGTGTGTGTGTGTGTGTGTGTATACACATACCACATCTTCTTTATTCATTCATCTGTTGATGGACATCTAGGCTCTTTTCATAGTTTGGCTATTGTGGACATTACTGTTATAAACATAGGGGTGCACGTGTCCCTTCGGATCACTACATTTGTATCTTTGGGGTAAATACCCAGTAGTGCAATTGCTGGGTCATAGGGTAGCTCTATTTTCAACTTTTTGAGGATCCTCCATACTGTTTTCCAGAGTGGCTGCACCAGCTTGCATTCCCACCAACAGTGTAGGAGGGTTCCCCTTTCTCCGCATCTTCACCAACATCTGTCATTTCTTAACTTGTTAATTTTAGCCACTCTGATTGGTGTGAGGTAGTTATCTCATTGAGGTTTTGATTTGGATTTCCCTGATGCCAGGTGAAGTTGAGCACTTTTTCATGTGTCTGTTGGCCATTTGGATGTCTTCTTTGCAGAAATGTCTGTTCATGTCTTCTGCCCATTTCTTGATTGGATTACTTGCAATCCAGTTCTTTATAGATTTTGGATACTAGCCCTTTATCTGATATGTCATTGGCAAGTATCTTCTCCCATTCTGTTGGTTGTCTTTTGGTTTTGTTGACTGTTTCCATTGCTGTGCAAAAGCTTTTTATCTTGATGAAGTCCCAATAGTTCATTTTTGCCCTTGCTCCCCTTGCCTTTGGCGATGTTTCTAGGAAGAAGTTGCTGCGGCTGAGGTCGTAGAGGTTGCTGCCTGTGTTCTCCTTTAGGATTTTGATGGACTCCTGTCTCACATTGAGGTCTTTCAACCATTTGGAGTCTATTTTTGAATGTGGTGTAAGGAAATGGTCCAGTTTCATTCTTTTGCATGTGGCTATCCAATTTTCCCAACACCATTTGTAAATAATTTTTTTAAAGATTGTATTTATTTATTTATTTAAGAGAAAGAGAGAGAGAGCAAGTGGGGGAGGAGCAGAGGGAGAGGGATGAGCAGACTCCCTGCCCAGCACAGAGTCTAACTCAGGGCTTGATCTCACGACCCTGAGATCATGACTCAAGCCGAAATCAGGAGTTGGACGCTTAACCGACTGAGCCACCCAGGTGCCCCTAAAGAAAATAATTTTTGCAAAATGCCTGGCCCATAGTAAGTTCTAAAATATGGTAGTTTACTATGGACAAAGAAAAAAATTCCATGGCCAATTAAACTTCAGAAAATCTTATTTAACAAAATTAAGCAGATATTTCTATTGCAGGATGTCTCAGAGCCATTTATATAGGAATTGCTATGGTCTGAAGGTCTGGATCGTCCCCAATATCATTGCCCATGCTGGAATCCTAATGCCCAAAGTGATAATGTTAGGAGGTGGGGTCTTTGGGAGGGGATTGGGTCATGAGAGTGCAGCCATCATGAATGGGATTAGTGTTCTTACAAAAGAGGCCCCACAGAGGCCCCAAGCCCCTTCTGTCAAGGGAGGGCACATTGAGAAGCTGGCAGTCTGCGACCCAGCGGGTGCCTTAGCCAGATTGTCACCCTGCTGGCACCTTCCTATGGGACTTGCAGCCTCCAGAGGTGTAAGAAGTGGATTTTTGCTGTTTATAAGCTACCTAGTCTGTGATATTTTATTATAGCAGCCCAAACAGATTAAAGCACTAATACACATTGTGGATCTTGGAAAGGAGTAGTTTTGTATGCTCTCAATGCCAGACTTACACGAACACAGAATGCCTTTTTTTCCAAATAAAGACCAGGAAACGCTTATCCAACCCATTCGGAAGTGAAACAATAGGAAAAGACGTTAAGTAATACATTTTAAAGGTCAGTATCTGTTACTATACATTTTACGAAATTCAGATTTTCACTCCCATTCATCATTAGCTTTTATTTTGTCTATTTCATTAGTTTATAATCAACTGCATTTTTGTACAATTTTTGGTAGAGGGATTTTCAAATGTGTTTTCAAGGATAATAAAACATGCAGTGCGTGTGTGTAGTGCATTATATTGTATGATTATTATACATATGCATATGCATGCATTTATAAATATCCGTATTTAAATAGGGTGCCAATTTCAGTTGTTCTTTGTAATGGTTTTCTGATGAGTACCTTCTAGATAGTTAGAGAGAATTTAAAAAGCGCAACTGGTTGCTAAAGGATGAAAGTGCTGAACAACGAAGGAAAGGGGAAGATGTCGTAAGGCAAGTATTAGGAACTTGCGGGAATGCTATCACTCCTAGTGCAGGGGAATCCAAGCGGCAGGAAGGATACCATCGCACCCTTCCCATCTGCTGCCAGGAAGAGGGGCGGATGACCCGGAGCTTAGGGGCCGCCAGGGAGGGGCCCCGGGTACAACGGAACTGCCAAGTCCGAGGAAGCTCTGGGCAGGTGCTAAAAGCTTGCAGAAGCCGTGAGGCGGGCTGAGCAGGAGGCTCGGGGTCCCTGCGGGGGGTCCCTGCGCAGAGCGTCCCCACCGCGGGAGCCAGGCCCCAGAAACCAGAAGCCGGGAGGGAGTGGCTCATCTCGCCCTCTGGCCTCCCTGCCTCTCCTGCCGGCAGAGCCCAACAGAAAGCCAACCAACCCGATGGGCCTCTTTGGAAAATGAAGTTCCCAGAGCACACAGCAGGAAGCAGCGGGGGAAGAACAGGAGCTGAAGACCCACAAATGACCAGCACATTGAGAGAGACATTAAGAAAGCAATCATGGGGGTGCCTGGGTGGCTCAGTCGGGTAAGCACCTGCCTTCGGCTCAGGTCATGATCCCAGGGTCCCAGGATGGAGCCCCATGTCGGGCTCCCTGCTCAGCAGAGAGCCTGCTTTTCCCTCTCCCTCTGCCTGCCGCTCTGCCTACTTGTGCTATTTGTCAAATAAATAAATTTAAAAAAAAAAAGCAATCATGTGGGTCTATTTTAAAATAAAGCCTTTCCTTTTCCTTCTCAGGATCTAAACAGAGAAACTGGTTTCTTTTAACTCTGCAAATTTGAATTAATAATGAAGAGATGAAATCAGCACTAAAGTAAGGTAATATGGGGGAAATAAGGAAGGTTTTTAAAAAGAAAATCCTTTCAACTCAGATTTGAAGGAATGATCAAATGAAATAAAATTTTCATAACTTATATTACAGCTTTAAATTTCTTTAAAATATGAGCACTTGATTTGACTAAGCATGAAATTTTATTTTATTTATTTTTTTTTTTAAAGATTTAATTTATTTATTTGACAGAGAGAGACACAGCGAGAGAGGGAACACAAGCAGGGGGAGTGGGAGAGGGAGAAGCAGGCTTCCTGCCGAGCAGGGAGCCCGATGTGGGGCTCGATCCCAGGACCCTGGAATCATGACCTGAGCCGAAGGCAGGCGCTTAACGACTGAGCCACCCAGGCGCCCCAAGCATGAAATTTTAATTGGCACTAAGTACTTCTCCTTTCTCTCTTTTTTTATGTTTTTGCCTTTTTTTTTTTTTGCAAATTTCCCCCCTTGCTCAGGCTGACAGACACTTTCCAGCTTTAGCCTGCACCACAGGCCGGCTCTTCCCACAGCAAACACTCAGCCTGATCTGCTGTGTGGTATGTGCGTTTAGGAACCGAGATTACAACTGAGCTGTATATGGCACAGTAAAAATTGTTGCTCTGCATTAGGAATTTGAGACACTTGAAATCCTGAAGTGCTTTCGAAATTATTAAAGAAAGATTGAATTATGTCTGGTTAAAGTTTTGCATAACATGTCTCAAAATAGAGTGTGCAAAATAATTCTTTAAGCTATTAACAGGATGGCCTAGACTACGGGTTTTTTTGGTCAAATAGGTCTGGAAGAATTGATGTAAGCCGATGCTTCTCACTCTCTGTGGTGAAGGACCAATTTTTCTTTGACTTCCAATTTGTCTCAGACCATTTTTGTTTTTCTTGTAAAATACAAGAAAAACAAATTACCAAATAAATGAAATAAAAGGGCACACGAAAAGACACTCAATTCTTTTATTATTAGGGTCAACAAACATTACATTATTCTCTAAAGTTTCTAAATGCTTACTCAGTTCATTTCAGTACTCATCATAGACCAGTAAGAAAACAACTCAACAAAAAACATTCAGCAGACCAACTCTGCAGACCCTATTTGAAGTTTAAACAAAATGTAAATGTTGCATTACTGAAGTACTTCTCAGACATTTTAAAATACTAACAGGCATTGTAAATCTCTAAGAGGTAGATTCCAAGTGCAACATTTAGGACATTTCCCCCAATTAAATAAGAGTGCTGAACTTCCTTTTGTTGGTTGGTTTCACCAGCCCATCCTATGAAAGCCATGTTCCATGGGACATACTGCGAGAAAAGCTTTTAAGTGTATTTTGTTAAATTCTAATTCTTGGGGCACCTGGTTGGCTCAGTCGGTTAAGCACCTGACTCTTGATTTTAGCTCAGATTAGGATCTCAGGGCTGTGAGATGCAGTCCAGCTTCGGGCTCCGTGCTCAGCGTGGAGTCTGCCTGAGATTCTCTCTCCCTCTCCCTCTGTCCCTCCCGCTCCTGCTCTCCCTCTCTCAAATAAATAAATCTTTTTAAAAAATTCTAATTCTCTGGGCGCCTGGGTGGCTCAGTCAGTTAAGCATCTGCCTTCAGCTCAGGTCATGATCCCAGGGTCCTGGAATCAAGCCCCGCATCGGGCTCCTTGCTCTGCGGGGAGCCTGCTTCTCCCTCTCCTCCCCCCTTGTGCTCTCTCTCACTATCTCTGTCTCTCTCTCTCAAATTAATAAATGAAGTTAAAAAAAAAATTTAAAAAAATTCTAATTCTCTAAAAATTATAGCTCCATGCAAGTTATATAGGTTAATGTTTGCTTCCCAGCATAGCTATATTTCTAGACAATTCCCAATTTCCTAGAGATAGATGGGTGGATGGGTAAATGGGAAAGGGAAGAAGAAAGGAAGGAAGGCATGGTATTTATTTTGCATACCATAGGCACTTAATTATGTAACTGATAGAAACAGCCTGAGGGCTAAAAAAAAATTTTTTTGTGGGCACTGCTTGTATCCTAAGGCAATTTTCCTTCCCAAGCACTTTCCTGTGACTTCGAAAACCAGGAAGGTCTCCTTTCATAAAATAAAGAGATATTGCACAATTGTTTCCTGAGGCTCCAAGCTCCTTTCCGAGAGCACAGCGCCTCTCATTTCACAGAGCCCAGGATGGAGCTCATGGTATGGTGAAGACAGTCTTCCCTGAAGGAAGGTTTTGTTGTGGGACCTAGCTCAGAAGGAGTCACACAGTATTTACCTGAACTCACAACTCAGTAGGTCAACCCAAGAACCAGCAGCATCAGCCTCCCCTGGGAACTTGCTAGAAATGCAGATTGTCAGGCCCCATCCCAGACCTACTGTCTCAGACTCCACTTTCACCAGATTCATGGGAGATTTGTTTGCACCTTAAAGTTCAAAAAGCCTGGATCTAACTGTGTGCTTTGCACATACAATTGTATGTTACAAAAATTACTCAGCCTTAAGGATTCTGTTAAATCAAACGGAGGCTGGTTAGTGTGTAAGCCAGTAAATTTAGAGAGGGGGAAAATGCAGAAAGAGAACCTGAGGGTGAGCAGAGATAATTCATCTGTTACTTCTATGCAGAATTGGATTACTCTTTATGATTTTTCTTCAATTTGATTTGTAAATGGAACCATTATGACTCTGGTCTAAGGGGCTCAGAGTCATCAACCAAAGTGTACTGAGAACTAAGAAGGCACCTCTCCTTGCTCTCCATTGACATTTTTCTTGTTTTGGGGGGAAGAGGGAGGTGAATAAAGAAATTTCCATGGGGCGCCTGGGTGGCTCAGTCATTAAGCGTCTGCCTTCAGCTCAGGTCATGATCCCAGGGTCCTGGGATCGAGCCCCGCATCAGGCTCCCTGCTCTGCCGGAAAACTGCTTCTCCCTCTCCCTCTCCCACTCCCCCTGCTTGTGTTCCCTCTCTCGCTGTGTCTCTCTGTGTCAAATAAATAAATAAAATCTTAAAAAAAAAGAAAGAAAGAAATTTCCAAACTGCCCAGGTCAGGGGTCCTCAGCTGGTGGTCTGTGATCTGGGGGTGGTGTATCGGGAGATGTCAGGTCTCCAGCATCCGACTAGCCTGGGTTATATTCTAGATTCTGCAGTTTACCAGCTGTGTGGTTTTAGGCAATTTAATCTCTGAAAGTCCTCATCTCCTCTTTCATGAAACAAGAACACTGATACTTATAATGTCCTTATGAGTAGTTCAGAGATATCAAGACTTGAAAGCAGCTCCTCTGGGGTAGGCAATAATGGCCTCCGAGCCAACGCGAGTACCTTTCTCAGACCTAGAGTTCCAGTACCTTTCTCAGATCCCCACACCCCCGCAATCCTACCCCACCTCCTCCCCACCCCCTCCCCACCCCTCAGCTTGGTGACCAGTGGCTTGGCAAACATATATTGAACACCTTGGGTGAGCCAGGTCAATGAATGAGTGACAGAGCCTTCCCTGGGATGGCTCCATCCAATAAGAGGTTCCTATTGAGTTCAAGGATCCTGAGACTTTTGGATTTCACAGGTCATTAAAATTTCAAAAATAATTTAGGGCATTGATAAAGGGTTACCAACTCTTTTTTTTTTTTTTTTTGCTATTTTTAAGAAAATGGCCTTTTCAGTTTCCTAAAAGAAAAATTTATTTTAACACCATAAAGTAGGACATTATGAAAGATAATCCTTTTATACTGAATAAATTAAACTCTTCGAAAATATTGCATTGTCTTTTTTTTTTACCTCAATATGAATAGATAAAACCTCTTTATAGACCTGTGTTATTTGGTAACCACTCTCTTAAAACCCTAGAAGGCTAAGGGATTAGGTTTTGTCTAAAAGTTGCTTAAAGTTGCCAGAAAGTCCTGAGGTTTGCTGACCAGACCCAAAGCCCTACCTCCATCCGCTGACCTCCCCTGGCTGATAGGAATGTTAACTGAGAAGCTGTAACAGGATATGACAGCGGAAAGGTTGGATTCACTACCCCAGGCGTCCCCAAAGCAAACGTTGTTTTATGTGTGTGAAACAAAGCCTTCTCTGGGCCCTGGCTACTGCTGGGCTTTGGGAGGAGGCTGAAGGGGCTAGCAGATGGAAGGAGAAATGCAATTAGTTAATGCAATTCTGTTATTTAATGCACTTAGCAAATATATGTGTTTTTAAAAGAACTGAAAGGAACTACATCCAAATGTAGGCAAATGTTATCGCTAGTTGGCTGGGATTATGGTTTATTTTTATATGCTTTGGACTTTTCAGTATTTTCCACATTTCCTCTAAGAAGATATATCATTTATGTAATAAGAAAAAAAAGTTTATCTTGAAAATATAAACACATAAAAATTTTAAACCGTGGGAATGGGGTTCCTGGAGTTGTGCATTATATTACCTGCACAGCCATTTGCAATGTGCCTGCATAAAATACACTAAGCACCACTGTATACCCTTTTGTACCTTTTGAATTTTGTGCCTTGAGCATGTGTTAACTATTAAAAAAATAATTAATTTCAAAAACTGTTCAGAAGGCTGGAAAGAGAGTTCTACACATAAGGCTTACATCATTTTCTAATGCTCCCCACCTCAGTGCAACCCCATCCCACCCCCATCTCATCTTTGGGCCTTGGGGGGTGGGGGCTCCCCCTATGGCTACCCAACTGGTTAGCAGATGCTACCTAATTAGGTATGGTAGAAGATGTGATCATTGCCTGGCTTGATTGTTACAATAAGGATCGCAAATGATGAATCCAAACAAAGACCACTTCAAAAATCCAGTGCTTACCAAAACATGGTGCCATATGAGAAATTGAGATGAAAAAGAAAAAATAAAGATGAGCTTTGTGAAATCAGACTTTGGGTGGACAGAATTCTGTGGTCTTCTGGGGCCTGTCTCAGGTCTTTGAGGTAAGATCAACATCTTACTCATTAGTAAATATTTGAGATGAAAGCTTTTTTTGCTCACCTCCTAATTATCATTTTTCCAAAGCATCTGCTTCTGGGAGAAGATTAATTAGTTGGCTATTCCTAAAGGATGGATTTGAGGAGATCAAAGGCCCTCAAAATGTAATGGAGAGAGAACTAAACTGTGGAAATTTTCTCTTTGGAGGAATGAAGATCAAAATTCATTTGGGGAGTGTCACAATGAACAAGCTTTGCTCTGTTCTTCTTCCTTTTCTTTCAGAAAATAAAAGCTCCTGCCAGGATGCAAATATTTAACTTCTTTTGCATTTTATTAGCCTTTTCTTTGTAGGGCTACCACTTAAAATTTTTCTCTTTCCCTCATTGGGTAAACACATCAAAGAGGTGTTTATCTTAGACTATGTACAGAGACCTATGAGGTACTCTGCATGGAAAATGAAGGAAAAGAATCAGGGATGGTTTCCTTATGTTCACTCAGACATTTCCTCATTTGATTTTTTTTTCTTGTAGATTTAAACAAGTCAGCCAACAAATTGATGTTGATAAATTGTGCAAGTTTACCTTATGTCTGCGCAAATACACGTTGGCTTGCCAATGTCTTTATCGCCACATGAGACTCTCCTTCTCCACAGCTTTTCCCTTCTTTTTAGAAAGGTCATTGCTCTAGGCTGGATATCTGTGCCCCACCCCTGCCAGAATTCATAGGTCAAAACCTAGTCCCCAAAGGTGATTGTATTAGGAGGTGGGAGTTGATGAGGTCACGAAGGCTGAGCCCTCATAAAGGAAGTGTCCTCATAAAACAGACTCCAGAGAGTTCCCTTGCCCCTTCTGCCATATGTAGACACAGTAAGAAGACAGCCATCTATGAACCAGGAAGCTGGCTCTCAACAGACTCCAAATCTGCCAGTGCCTTGACTTTGGACTTCCCAGCCTCCAGAATTGTGAGAAATAAATGTCTGTTGTTTATAAGCCACCCAGGCTGCAGTATTCTTTATAGGGCTCCAAGAGGACTGAGACAGTCCTTATACCTTGGAGTTTTAATTTGATAACCAAATATTTTGGTAGAAATTTTAGAAAATGTATATTAACAAAGAGGAAATTTTAAATTATAAGTCTCACACTCAAAAATAATTGCTATTAGCATTTCATTATTTAATCTATCCCTCTAGCCTTTTCCTAGTCATAAACATACTTTTCTACACAATCGAATCTTACAGTTCACACTATGTTCTAATGTGTTTCTTCCCCCTCTTTACTTTTCCACAACACTGCTCTATGAGATGAGAAGAATACAACTCTGTTCTGACTGAGGCGGGTGTTGAAATGGTTCTGATAACATGCCGATCACATTTCATCCCAAAATTGCTCTACACTTAGCTAAGTGTGTTCATAGATATTGGCTTTCAAAATGGCCAACAGAGCCCACTCTGTGACCACTGGTGGGGAAGCCCTCTATGGGGTTGCTCTGCTCTACACCCAGCGTAGACATGGTCTGGAGGTGACCTGACCACTATAGACGGGCCTCCACCTGGGCCCCTGGGGCCATCTAATGGATCTGCTGCAGCTTCTGGCCCTGGGATTAGCCCTGGTGTAGTTTACCTGCTCACTTCAGGAAACACTGTTTTTCAGACCATCCTCCAGTAATGAATAAAGATACATAGGATGTTGGCCTCTTGGACTCAGAATCAAAGGGCTAGGGCTACCTCATCCTTCCCCTCCTCAGCCCTACCTCCTTGGCTCCCCCCAGACAGGGTCATTTTCCAGGACCTCACTGTTGATTGTTCGAGTTATCAGATGCCCCTAACCTTCAGCACTTGTAGTTGGGGAGACATTGGGTCCCTGAGGGGCTGAAACCTGCTCTAACTCCTTCAACCTCAGGCTACGGGGAAAGGCCACCACAGAAATGTTTCCTTGAGTGAAGTGTGCAGAGCCCGCAATTGCAAAAAGTTGCAGGGACTTTGACATCAGAGGGGCCTTGGGACAGCCCAGGAATGACGTGCTGCAAAGACGCAGGGTGCGGGGGAAGACGGATTCCCGTGAAGCCCCAATGCAACACCAGGGCCGGTTAAGCCAAGATTGATATTAGTATCAAGAGGAACGTTTGAAAAGTTAGTGAATTGTGCTTCACTTGTAGCGTTTCCCACTCCAGCTGACCATCAGAATCACCTGGGGTGCTTTTTAAAAACTCCAAATGTCCCGCCATAGTGCCAGGATTCTAAGGCGATGGATCTGGGAAAGGGCATTTAGCGTTTCCTTGTTTCTTACTTTGAACTGCTTTAGTGAGGTGTTGCAAGCTTTTCCTTTAATTTTTCTTTCCTTTAAGTTAAGAAAAATTGGCCCATTATCAATTATTTCTTTATTAAACTGACCATTTTTTAAAAATTGATGTATTAATTCCAACAACCCCCCATTCAGACAGATTTGTTTGTTTAGACCAGCAATTCTCAGACCTGGTTGCACCTCAGAATCACCTGGGGAGTTTTTAGAAATCCTGACGCCCAGCCCTGCCCCCCACCCCACCTTCAATTCTATCAGAATCTCTGGGGTCAGAGCAGGGCTAGGAATCAGTTTCCCAAAGCTCCCAGGACAATTCTAAGGTCAGCCCAGGCTGAGAATCACTGGGTGAGACTCAGCCTGAAGGACCCCGGCACCCCAGTCCGCCAGGTGCACTCACGGCCAAGCTCTCAGGGCATGCTGGAGAATCCAAATACGGATACCTCTAGTCAGCCTACTCAAAGAAGAATGCCCAGCGTGGTCTCTGCTCGCCACCAGGTAATCAGTGCACCCAAAGTAGGTACACAGGAAAGAATCACTGCTTCCAGACTTTTTGCAGGTTTTCCCCATCTCCTTTCCCCTCCCCTCACTCCTCTCCCTACCAGCTGACTACCAGCTCCCTACCACATGTGAGTAAACAATCTGCATGCAAGAGAAATGACTCTTAGTTATTCTTTGACCACTGATTTCACTGGCATAGGTCTTGACCTTAATGTGATTTACTAACAGGAACCACCCAAAATGGAGAACTTAGAGTCATTGTCTCACTTTGTCCTCATAACAAGCTTTTGAGGTCAAAACCTAGTCCCTTAGAATCCTGGCACTATGGCGGGACATCTGGAGTCTTATCATTTCCAATCCATTGGTGAAGAAGCTGAAGCTTAGAGAGGCGTGCAGGCCACACGCCCACCCTCTTCGTGAAGACTTTGTGAAGTCACTGCTTCGTGACTCTGGGGCTGGGACCCTGCAGAGTTCATTTCTGCTTTGCCCTGGCAGGCTCTGCCCCCGGGGCGGGGTGGGTACCAGGAGGAGGGAGAAGTCTCTCACCCCTTCCTTCGCCTCCTGTCCCTGCCAGCATCCTCCCAGCAATGGCCCTTTACTTCAGAAATCTGAGTTCCTGCTCCTCAAGGTCTTCCCCGCCCTGCCTCTAGATTCTGAGAACTGCAGCTTCCGGTCTTGGCCCCCAGCCCAAGGCGGGTAGCTGCTTCCGGCAGTCCTACTCTGTGGTCACTCTGCATTGCCTTCTGGCTTTTACAGTCCTCCAATTCCCGGTCTTAAATTCTCTCTGGTAAAATAGCCATTGGGTTTCTATTTTCCTGACAGAGAAATTACATAATTACTCAAGGACACACAGTAGGAAGTGGCAGGTTGGGATTCAAACCTAACTGCATTGGACTCTAGAGTGCCCACTCTCCCCTACCCCCTAAGAGCTGCTTGATAGCTGGCTTAGAACCTCTGAGAGAAAAGAGACTCATCTGGCCTGAATTTTCTTTAATAACTATTTCAAAAAATGAAAAATGTCTTTGTACCCATTAAAAACAAATAACTTTAAAGACAAAATGACTACTGGTGTGTGAAATGGAAAAATTTATGGTACATTCCGAAAGTGCCTGAGCGTGATTACTTTTAATGCTAATTAAAGTCCTGGATCCTTGAAATAAGAGTACTTCATCTAGGCTAGTACTGTCGTTAGAATGAAGTTAAAGTTCAGGATTTTAATGAACAATTCACAACTTCATATGGACATATGTATCAGTATTATATTCCAGGCTGTAATTAGTTGCCGAAAGGGGAAATATCTTCATGGAACATGTAATGTATATTAGGCAGCTTAGCTAGTCCACACTGAGTTTACGTACTTTAGGATGTGGGGATACAGCTCAAGCTTCGTATCATCTGAATCTGGACCGGGAGCCCAATCCCATTCTCCCAACAAGTGTGGAGCCTGTTTCCTCATCTGTAAACACCTACTTCATAGTATTATAAGTGAGGCCCATGAATGGACAGTAGCTAACACACAGATGTCACTTGATGTATTTTATTCCTTTCTTAACACACACACACACACACAAGGATGACTAAATGCTACTGGAAAGTGCAAAAGTAACATTGAATAAATGAAGCATTCCATGTACAGGAAGAGGAGATAAATTATTCTAGAGATGACAACTCTTTATCAATTTAATGTAGACATTTAATGCAATCCAAATCAAAATTTCAAGGGGTTTCTATAGTACTCAGCAATATCATATTTTTCATTATAAAAATGGTGTAAGAATTTTTAAAAGCATTAACTAAGATGGAAATATACAAAGTAGAAAGAGAAAGATCCTCTCTAATTCTGTGTGCCAGAGGTAACCATCGTTGAGAGATTGGCATATACTCTTTTAGACTTTTCTCTGTGGATATATAAATATGCCTGTAACTCAGTGCTCTGTGGCTAGTATTGTGGGAGGGGCTTTGTTTAGTCTGTAGCCACAGGCTTAGTGCTGGGCATTAAGTACATATGCAGCATCCAGAACTATGTGTGAAGAGCCCTGGGGGTGAGCAGGGAACCCATAAAGTAACCCAAGTTAATACTTGGGGACCAGGCATGCTTGGCTGGGGTGAAAGCCTGGAGCTGTCTCTCAGGGTTTGAACCTAGTGGTGCTCACGAACCCCAGACTCTGTCCCCACCAGTGCCCTGCACACCTGCGTCTCCCCCAGCACCACAGAGGCTTTTGTTGGAAGGCAGCCATGGACTGTCACCTGCTTATCCTGCCCACATCCATGCAGAAGTGAGAGAAGCCTGGATCTTCCTGGTCCCTGCTGCCTCGGTACATGGGCAATACTTTGTCTGATTACAGCCTCCTCTGATTGGCTTTCGATATGTGATCCCAGGTCCAAGAGCAGCTAGAATGCCTTTTATCATCCTCCATCTTAGCTAGCTGCCTTGATGGACAGGATTTCATTGGAGGGAATGAACTGAGCTACTTCGACAGGCCTCCTGCCAACACTGTCCAGACCACAACCAGTTTCCACTCTAAGCCCCCTTGTCCCTTGCCCTGCTTGTTCAAACCTCATTAAATAAGTAGAAATTGCTTCACTCACTACTTGCCAATTGGTCAAGAACTTGAGACAGTGTTTTGCTCTTTATCCTCCCAAACACGCCATCCGAAGCCAACCCCAGACACATACTAAATCAGTGAACTCACACACTACTCAGCAGAATCCTATGAATCTTCCAGAGTCCTCAGATGCATTCTATCTCTGTAACTTTGCCTTAATTGAATCTAACTCCTGCCACCTCCTCGCCCCACTCCCCATGCCACCTCTGCATCCCACAAAAGCTTTTCTTTCCTGGAAGCACCCAAGGTGCACACCATCACCTGCTCTCACTCTCATCTCAGCACCATGAAGTGGTTGCCTCTGTAGCTTTTGTCCACTTTGGTCCTCCTACCAGTTCCGACACCTTGCTCGTGGACCTGCCTCCCCCTCTAAGAGTAATCCCGCTTCTCCATGTACCTTTGCCTAGAGTCACCAACTGCTAACATTTTGTCTCATTTTGCTTTCTACATCTATAGAAACTTTTTGCTGAACCACTGGAGAGTCGGCTTTGGAATACTTCAGGAAGTATCTTAACAAGGGTGTTTTCTTACAGAGCATCATATGATGAACAATTCGAGGAAATTTAATATCAATATAATATCATTATTTAACATCTAGAGGATATTCAACTGTGAACGATTGTCTCAGTAATGTCCTTTGTAACATTTTTTTCCTGATCCCGGTCGGTTCCAATTCAAGATCTCTGTCACATCTGTGTGTCGTGTCTTTCCGAGGCTTCTGCGTTCTGGTGCACTTCTTGGTCTTTCTCTCATGACCGTGACATTTGTAACATTTCTTGAAGAGCACAGTCGGTTCTTTTATAAACTGTTCCTCCACTGATTTTTGCCTGATTCTTCACAGTTAGACTCAGCATAAGGCAAATGGGCAGGAATTCTCCAGAAGTGTTAGAGCATCTCAACATTTCCCACCCTGACAGGAGATGTTTTGGAGAAATTATATTTTTCTCCCTATCATTCCCCTTCTCCCATTTGAGCAGGTAGGAGACTCTGCTCCTTACGTCAGTGGAGATGTGGGGCAGGGCAGGAAGTGGGAGTCGTTTCTATGCACCACTTCCTGGTTTTTATTTCCAAAATCATGTGTTTATTGAGAAGAAATGGGGGGTTTGCAGGAAGGGGCAAGAAAGACAGAAGGACTTTGCCTGCAACCCATAGGAAACTTGGGAGAGAAGGGTCTGGGATTCCCAGTAAGAGACAGGACCAGTGTCCTGCTCCCCGGAAGAGCCAAGAGCATGGCAGGAGCTCAGAGGGAAGACTTGCATGGTGCCTGGCTAACTCCTGGCCTGGGCCCCAGGCTTGCCAAAGACTCCCCAGCAGAGCAGGCAGACCTGGAGACATGATATAGACTAGGACTGAGGGTGCCTGCTGACTAATACCTGGGGGAGATGGGTCGGGGAGGAACTGCACCCCAAGAATGACCCAGAACCTTTGTCCTGCCCTGGGAAAGTGGCACAGCACTAGGAAGGACTTGCCCAGTAGGAAGTAGACTTGGAGGTAGAAATAAGTTTATTTAAGACAAGCAAAGGATTGTAGTATTTCTCCTGTGCCTGAGTTTGTGGCTGAGATTCAGGCCTGATGAACACTCACGCTAACAGGTGTGGGCCTAGCTCTCTGCTCTCAAGGACCTTTTCTCTTGCAACCACCCCCTACTCCCCCCTCCCTCCCCTACTGCTCCCTCTTGGTTTATTTATCTCCTCTGCTCCTCTTCCTTTCAAAGGATCCTGCTTCTCCTTGGGGTCAGTCTCTGGGTGGGTCACTGGTCACTGGAAAAAGAAAGAAGCCCTTCTCTTGGCTGGACTCAAGGTAGCATGTCTGTATTAGCTATTGATGCTGTGTAACAAATTACCCCCAAACTCAGAGGCTTACTACATCGACTATTTCACAGTTTGTATACATCAGGACTTTGGGGATGCCTCAGCTGGGTCCTCTCTAATCAAAGTGTCAGCCAGAGCTGCAGACATCTCAAGACTCAGCTGGGAAGGTGTCTGCTCTCAAGCTCACCCACAATAAGGCTGTTGGCAAGATTCAGTTCCTCGTGGGCTGTTGGTCGGTGACCACCTTTAGTGTCCTGCCACACAGACGTCTCCACAGGGGAGCTCACAAGTGGTAGCTACTGTCATCAAAACCGGCAAGTGAGATGAGCCCGACAGAGAGGGCAGTAGCAAGATGAAGTCACAGCCTTTTGTAACCTCTCCTTGGAAGAGGCATCCCACCTTTCACAGCATGCTAGAGGTGAGAAGCGAGCCCAGCCTCATGACTGAGAAACACTTAGAAAGAAAGGTACTTCTATTCAGGTAACACCAAGCCTACAGTCCAAACAAAATTTGAATTTTTAAAACTTATCCAGTGCATCCTAACCCAAAGATATTACCCAGTAAGAGTGCATTATCAAATCCCCCTCAACTCCCGTGTGTGTGCTTAAGCTACGGCATGAAATCTGGTTTTCTCGTGACTCCCTCCTACGAGGCCAGCCCTAAGCTGCGCAGTGAAATGGCAAATGTGTTTGATAATCTGGCCACCACTTGTTTCCCTTAGCAGGCCTCTCTCTTCCACTTACTGCCTCTGTGTCCCCTCCATCCCTCCCTTCTCCTCTTCCCGAGGGAGGCCCTGAGGTGACATTGGGGCTGACCTGACACCAGCCAGGCCCCTTGCTGGCCTTCAGGCCTCACCGCTGGTCTGTAAACAGCAGGGGAAGCTTTCCGCAGGTCGCCATCCTCCTAGTCTGATATTTCTTCCACGCGGCATTTCCTCCCTCTGCAGCCCAGTCTGATTCCATGCCTGGGCCCTTCGTCCTGCCCACAGCATCCAGGTTTTGGACAGTTTACCTTGATACCCAGATTAGTATGGGCCAGTCGAGGAATCAGCACCTACTCTCTATATTTTGTGCAGAAAGGAATTTCCTACAGTGATCTGATGGCGAAGGTATTGAGGGGAAGGGGGCAGCACAGGGAAAAGAGGATGGCCCAGGACATCAGGATGCTGGAGCCCATATGCCCTGGCTGCCAGTCCACTGGACCACTGACGGGGCTGCTGGCCAGGGAGCCCACATTCCTGCATGTACTGCCACCACCAGAGGCCCCTGCAGGGTCCCAGCCCCAAAGTAGGCACACACCATGGGCAGGAGACAGTGTAACCTGCTATCCACTGCTTTTGGCTCCGCTGGGGCCTCTTGGAAGCCAACTCCCACCAGAAGCGGCTGACAGAAGAGTCTGGGAAATGTAGTTTGGACACTACCCTCCCCCCCACATCACCACCACCCTCTGCCCAGCTCTGCCAGGCCAGGGGCTCAAGGAAGGGCAGGACTGGAGCTGAAGGCCCTCCCACAAAGCCACACTGCGCTCTTCCAACAGAGGACCTGCCATCTGGTCCCTGGCCTTTTGCCGGGGTGACTGGGAGAGCAGTCAGGCAGCCTGTCACTTGCAGAGAGTTTAAAATGTTAGCAGAAGCCAAAGGAAAAGACAGAATGAGAAACCACCTGCACAGGTATGGGCAGGCTCTGGGCCCACGGGCGCCCTGTGCGTTGGAAAGGCTGGCCTTACTCGGAGACTGTCTTCTGTGGGGGCCTTCAGCCCGGAAAACTCATGCTTTAGTTTTGTTTCCTTAGCAGCCATTCAGTGTGGCTTCCTTACATTTTTTCAATTTTGAGTCATTCTATATTTCCTAGGAGATATGGTAGAAATATTTGAGTCTGGCATTACATAAAACAGGAAATTGCATTTCACAGCATTTTATTATCTCTGGTTCCCATTTGCTCCTGGTGCACTTCTAAGTCAAATGTCTGCCTTTGAACAAGTGGCAAATTTAGCAGTGATCCAGAGATATGTATTGAAAGCCTGCTACTGGCCTGACATGGAATAAAGAATTAAAGAATAAAGAATTTAAAAAGAAAAGGAAAGAAAGGGGGAAAAAAACCGACCTCATTTTTAGGTCCCTTCCAGTTTTGTTAAAAAGTGAGGCTTATGTACCTGCAACTTCAGAAAACAAATAGATGGGGGGAAAAAAGAAAAGAAAACAAATAGAAAGGGTATTTTCTACAGTGTGAAAGTCTGTGGTCCACACTCTGAGGATTCTAGTTCAGGGAAGTTTCTCTCTAAAGAAGTGATGGTATTTGGAAGGCAAGGGAGAGGAAGAGGTGAGCACAGAGGGCCGTGAAAGCAAAGGGAAGAAGTCACAGGCACACATGGTGGGTGGGCGGTGAGATTGCTTAGCTGCAGCAGAAATACGAGTCATAGGACCGAGGATCTTGAACATCGGTTTGAGGAAATTGAACTTGATTCTAGAGTAGCCAATATGTGGCCATGAAAGCAACGATGATGAACGTCGTCATTCTGATTTTAAAGAACAAAACATATAAGCAGCCTAAAACATGTAGTATTTCAATAAACGTGACTCTAAAGTACTAAATTTAGTTTGATAAGCCTAGTAATTATATTTTTATAAAATACTGACTCATGAAGTATTAGGTAAAAAAAAAACACTTTATTATCTTAAATCTCAATGTGTTTTTTCCTCCTAAAATAGAAAGTATAAATATCCCTCACGATCTGATCCATTTGATCCCTGAGTTTGGAAGGGAGTTTAGATGGAGAGGCAGGCTATGATATCTAAATCGATTTAATTACTGCGTTTCTGAGTTAGAAAAGCAAAGAATTTGAGCCCAACGCAAAAGATAATCCTATTCAGTCCCTGAATTTGCACAGAGAGTGTTAGGAAAGCAAGGGAGGTCTGGACCAGATTTTCCAATGCTCCCTCTCCCATCTCCACCCCTACTCTCCTCCTGGCTCCACGGACCTGATCCAAGCTGTCTGAGTGAATGCCCAAGGCCCCAACCCCCAATCCAGGTCAGCATCTCCTACCACCTGCTCTTGGGTGAGGGAGCTGGTAATCAAGCCTTCCAGCCCTCCTCCCAGCCTCATTCCGGTGTTTAACTTTGAGAACGGCTCCCCCAGTGGCCGACCTCTGCAGTACCCCGTGCAGACAGGATGCCGCTGGAAGGCTGACTTCTGGAGGCACGTTGCCATGGCTACACTGCTTTTTTTTTTTTTTTCCTGACAGAGGTAGGAGATGAAATGAAGAGGTTGGCTTCAGCCACATTGCAAAGGAGTTTGTGGATGGACTAAGGACATGGATCTTTGCTTTCCAAGCAATGTAAGATGTTGGTTAACAAGTTTTCGAGTAGTGGGGGAAATGACCAGTTCTGTTTTATAAAGGCAATACTTGCCCTCAGTATTTGGGTAACTATCATAGGGTAAATGATGATGATAATGCAAAAATCTAGCTTAGGAAATTTTAAAAAACACAATAAATTAAAACCTCATCGTATGTGCCCAGCTCAGGGCTAAGCTGAAGGAAGGTACCACCCACCATTCTCCTTTGCCTGGAGGAGCGACACAAGTACAGAAATTGCAAGCCTGCGCTCCTTGCTGTCCCCTCAGCACACAGCTTCCCCCACACATACAGGGAAAATCTGTTAAAGTGAAGGTCAAGGCATGCCTGGGTGCCGTAGTTGGTTAAGCGTCTGCCTTAGGCTCAGGTCATGACCCCGGGGTCCTGGGATCAAGACCCACATCGAGCCCCGAGCCCCACATGGAGTATGGGACTATGGAACTCCCTTCTCAGTGGGGATCCTGCTTCTGCCCCTCCCCCTGGCTCTAGCTCTCTCTTTCTCTCTCTCACTCTGCACTCTCTCTCTCAAATAAATAAATAAAATCTTTAAAAATATATATAAAGTGAAGTTCAAGGACAACTGGAAAGGGAAGAAAATAGGAAGTGATCACCGAAAGACATCATGAGAAGTGTAACAGTTAGGATTAAGTTTGACTTAGGGGGCGCCTGGGTGGCTCAGTCTTTAAGCGTCTGCCTTCAGCTCAGGTCATGATCCCAGGGTCCTGGGATCGAACCCCATGTCCAGCTCCCTGCTCAGCGGGGAGTCTGCTTCTCCCTCTCCCACTCCCCCTGCTTGTGTTCCCTCTCTCGCTGTGTCTCTCTCTGTCAAATAAATAAATAAAATCTTTTACAAAACAAAAGCATGAGGGGTCCAATTTGCCCCACTGACTGTGGTTTATCAACCTCTGCCTTAAAAGATGAAGAGGTAAGATAGTCATAAATGACTACCCAGGCATCCCGGGTAAGTGGTATTACTTATGACTAGTGCTGGCACTGAGCTAAGCCCCATACGTAATCCTCACAGTGACCCCGTGAGTAGCCCACAGTATGAATCTGATTTTATAGCTGAGGAAACTGAGGCCCAGAGAGGCTAAGTAACTTGCCCAAGATTACACAGCTAGCCAGAGCTTCAGGCCCACTCAGAGGCTGTGTCAAACCGTGGCACTGTGGGTAACTGACAGGCCTGTGATGCCTGCAAGGGGTGACGGGAAAGGATGGAGAGGATAAGCTGGAATCATCCTGCGGCATCGCTCATTGGCCACATGCCCCAAGGGGACACGGGCAGGTGCCTGCCAGGCGGACTGTAGTGGGTAAGAGCAGACTCTAGAGTCAGAGACCTGGGTTCAAATCCTTCCCCAGCATCTGTTAGCTGTGTGGACTTAGACAAGGGACAGGACTTCCCTGAACCTTAGTTCTCCTGGCTGAAAAATGTGCCTAATGGCATCTCTTTACCTGTTTCGGGGAGTTGCTGGGAAGGTTGCATGTGAAGTGCTTGGCCTGCTCAGGCACAGGGTCACCATATGGTCAAACACAGGTCCAGGGAGTTTATTGAGGGATGAAGGAGGAGGCCGGAGCCCAGGAGCTTTGGAGATGGTGTTGCTATTTCAGGAAGTATTCAAATTCCGGGGGAGACATGCTTTGGCCTGAGCTGGCTGGAAGGAGAAGGCCAGGGCAACTGAGCTAGCTTTCTTGTGTTCTGTCCCCATCCTGTGCCCTCTGCTCAGGGTCAGACAGCTGGTGGGGAGCAGAGCAAGACCATGCCAGAGGGGCTGCCTGTGTGGGGGAAGAAAAAATACACAATTTTGAAAACTTAGAGATATGGGCAAAGCAGGATTTCACCACCTCCTGTTTCCAGCCCAGCTCGGTCACAATCACAAAGACCCTGTTCGGGAAATGAAAGCCCCTGACCATAGCCGGCAGGACCCTAGGAGCCCCCACTCCAGCAGCTGGGAACTTGAGAATTACTTGATAAAGCATTTATTGCATGAAGGCAGTGTTTTAGGAGAGATTTGCACACATTTCTTTGTTCATTCCATACAACAACATCCCGCGGAAGTTCTATCATCCCCAACGTAAGATGAGAAAACTGGAGCCCAGAGTGGTTAAGGAACTCTCCCAAAGTCACTCAGCAAAGTCAGGCTCATGGCCCCGGCCTGCCACCCAGAGCCCACATTTTCCCTTCTTATGTGGGTCATTGGCTTGAGCTTGTTTCACAACAGAACCCCCTGGGCAGCTTGTTAAAAACTATAGATACCCACTCTCCTACCCCGAGAGTTTGATTCAGTAGGAGTGGGGAGCAGCCCAGGTATATGCATGTTCAACAAATACCCCGGGGTGATTCTGGTGGCATGCCAAAGAAAACACTGGGGATGAGGGGGACCCTAAAACTGTGCTGCAAATGGGAGCCTGCTGCAGAGGTTTACACCGTGAGCGGGCTTCAGGAGAATCACAAAACAGATGTTGACTTTGTTTTTAAATATCCAAACCTCAGTTAAATTCCACAAAACTGAGAATACAAGCGCTTCTAACAGAAAGGAAACCTGATGGGAACAGGCTGATGCACCAGAGGAGGGAACGAGGAGGCCAACAGGACAGCTGTTTGGGCAGCAAGAGGTGCTGTTCATTCCCTGCTGTGGGTGCCCTGAAGCTCTGACAGGTCAACTGTCCTATCTGCAGGGGAGAGGGGAGAGGAGTAGGGGGGTAAGGGGATAAGGGGGGCCAGGGAGGGCTCTGGCAGCCCTGCCTCTGCAGGTGGGGAGTAAAGCTGAGCTCAGGCAGGCTCTTCCCCCCCTCTGCTGTGAGGACTTGGGGTTTCTCTACGCCAGCCCATCTGGCCACAGACATGCTCACTAATGCAGGACTGGAGCTATAAGGGTCACCAAGGATTCTGAGCCACAGACTGTGGGTCACTGGATTCCATTTGATCCCTTGCCTTCCTCAGAAATGGCCCCTTGCCCCTGCAGACTGTGCTCCAAGTCCAGGCTGAGAGAATGCTCTTTTGCTCCAACCCACCTGCCTCATTTCTTACCATCATCCTCAACCCCCATCCTTTACCTCATAAGTACTTAGAGATGTTTTAAGAAAAAACATTATAAAAAGTTAGCACCGCAAGGAACATCAGCTTCCCTCGGAGGAAGATTAGAGGTACTTGGCTTTATGATGTGTGCGACAAATCTCTGGCGTTTCTTGCCTAGTGAAGCCAGCTTTCAGGGTGCCGTGTCGCTGCTTCCCTGAGACAGCTGCCCCTCTGTGTGGCATCCAGGTGGGAATGGTGCAGAGGGCTGGGGCACCCAGCCCTCTGCACCATTCCCTATTCTCGGGAACCATTCCCTATTCTCGGGAACAGGGTGCGGACGGAGAAATGGGTGTGGTGGCGGAGGGTCGCCAAAGGAGGGATGCTCTGGGGCAAAGGTCCTTTGGGCTGTTTCAAGAGCGGGGCAGAGCTGCCTCAGGGAAACGGTGAGAGCAGGGATACAGGCGATGGCAGTTCGGGCTGAGGAGGAGGACTCCTGAGGGTAAGAGGTGTGGGGAGCCTTAGTACTGGCAGGCACAGCTCTGGGGGAGCTTTGCTTGCTCCTCCGGAGAGACAGACAAGGGAGAGTAGCGGTTGTTGTCTGCTTGCAGCCGAGGACCAGGTGGTGCCCTTCCCCTCCTGCCTCGACCCTGGGACCCCAGGATCCTCTTCTCTTTGGGAGGGAGCCAGAAGGCACTCAGATGCGTGCCAGAGAAGAGGGACAGAGACACAAATGGGAAAACATGGAGGAAGAAAGACTGTAAGAGCTGAAGAGGGGAGGGGAGCCCGAAGAAAGGGAGAGGCAAACAGGTACAGAGAAAGAAAAAGAGGAGGCTAGTCAGGGTCAGAGTCCCAGAGAGACCAAGGGATCACAATGTGACCTCCCAGTCAGAGTGGCCTGGCCCTGGGCTCTGACCTTGCAGGGACTTCCTCGGGTCCCAGAGGTATGAGGGGGGCCTGCAGTGAGGTAGTCTGCCACAGAAGGTGGGGGGATGTGGGAAGACCTCGGGAGTGTAGGAAAGAGAAGGCCAGGAGAAGGAGCCCCCAGGGACACTGGAGAAGGGGCTGGGGAAATCCATCCCCTCTCATGGTGGGGTGGGGACTGGGGGACACAGGTGCAATTGGGATAACAGCACCCGCCTCGAAGGGCACCCAGAAGGCATGGGACAAAGCTGTGCAGTTGCTCACTCCACATTGGTGCCCGGGCACTGTTCCAAGAACGGTGCTGAGGGACTGCAGCGTGGGGGGTGCAGGGCACAGGGACTGCAAGGAGGAGTCCATCCCAGAGGCATTTATAAGGTGCCATCCTTGCAACTCGTTTGACCAGCCGTAGAGGGAAGGGGAAGAACCAAGGTCTGCTCCCGGGTTGCTGGATGATCGTGCCGTCAACTAACAGGCAATAAAGAAATGCAGATTTTGTCGGAGAAATCAGTTTCATTTTGTACCACCAGTGTTTATATCTGCGCAGGAAACTATCGCCAATAAACATGAAATTATGCTCAAACTCACTATTAACTAAAGACTAGAAGTTAAAACAAGATCATTTACTTATCAAACTGACAAAGATACTGGATTAACAATATCCACTGTTGACAAGGACATTGGTCAAGAGGTGCTCTCATACATCGTTGATGGGGGTATCATCTGTACAGTGATTTCTGTGGGCAATTTGGAAAGTTATTAAAATGTTTAATGTGCTTTCTGTCTGACCCCATCATTCATCCCACGTCAAAGAATTTATTCAACAGCTTGCAAAAACAAAAACATCAGGCTATGCACTGGAACACCATCTGTATTCACAAGAACACCCCGTTTCCTCCACTTTCCAGCTATGTGATTTGGGGCAAATTACTTAATGTGCCTGTGCATGTTTCCTCACTTGTGAAAATGGTTAATACTAGCACCTACGTTATTAGTTTGCTAGGAGAATTAAATGAGATAATGCAAGCCAAGCATTTAGCGTGGTGCCGGAGCTGTGGCCAGTGTCCAGCGAAGGGTAGCAAACGCATTCCCTCTGACAGCGAGGCTTCTGACGGCACGTGAGTGGAAGGTCTCCTGGCATGGAAGGGAGGATCTGGGCATTGGGGGAGAGCCCTGCTAGGTGAAGCTGAAAGTCCAGAGCAGACAGAAAAGAAGAGGAGTCTGTTTCTGAAGTGTACACTTTCGATCATATGACGAAAGAACAGGAGGCTCAGAGATGATCTGGAAAGACACGGAGAAGTGGTTGGTGGAGAGGAAAAGGGGTCTGGGCACAGTTAGTTCCGTGCTTGGGGGAATGTGTAAACCAATGAGATCCAAGATTCCTGCTGTAAAGTTAGAAGCCTGGCATGAGCCCCAGAGTCTCAGAGCAGACTCTCTAGTGCCCCCTTGCTGCAGAAGTGTTGCTGGGTTTCCAGAACAAGCAGGGCGAGGGAGTGAGGGTAGCAGAGGACAGGAGGAACCTTACCATCTTGCTTGGCACAGTGCTGGGAATGTGGATGAATAGTTCCAGGATGACTCAGCCATGTACAGAGCCTCATCCCAGCAGTGGGATCCAGCATCATGCACCTGCCTCTGTTGTCAGCAGCTGTGCTCGCAGGTTAATTCATTGTCCACACTTGCATTGGGTACAGATCTTTTGTATCTTATCTGCCTACTTTCAGTGCTCATGCACTCAGGCCTTAAGGATGTCATTGCTCATGCACTCAGGCCTTAAAGGATGTCCTGGGCCGAAGAACCTCTTCTTTCCAGGACCAACCAGGCATCCATGCAGTGGGCCATCCAGAATGGAGTTTAAGAGGTAAGCAGACACCTTACAATGTATTTTTTGTGCCCAGAAATAGCTCTTGAAATTCCACCCGTTGAGATAATTATGTTGGGGGATTCCAAAGTATCCCTGGCTAAGTACGTTAAATAATTATTTATTAATTCACATCTATCTGCAAATGCATTTAATCCCATTACTTTCTCCTTTGAGCTGTTTCAAGGGATTTGATGGGGTGGATGCAGAAGAGGGCAATTTCAGAACTTGAGCCTTTCAGCAAGGGAAGACAGGTTTTAGCTTGAGGACGAGGTAGGGGTTTCCTGGCTGACCGTTGAAGGGTGCTGGGTCACCAAAAGGGAGGAGAGAGTCTCCTGGGTAAACCTGGCCAACTCTACAGGGTGGTCTAAGGCTGACAGAATGCAGAGATCACAGGGCCTGGTGTTGGGGGATCTGCATTCCTGACTCAACTTGGCAACTTAATGGCCCCCCAAAATGAACTCCCATCCCTGACCCTCCCTTCTCCCAGCCATGAAGGGGGGTCAGTCATGCCTGCCCCAACCCATCCGTCTGAGGGTGGCTGGGCTTTGGAGAATATGCCCACTGCCATAATAGAATAGGTAAGACAACACATCATAGTAGTATTACTACTGGAAATATCCCGAGGGGACTGGTTTCAGCTTGGTCAGGATGGAGCTCGTCCTGGACAACTGAGGTGACAGGCCAGTCCTGCAGCCCCGGGAGCCCCCCTGCGTGTCTCTCCGAGCCACACACAGAAGCACTTAAAATGCCCCCTTCCTCTTTTTTTTTTTTTTTTTTTTGCCCCATTCATCTTTGCTGAGACCAAAACCTTAAAGAGAACACATTCAGCTGACAACAAGCTTCCTTCAGGGAGTTTCAAGTGAACAATTCTGGGCCTGCCGATGCTGGAATAAGATGGACAAAGAAGTCGGGGCTCCCGCTTCCGGCCTGGGGAACAGAGCTGCTGGGGCAGGTGGCTGGGGCCCCAGGGAACAGGCAAGCAGGAGTGTTTAACTGCTTCCTTAGGCCTGTCCAGAGAGCCCTGATCCATCCAAGAGCAGCCTCGCAGGCCAGCCAATCACACGCGGGACATGGCCTGCCACAGAGTAGAGCAGGTGTCTGCTGGATGTGGACAGGATGTCGTGGGTACAATAAAGGGAACACGAAGGACTGATCCCACCTGTGAGGGAGGGAGGAAAGCCTCAGACGCACGGCAGGGACAATGCCCAATAGCATCTCATAAGCGCAGTGGTGGTGAGAGCAGATAGAGCCCTCCCCTGAAGTCCCACGGGGTTCTAGTTCCTATTATACCACCCTTCACTTTTCTCAGCCTCAGCTTCTGTACCTGTGAAAATAGAGATTAGCACTGAGATTAGCAGTGCTCTCTGACCCGCTGTTGTGCAGAGTTCTTGTATTATGGAGCACTGTATAAGTAGCACATCATAGTTAATGATACCCTGTTAGTATTAGTGATACATTGTTAGTGATTCAGGTGTAGGAGGGAGCATCTTTGAGGGAATGGAGCTTACCTAGCCATTCTATCATCAGGAAGACTATTGATAAGCATCTCTGAAGACTTTCTGGTTGCAAATTATTGCTTGGTTTTACTTCAACATCACAGGAATCACAGAACTCAGAGCTGGAAAAAGATGGATTCACCAGCTCGTTCAAGCGCCTTATTTTAGAGACAAGCTAAGACGCAGAGACTCCATCTGATTTCTCTTTGCTTTGTGCAAGGCTCCTGGCACAGACTAGGTGATCTGTAAGTACTTGGGAGACAGAACTGAATTCATTCTCCTGCCTAGAATTTAGTCAGTGCAAGGCAGCATCCTACTTCACTGCATCGTGAGATGGAAGGAGAAAAATCAAGAACCTGGGATTAAAGTGTGAGGGGCCTTCCAGCAGTCCTCAGGTGTCTGAACTATTTAAAGTGCCTTCTAGATAACATAGTTCAATTGCATTATCCTATAAGTAAAATAATACATATATGTACGTGTGTGTGAATGAAGTGTGTGTGTGTGTGTGTGTGAATTTGGGAATGGGTTAGTGGTGAGGAAAGAGTAAGGCAGTCCTAATTCTTGCTGGTTATGTATACTAACTGTGACTTTTCAGCTATTTTGGTTTAGAGGCACAGTAGTTCTTTCTCTTGCTTTTGAAAAAAAAAAAATCCCTCAGTTGAAAGTTAATTTCTTACCGAAATATGACATATATATGTATTATGTATGCATGCATGTATATATCTATCCCATCTAATTTGCATTTTTATGGTAAAAGACTGGCCTTACTAGCTGCAAAATTAACACTGAGTTTTATTGCAGTGTCTCAACATCCTCTTGCCTAGCTACTTCCTCCAATGACCTAGATATATTTTGATCCCTGGATAGGGATAGCATGCTGCCCGGGGGGAAGATTCTGTATTAGAAATTATTTAGGAGGATAGGGGCGCCTGGGTTGCTCAGTCGGTTAAGCGTCTGCCTTCGGCTCAGGTCATGGTCCCGGGGTCCTGGGATCGAGCCCCGCATCGGGCTCCCTGCTCAGCGGGGGAGCCTGCTTCTCCCTCTCCCACTCCCCCTGCTTGTGTTCCCTCTCTCACTGTGTCTCTCTGTCAAATAAATAAATAAAATCTTTAAAAAGAAAAAGAGTCTACTGTTCTTTACTCACGGACTTTGGTTTTTCTCATTGAGGTCAGGGTAGACAGGGGACATGTACACTAGAGTTATTTTATAAATACATATGTAAGTCTTGTTACTTGGCAAAAACTTTTCTAAGTGCTTGTGAATATTAACTTATTTAATCCTCACAACCACCCCATGACTTATTAGTATTATCCCTATTTTATAGATGAGGCTAAATAATTTGTCCAAATTCTGCAACACTTGAGGCACTCTTGGACAACTCCCCTGCCAAGATCCACATCACTCTGAAACAAAATGAAATGTACCTGATGGCCTCTCTCTATTGTTGGGTGCTCTTAACTTTTAGGGGTCATACATCCCTTTCGAATCTGATGACAGCTATGGACTCCTTCTTTGGAAAATAAACATGTGTTGATAAATTAATCTACATCTCAAAGCCATCCATGGAACCCAGGCTAAAAACCCTTAATATAGGGGCACCTGGGTGGCTCAGTCGGTTAAGCATCCGGCTCTTGATTTCAGCTCAGGTCTCGATCTCAGGGTGGTGAGATTGATCCCTGCCTGGGGCTCTGCAATCAGCAGGGAATCAGCTTGAGATTCTCTCCCTCCCTCTCCCTCTGGCCCTCCCCCCGCTCATGCTCTCTTTCTCTCTCAGATAAATAAATCTTAAAAAAAAAAAAAAAACCTTAATATTGTAGAGTAATGCATCAGAGCTTTCTTTGGCAACTTCTTTCCCATGGGAGCCCCAAACCATAAAGACAGATGTTCTGGAATCTACTATCTGCTTTTTGTGCCACATGTCCCTTCTTTTTCAATGACTCTAGATTAGAAATCACCTA
This sequence comes from Neomonachus schauinslandi, assembly GCF_002201575.2. NCBI lineage: Eukaryota > Metazoa > Chordata > Mammalia > Carnivora > Phocidae > Neomonachus > Neomonachus schauinslandi. The sequence goes on from NC_058411.1 coordinate 101,068,333, forward strand.
GGCAAAGTGATAATCTAGTGGTTATTTATGGAGGGCAGGATTCTTGGGCACTTTCACATTCTGCATGATGTATTTCTGCAATGTTTAAATATTTCCCTAGAAGCATGTATCACTTTTATAATCAGAAATGGTATGCAATATTTTTTAAAAGAAAAAATCAAAAATTTTCATTATAACCATAATAAAAATGTGCAGAATTATGTACATACAAGGATATTCATTACTGCATTGCCTACAATCCTCCCAAAGGAGAGACTAAATAAACTATGGGGCTTCCTTCAGTGCATTGCTGTGTGGCTTCCAAAAAAGCCCTGCAAGGTAGCTCTAAATGTACTGTAAGAGCCTCAAGATCAACCATCTGGAGAATAAAACAAGATGTGGAATGGTGTAGAGTGCACTGTAATTTCATGGAGGCAAGAAACAGGAATATTGGATAATGTGTCTAATATCTCCAGAAGGATCAGAAAAACCAGGTGACACTATTGTTCAACATAGTACTAGAAGTCCTAGCCTAAGCAATCAGACAACAAAAAGAAATAAAAGACATTCAAATTGGCAAAGAAGAAGTCAAACCCTCACTCTTTGCAGATGACATGATACTTTATGTGGAAAACCCAAAAGACTCCACCCCCAAATTGCTAGAACTCATACAGCAATTCAGCAGCATGGTAGGATACAAAATCAATGCAGAAATCAGTTGCATTTCTATACACTAACAATGTGACTGAAGAAAGAGAAATTAAGGTATTGATCCCATTTACAACTGCACCAAAAACCGTAAGATACCTAAGAATAAGTCTAACCAAAGAGGCAAAGGATCTGTACTCTAGAAACCACAGAACACTTATGAAAGAAATTGAGGAAGACACAAAGAGTTGGTAAAAACATTCCATACTCATGGATTGGAAGAATAAACATTGTTAAAATGTCTATGCTACCCAGAGAAATCCACACATTCAATGCAATCCCTATCAAAATACCATCGACATTTTTCACAGAGCTGGAACAAATAATCCTAAAATTTGTATGGAACCACAAAAGACTCCGAATAGCCAGGGGAATGTTGAAAAAGAAAACCAAAGCTGGGGACATCACGATGCTGGACTTCAAGCTATATTACAAAGCTGTCATCATCAAGACAGCATGGTACTGGCACAAAAACAGACACATAGATCAATGGAACAGAATAGAGACCCCGGAAATGGACCCTCAGCTCTATGGTCAACTAATCTTCGACAAAGCAGGAAAGAATATCCAGTGGAAAAAAGACAGTCTCTTCAACAAATGGCGCTGGGAAAATCGGACGGCCACATGCAGAAGAACACAACTGGACCTTCTCTTACACCATACACAAAGATAAACTCAAAATGGATGAAAGCCCTAAATGTGAGACCAGAATCCATCAGAATCCTAGAGGAGAACACAGGCAGCAACCTCTTTGACTTCGGCCACAGCAACCTCTTGCTAGACACGCCTCCAAAGGCAAGGGAAAGAAAAGCAAAAATGAACTATTGAGACTTCATCAAGATAAAAAGCTTCTGCACAGCAAAAGAAACAGTCAACAAAACTAAAAGGCAGCCTACGGAATGGGAGAAAATATTTGCAAATGACATATCAGATCAAGGGCTGGTATCCAAGATCTATAAAGAACTTCTCAAACTCAACACCCAAAACACCAAATAATCCAGTCAAGAAATGGGCAGAGGACACAAACAGACATTTCTCCAAAGAAGACATACAAATGTCCAACAGACACATGAAAAAATGCTCCACATCACTTGTCATCAAGGAAAAACAAATCAAAACCTCAATGAGATACCACCTTATACCAGTTAGAATGGCTACAATTAACAAGACAGGAAACAACAAATGTTGGCGAGGATGTGGAGAGAGGAGAACCCTCTTACGCTGTTGGTGGGAATGCAAGCTGGTGCAGTCACTCCGGAAAACAGTATGGAGGTTCCTCAAGAAGTTAAAAATAGAGCTACCCTACAACCCAGAAATTGCACTATTGGGTATTTACTCCAAAGATACAGATGTAGTGAAATGAAGGGGCACCTGCACCCCAATGTTCAAAGCAGCAATGTCCACAATAACCAAACTGTGGGAAGATCTAAGATGTCCTCCAACGGATGAATAGATAAAGAAGATGTGGTTCATATATACAATGGAATATTACTCAGCCACCAGAAAGGATGAATACCTACCATTTACGTCAACATGGATGAAACTGGAGGGTATTATGCTAAGTGAAATAAGTCAGTCAGAGAAAGACAATTATCATATGGTTTCACTCACATGTGGAATATAAGAAATAGCGCAGAGGATCATAGGGGAAGGGAGGGAAAAATGAATGGGAAGAAATCAGAGAGGGAGACAAACCGTGAGAGACTCTTGACTCTGGGAAACAGACTGAGGGTTGCCAAAGGGGAGGTGGGTGGGGGGATGGGGTAACTGGGTGATGGGCATTAAGGAGGGCACGCGATGTGATGAGCACTGCGTGTTGCATGCAACTGATGAATCATTGAATACTACATCAGAAACTAATGATGTACTATATGTTGACTAATTGAATTTAAATAAAAAAACCAAAACAACAACAACAAAAAGCCAGCTGACAGTCACTGTCTCTGGAAAGTTAGAGCAGAAACAGAGTCTTACTTTCACTCCATGCCCTTTCCTAGCTTTTAACTTTGTTCCATTTGTGTATTACCCATTCAGTAAATAAATAATGTAAAAAAGAAAGGAATGTGAAAGGTCATAGAGACACCACTATATGAGAGGTGTCTTCCCACCATAGGACCTGGCATTGTCTGGAATGACCCTTTCTACACCCCCTCACCCTTTGGAGTTCAGTGGAAAGTTCCTCATTAAAGTCTTCCATGACCTTCCCAACAAGGTCAAACATCCTTCTGTCTGCTCTTGTAATACCATGTGCCTTTCTATCCTCACACTTCCCCGTTGCAGTTTTCCATATATTTCTGTGATTATTTGATTCACGTTTGTCTCTTCCCTGTAGGCTTAAGCTCCTGAAAAGAAGAGTTTTTTGCTTTTGCTCACCAATATATGCATACAATTTGGGACAGAGTAGTGTACCTAATGTAGTGGTATGTAGTAGGGTAAATAGTGAATGAGCAGGTAGTATCCATCCCCATCACCACCTCCACTATCCCTACATTCTTGCCAAGAAGTCATAAGACTTCTTAAACACCTAAGAATTGGGCCCTCACAATTTCTTCAAGCTGTTCATTATACCTTTAGATACCGCTCACTGTTGGAAATTTCAACCCCAGGTATTCATATTGAGTTAAAATGAATCTTTGTGGCTTCTACCCACTGGATTTAATTCTACCCTTAGCAACACATAGAACAGAACTAATTCCCCTATATGATGATTTTTTCAAATATTTGAGCACCTACAGTCTTCTTCTTACCTAACTACAAATTTTTAGGTTTTTTAGCCATTCCTCGCTATGACCTCCTTGAGGGCAGGGAGGGTTTCATATTCATCTCTGTATCTCTAGCCCTCAGATCAGCTATGTTATTTTAACAGTCATTTTTTTATGTGGCATTGCTTACATTACTCACTTCTGAACATGTTTCACTTTGCCTATGTTCCTCTCATAGTACTGACCAAAATTCTGAACAAATATTGCAGCTTTGGTCTTCCTAGCGCACCTCCTTTCTTTCATTGTTTATATTTCTACTAATGCCAACTGAGATCCCATAAGTTTTGGGGGCAGCCATTGATGACACATAATGAGTCCTGTTTACGAGGGTTTCTTTCTTTCCTTCTCTGCAGAGCTCCTGTCTGTACCTTAGAGCTTTGCTATGTGTATGATTTTATGTATTAAAACACTGCACTCAACAGCTAATATTAAAATGTTGGCTTGTTTCTCAGACTTTCCAAAGCCAGACCAGCAGCTTGGTGAAACACCACGAGTTCCACACCAAGAAGGATGACACACTTTAAAAATACAGCCACTTAGGGGCACCTGGGTGGCTCAGTTGGTTAAGCGACTGCCTTCGGCTCAGGTCATGATCCTGGAGTCCCGGGATCGAGTCCTGCATCGGGCTCCCTGCTCAGCAGGGAGTCTGCTTCTCCCTCTGACCCTCCCCCGTCTCATGTGCTCTCTCTCTCATTCTCGCTCTCTCAAATAAATAAATAAATAAAATCTTAAAAAAAAAATACAGCCACTTGGGGCACCTGGGTGCCTCAGTCGGTTAAGCACCCAAATCTTGATCTCAGCTCAAGTCTCCTTCTCAGGGTCATGAGTTCAAGCCTTGCATTGGGCTCTGCCCTAGGAGTGGAGCCTACTTAAAAAAAAAAAAAAAAAACTTCCACAGGTGTGGCAAATACTACCTGAGGCTGACTCACAGTGTTCCCTTCTACAGCATCTTTACCCAATGAGTATCTTCAGAGAGGAAAGAGAGTGTGTTTGAGTTGCAAGTGAGAATTTTTAAAAAGGCCAAACTCTTTAATCCTCAACTGTCACTAGATCCATTCTCGAGGGCTCTCATAATGCTGAATCTAAGCTCTTAGCACTAGAAGCTCCTGGGTAAATGTGAGCATGGGCACATCATTGCTAATGTGCACAGTGCTTGGCAGAATGCCATAAGGCCACTACTTCGAATGTAGCGTCTCTGTCTTTTAGCCAAGAACAAGAGGAGAACCAGTCAATCTCCAACATCGTAATACTTCCTCTATGGGGAACACGTCCTGACCTGGTAAAGGGATGCATGCAATGATTTACTTTCTTTTCCCTATATTCAGCTTTCATGAGCTATATGACAAATGGGTAAACGATCAGAGCATGCTGAGAACTAATGAACCAGAGGGAGAAATACATTTAATGACTTAAGTGTGCTTTATCTAATGTGAAATGTAGGTCAATTCACTGTAAATTTATTCATGGGGATTATTTGTCCTTAGCCTGATTACATGGCATGTATTATAAGATTTTGGCCCTGTGTGAAAGAGAACAGACCCTGCTTGTCCCTCCCCATCCTTCTCCATCCCTCTTCCTCCCACCCCTCCCCCCTCCCTACAGGTGGTAGGCATCTAGCCACATCTGTCAATGCTTGTCTCAGGAGAAAGGACTGCATTTCAAACTATTCAAAAAAATTGATTTGGCATTCTTTATTACATTTTTTGAGACACTGGAAAAATCTAAAACCTGAACACCTACACAGAAACTCAGATCTATTGCTGAGTTAGCAGCCAGTACAAAGATCAGGCAAGCAGAGGGGTATTTCAGCAGTGTGTGGGGCTAGCCGGCTCTGCGTCACAGACAAATTCATCAGATACAACAACCAGAGAACACATTTTATGAAGTCTGGCTAGCAATGCTGTCTTAATTCTAGTTTTAGAAAGCCAAGACAGCAATTTTATGGGGCTTATTGTCATCATCATCACCGTCATCATCATCATTATTTTATAAAATGAAAATTAGTAACCGAACAGGCCAGTTTGTGTTAATGTGCCATTAGTTTCATTCGCTTCTTTGCCTCTTAGAATCAAAAAAGAATGTTCCGTCCTTGGTCCTAAAAGACAGTCCAGTAAAGCTATTTGATTAGGGATTTGAACAAAGGCTTAAGACATTGACTTGTTCAAAATAGATGTCCACAAGATCCACATTTTGAAAGGAAGAAATCTGCGGGGGCTTAGTTCACATTAATATAATTTGTGGTTTAGTGCAGCAATGCGAAAATCCTATGGTTGCCAAAAAAATCACTTTTCCGCCATGGAAAAGAGAAAAATGGAATTTAAACTTCTTTTCCTTTTCTAATTTAAGCTTAGGGTTAATTTGAGAAGGAAGATGTAGGGAAATACTAAGAAACATTAACTTGGCATTGCGCACTTAGCAAGTAAAGCCAAAAATTTCATACTTTTCCCCAAACCAATTTCATCTCCAAAACAAAGAGCGGTGTGGCCTTTTTATGATTCTGTAAATTCCAACGAATTTTACAGAAAAGAACATTACTTTTTGTTTTTTGTCTCTCTAGTAAAAGAACAAAGGAACTGAGGTTAAATGAACTCTCCTTGTCTCCTCTATGGAGCATTTGTATAAAGCCATGGAGAATCCTAGAAAAGTGTCCAAAGTCACTCTGTAAGTTCCATAAAAAGATGATATTAAATCTCATTGTTCCTGGAAGACTTGGCCTTGGAGTATAAATATAAAATGTCCTATATTTGTTTGAAACTTCACAGTTCATAATGTGCTTTCACTTATACTGTCCTGTGATTCTCAGCAGAGATTCACTTCTAAGGAGGTTAGAGTTCTGCAGTCTCCAGGAAAGGTCACACATCTACTTGACATTTCCTGATCACAAAATACCAAACACATGGTTTGGTGTCTATGTAAATAAATTAGCTTACCTTTAGAGAGCTGGGTGTAACAAAACATTCCCTGACTTTAGACCCAACAAGGGGGACTCAGACCTGAGGCTGCCTGGGGGTCTCATGTCTCCCACCTCAGCCTCACCTGCGGGCATAGACTCATGCAGAGGAATGGCTAGCAGGGTTGCCAACCTGCTCAGATTCTTATTCTCTCCCCCTCGATTTCACCAAGTGTTGCAACAGGCAGGGTCAGGAAAACAGGAATCACACTAGGTATTCAAATAGAGGGGCTTCAATACAGGGAATTGGTTACATAAGTGATAGAAAAGTTCAGAAGAAGAGAGTTGAGAAGCCAAACAAAAGATAGTGAGGCAACCTAGAGGTTCCCAATTTCTGGAAGCCTCTACCACTCCTTGGCTGAAGGAAAACAGAAAGGGGAGGTGTGATAGAACCCAGGGGCTGGGATCACTGGAGTTAAACTGAGTCAAGGTGGGCCAGTTCATCAGGAAGGGGAGCCAGAAGATACCACCCAAGAAAAAAAGGAGAGGGAGAAATACCCCAGCCTATCCTTCCCGCTCTCCAGTCTCCCACTAGCACGTCCCATTGGTGGGACACAGTTGGAAGATGCAGCCTGTGGGGTTCAGCCCCACCACCGCCCAAGACACAGAGCAGGTAGAGGGTGAGAAATGGAGCTGAGGGCAAACAGAATCAGGGTCAGCATGATAATGAAATTTCTCTTTGTGCCAGTTGTAGCCTTGAATTCCTGTATGTTAAATGTGCGTATGTTGTGACGTCACTATATATATTACCATTTCCAATTTACAGATGAGGAAACCAAGACACGGGTCAAATAATTTGCCCAAGATTACACAGGTCAAGTGTTGGGGCCAGGTCTTCCGATCCTTATGTCCCGTGTTTTTGCCACTACCCCTGCCTGGTTCCTTCCATATAAATGTACTGGAAAAGGCCTAGGATAATCTGAGATTTTAAAAACACTTTCATAGACTCATAGGATGGAACTAGCCCAGGGCATTTCAAATTATGTGCTCTAGAACTTGAGGTCCACAGAACACCCCCCAGGATAAAGTCCACAGAATCCCAAACATCACCCCCCTTCAAACTATTTACCAATTTAATCTGTTATGCATTAGGATTCTACTAAGATTTTATTTTAAGAAAGTGATACTGCTAGAGGAATAAAATAAAATTGTTCCAGTCTATCTCTCCCAAATGAAGCACCTGAAGCTCACAGAGCTTCTAGCTAACAGTAGATGCGAACCCAGGCTTACACGCAGGTGTTCTGGCTTGTCACTTACGTCTCTTGCCAGTGAACCATGATGTACGTGCTATGACCAGCTAAGAGAGAGTGACAGTGGGGCAAGGGAAGGAGGGAGAAGTGATAGGGAAAGGCAGGAGAAGGATAGAGACTACTCAGAGAAAGATGACCCAAGGAAAAAACAGAATGAAATCCACTTGAGGATGCTGCTTAAAGGCTTGAAAGCCATTGTGTTTTTGCACTTGGGACAAAACCAAGGATAATTCTGTAGAAAATGGGATCCATTCATAAGGACTAAGAGAAATCAAGGATAGTCGCCAAGATAAGGAAAGAATCCAAATCTGCATCAGCTGGTGAATGGCTAACTTGAGGAACACCCATACAACGGAATAGTATTCAGCCGCGAAGGGCGGATGCATATGACAACATGGCTGCACCTTGTCTGCATTATGCCAAGGAAGGAAGCCAGACATAAACGACCACACACTGTTTGATTCCGTTTATATGAAATGTCCGAAATAGGCAAATCTATCAAGACAGAAAATAGATTAGTCGTTGTCTGGGAATGGGTGTCAGAACAGGGAATGGCTGCAAATGTGCATGAGGTTTCTTTTAGGGGCGAATGGAAAATGTTCTCAAACTAGATTGTGGTGATGGTTGCACAACTCTAAATTCACTAAAAATCATTGAATTGTATGCTTGAAATGAGTGAATTCTATGGTGTGTTAATTTAACTTCAATAAACTGTTGTTTCTTAAAAGATAAAGCAAGAGTTGACTCCTACCTGTGGTCTTGAAGGTACAAAAACTAACCTCCAAAAATCTCATGAGGGAAGAAAATCTTGCATCAGCTGCTCAGGTAAGTGAGGCAGGGCTGCTCTTACATTCCTCAGTTGAGTCACAGAGGGCACCAACCGTTATTTTGAGCTCCTTAATGGCTTTGTCAGGTAGCACAGTCCTGTCCTGAGATTGCCCAGCCCTTCCATTTCCTGGATTTACAGGTTCCGAAAGCTACGTAGCTGCGGATTGGGGGTGAATACAATATGAGCATTAAAAAAATTCTCATGAGCTGGGAGGTTGCAGTGAGAAAGGCAAGACCAGTACATTTTATGTTGATGATCAGATTTTTAAAAGAATGTAAATCTGTTCTTTGACTTTAGGTACTTAGTCTTTGCTCTCTAGAAGAAGTAGATCCATGAGCAGGATCTACGCAGGCTGATGCTAGTTGGGGGACACACCTCACCCGACATAGAGATGCTCAAGTATCGCTGGAGAAGTACTTGAGTGGGAATGAAGGGCAGAGTCTTTTTCTTTCTTCCGCTAAAAAAAAAAAAAATGACTCTCAAATTCCAGAACCCACCATAAAATAAAATCAGCTTTGCCTTCATAAGGACCTTAGTGTGTTTAAAAAAAAAAAGGGGGGGGGGGTCGGGCGCCTGGGTGGCTCAGATGGTTGAGCGTCTGCTGTCTGCCTTCGGCTCAGGTCATGATCCCAGAGTCCTGAGATCGAGTCCCGCATTGGGCTCCCTGCTCAGCGGGGAGCCTGCTTCTCCCTCTGCCTCTCTCTCTCTGTCTGTCTCTTATGAATAGATAAATAAAATCTTAAAAAAAAGGGGGGAGGGTCTAAATAGTCACAGTGGTGAAAAGTGGGATCCTATCTTGGGATCTTCCTGGATAAAACTAGACACACACACAAACACACTCAGGAAATTAATAGCCAATTTTCTAGGAGGAAAGGTTAATTGTGGAGACTATTTCAAGGATCAGTCCTGGGAATTAAAATATATTGGACAAAAGGAAAATGCAATTGCAAGCAAGCAGATAAAATATTTGAGAGTAGCTAATTTTAATTATAAAATAATAAAGTTCAGGGATTCTCAAGTTTTAGTGCACATAAGAGTCACTTGGCCGGTGCCGGGGGCGGGGTGGTGGTGGTGGTTGTGCACAATTTAGATCATAGGTCCTCAACCCCAGAGATTCTGAATTAAGAGGCCTAGGACCAAGTCTAGGAATCTGTGACTTTTTTTTTTTTTTAATAATCTCTATGCTGGGCCTGAGAAAAAAAGACCTGAGCTGAAATCAAGAGTTAGAGGCTTAACCAACTGAGCCGCCCAGGCACCCCCTGGAATCTGTGATTTTCATAGGCACAGGGAGTTGTTTCTACTGTCAAAGGTCTGCAGACTACAGATTTAGAAAAATTTAGTTAATATACATTAATCAAATATTGTATTGGTTAAAATCATGAAAGGTCAAGAAGTCCAGAAATGGTACGAAAGGGTTGGAGAGCAAATATGCAAGTGAAATGTCACACAGACAAGTGCCCATCAGATATTTCTAGCAGGTATTTCTGCTAGATTTGTTCTGCTAGAACAAATTCAATTGTTGTAAACTCCTAGGTGCTGTCCATCTCCTAAAAAGGAGCCATGTTTGATTTTTAATAATTCGACATCGAATCAGTCCACAGTGGCAATCAGAAAGGGTGTTTTAAAATAAGTTTACCCTAAAGGAAGTTAATAGTAAATGTTTCTGTGGGTGTCGACGGAATAATATGCTTTTATTCTGAAATAGCATTGGACTTGCTAATTCTACAATAAAAAAGGGGAAATTTTAAAATCCACTTTAGGTAGAAAATTAACTTTATAAGTAAACATTTTTAATAGGATGTGGGATATAATTATAAAAATCTTGACTGTTTTGTGTGTGATTGGCAGAATTAGCTTTGCTGGTTATTAGTAACACATGCAGCTTGGAGAAGAAAACCCTAAGGACATGCAGGTGCAGCAGAGCTTCACTGCTCTCAGCAAGGGCAATCAAATATTTCCAGTCATTTCCACAGGTGACATACTGACAATTGGATTTGGGGAGCAGTGACCCAATTCAGTCATTCAGAGAGTTAAAAAACACAAACATGTCATAACACAGGCAAAAACATAGAAAAATGACAGTCTGTGGGATACAATCATGAGAAAAGGAATAACTTTAGGATTAAAGGGACTCACAGGGGACCCTGTAATCAGCTTGGGAGCCCCAAGTCCAGCACCTTCATTTCACGGTGGGAAGTGGAGTCATGAACCAATGGAAGCTTGTCTTTGACCTCATGATGTCCTAGCGGGAACTCAGACCTCCCAGCCCCCAGCTCCATGGTCCAAGGATTATTTGGTTTGTAATGATGGAGCCGGAGCTCACCTGCCCAAGTAGGCAGCCTCTGGGCGTCATGATTGCCTCCCAGGCTGCACCAGCTGCTTTGCTGACAGGGTGCTGCCTGGAGGAATTATTTTTAAAAAATCATGTCTGTCATTTTGTGCTTAACTTAGAGGAACACTTGAGCTATCTTTTGAATGACTTTCTATGATTATAAATCTAAAAATAAAACATTGCACTTTGTAATTATGCTTTTTCTTGTAACCTTGTAGCATTTATCGTATCATGAGTGTTCTCAATGCCCCAGGTCTAATGGTTCACTGTTTTCCAGGATGGGACCTTGTCTATTTCAATCCTCTTTAGGTCCCCAGCCTTTAGCATTGTGCCTGGCACATAGCAGCAATTCCATAAATATGTGTGGAATAAATTAATTAGTAAAATATATTATAGTTCCACTTATCTTTCATGGTGGCACACTGAGACGGAGTCCAGTTTTTTTTACAATTATAAATAATGCTGCAGTGAATGTTCTTTGATGAATCTTTGCATCTACTCCTTATTATTGCCTTATGATAAATTCCTAGAGGTGGAATTACTGGATCAAAGGCTTTGGATACATATTACTAAATTGCCCTTCAGAAAAATGGGTCATTCCTCCACTCTGCTGCCAACTTTCTTTTTTTTTTTAAGAATGAAAATTTTTCGGGGTGCCTGGGTGGCTCAGCTGTTAAGCGGTTGCCTTCGGCTCAGGTCATGATCTCAGGGTCCTGGAATCAAGCCCCGCATCGGGCTCCCCGCTCCGCGGGAGGCCTGCTTCTCTCTCTCCCTCTCCCCCTGCTTGTGTTCCCTCTCTGGCTGTGTCTCTGTCTGTCAAATAAATAAATAAAATCTTAAAAAAAATGAAAATTTTTCTTCTATTTCATACATTTAAAAAATTTTTAATTCCAGTACAGTTAACATACAGTGTTATATTAGTTTCAAGTGTACAATATAGTGATTCAACAATTCTATGCATTGTGCTCATCAAGCGAAGTGTACTCTTAACCCCCTTCACCTATTTCACCCAACCCCCACCTACCCAACCATCTGTTTGTTTTCTATAGTTAAGAGTCTGTTTCTTGGTTTGTCTTTCTCTCCTTTTTTCCCTTTGCTCACTTTTGTTTTGTTTCTTAAATTCCACCTATGAGTGAAATCACAAGGTATTTGTCTTTCTCTAATTGGCTTATTTTGCTTAGCATAATACTCTCTAGATTTATCCATGTTGTTGTGAATGGCGAGATTTCATTCTTTTTTATGGCTGAATAATATTGAGATTATATCTATCTATCTATCTATATCACATCTTCTTTATTCACCCATCTATTGATGGACACTTAGGTTGTTTCCATAATTTGGCTATTGTAAATAATGCTGCTCTAAGCATAGGGGTGCATGTATCCCTTTGAGTTAGTTTTTTTTGTATTCTTTGGGTAAATACCCAGTAGTGTAATTTCTGGGTCATAGGGTAGTTCCATTTTAAATTTTTTAAAGATTTATTTATTTATTTAGGGGGGAGGGACAGAGGGAGAGAGAGAATCTCAAGCAGACTCCCTGCTGAGCACAGAGCCTGATTCGGGGCTCAGTCTCATGACCCATGAGATCATGACCTGAGCTGAAATCACAAGTCGGACGCTTAACTGACAGAGCCACCCAGGCATCCCTATTTTTAATTTTTTAAGGAACCTCCATACTGTTTCCCCCAGTGTCTACATCAGTTTGCATTCCCACCAAAAGTGCATGAGTTTCCTTTTTCTCCACATCCTCTCCAACACTTGTTGTTTCTTGTATTTTTGGTTTCAGTCATTCTGACAGGTGTGAGATGATATCTCATCGTAGTTGTGATTTGCATTTCCCTGATGTGAGTGATGTGGAACATCTTTTCATGCATCTGTTAGCCATCTGTATGTCTTCTTTGGAGAAAGGTCTGTTAATGTCTTCTGCCCATTTTTAAATTGGATTCTTTGTGTTTTTTGGTGTTGATTTGTGTAAGTTCTTCATATATTTTGGATACTAACCCTTTATCATATATGTCACTACAAATATCTTCTTCTGTTCAGTGAGTTGCCTTTTAGTTTTGTTGATTGTTTCCCTTGCTGTGCAGAAGCTTTTTATTTTGATGTAGTCTCAATAGATTATTTTTGCTTTTGTTTCCCTTGCGTCAGGAGACATATCTAGAAAAATGTTGCTATGACTGATGTCAGAGTAATTACTGCCTATGCTCTCCTAGAATTTTTATGGTTTCAAGTCTCACATTTAGTCCTTACTCCATTTTGAGTTTATTTTTGTGTATGGTGTAAGGAAGGGGTCCAGTTTCATTCTTTTGCATGTAGCTGTCCAGTTTTCCTAACACCATTGGTTGAAGAGACTGTCTTTTTGCCATTGTATGTTCTTGTCTCCTTTGTCAAAGATCAATTAACCATCTAATTGTGGGTTTGTTTCTGGGCTTTCTCTTTGGTTTCATTGATCTATGTATCTACTTTGTGCCAGTACCATACTATTTTGATTAATACAGGTTTGTAATATAACTTGAAATCTGGAATTGTGATGCCTCCAGCTTTTTTTTCTTTCTCAAGATTACTTTGGGTATTTGGGGTCTTTTGTGCTTCCATACTAATTTAGGATCGTTTGTTCTAGTTCTGTGAAAAATGCTGTTGGTATTTTGATAGGGATTGCATTAAGTCTGTAGATTGCTTTGGATAATATAGACATTTTGACAATATTTGTTCTCCTAAATCCATGAATATGGAATGTCTATTTCTTTGTGTCACTTTCAATTTCTTTTATCAGTGTTTTAGTTTTCAGAGTATGGGTCTTTCATCTCCTTGGTTAAGTTTATTCCTAGGAGTTTTATTATTTTTGGTGCAATTGTAACTGGGATTATTTCTTAATTTCTCTTTTTGCTGCTTCATTATTAAAATATATAATATATATGTTGCTATATATTCTATCTATATTAATAGATAGAATATATATATTGAATTGCAACAGATTTCTGTACATTGACTTTTGTATCCTGTGAGCTTTCATTTATCAGTTCTAGCAGTTTTTAGTGGAGTCTTTAGGGTTTTCTATATACAGTATCATGTCACCTGCAAATGGTAAAAGTCTTCTTTCTTACCTATCTGGATGCCTTTTTTTTTTTTTTTTTTTTTGTCTGATTGTCCTGTACAATGTTGAATAAAAGGGGCAAGAGTGGGCATCTTTGTCTTGTTCCTGACCTTAGGGAAAACTCTCAGTTTTTCCCCATTGAGTATGATGTTAGCTATGGGCTTTTCATATATGGCCTTTTATTATGTTGAGGTATGTTCCCTCTAAACCTACTTTGTTGAGGGTTTTTATTTTTATCATGAATGGATGTTGTAGTTTGTCAAATGCTTTTTCTGCATCAATTGAAATGATCATATGGTTTTTATCTTTTCTCTTATTGTTGTGATACATCATGTTGATTGATTTGAGAATATTAAACCACCCTTGTATCCCAGGAATAAATCCCACTTGATTGTAGTGAATGACTTTTTAAAATGTATTGTTGGATTCAGTTTGCTAATATTTTGTTGAGGATTTGTGCATCTATGTTCATCAGAGATATTTGCCTGTAGTTCTCTTTTTTTGTGTGTCCTTATCTGGTTTTGGTATGAGGGAAATGCTGGCCTCATGGAATGAATTTGGAAGTTCTCCTTCCTTTTCTACTTTTTGGAGTAGTTTGAGCAAAATAGGTATTAAGTCTAACTATGAAGATATTTTTTTTCTTGAGAATCAAAGTTAGTGATGATAAAACATTTTTAAAGCACTCTGCCCATTGTGATTGAATAAAAACAGTTTTTGAACACTTTCTGTTTGTAATGTATTAAATCATATCAATAATTTATCTAGAGGTGAAAGTTTACTGAAGCCACTGCTAAATTGCATATATTCCTTGGACTTATTCCGCCTTGTAAGTTTAATATGGGGGAAAATGTAGTTTTTACCTGAGAGAGAGCAAGTAAGCCAACACTGGCTGTCGTGGACCACTGTGAGATGAAGAGATGCAGAGACAGGGGGATATGGGGGGAGGGGGAGGTCATGGCCTGGGGGAACTCTGCAGTGGTCGGAGGCACATATATGTATCAACATGGGATGATCTCGAAGCATAGTAATGAGATGTGGAGGGGGAAATAAGTATTTTTTTGAGATTCATAAAAATGGAAACAGTGCTTATTAAACATATCAAAATGGTTGCCTAAATGGAAGGAAGGAAGGAGTCTATGGGGTCAAATGTGAGAGGGACTATGGCCAGAACAACAATGCTGCTAACGTGCCACAAACTGAGTTCATGCCGAGAGAAGCAAGCAAGAAGGAAGGATGATGAATCACTAAATTCTACATCTGAAACTAATATTGCACTGTATGTGAACTAACTGCAATTTAAATAAAAACTTGAAAAACACAAAAAAAGAAAGAAAGATGGAAGGAAGCGGAGGGAGGGAGAGAGGGCTGTGATACCCTCTGAGCCCTGACTTTGTCAGTAACTCAGGGTGAATTGCCCTCAAGTCTCCCACCTCTTTTGGGCCTCTGGTGTGCCATGCTGTGGAAGGAGTAGGCGCCTACCAAGGTTTCGGCCATATCATACTGTGGTTCAAAGCACAAGCAGGACACCGAGCTGTGGCCTGGACCCTCACATGTAAATGCAGGTGTAGCGTTTTCCTGTACATCCTGACAAACCCTACAAACAGAAAGCATTGATTGATTTGTAAAATAAACCATGTGCTTTACATAATACTTCTAGCACAGACTTCCATAATATTATAAGCAGATGTGAGCCATTTATTAAATTTACAAACAGCAAAGTCCCATAATGATGGACCTCCCCAAGACAGCCAACTATGCCTTTGGCAGAATTCCAGCAGGAAATTTTCTGGTGTCGGCTGTTCTTCTTTCCTCTTGGAGCCACACAGTATCAGACAATGTTTGAATTATTTAAATATGCTCCAAGTCTGCAGTTCATTGTCTTATCATTTCAAAAGGACTATGCTTCTATAAATCATATTGAATGTCTGAGATTCTAACCAAAAAAAAAAGAGGAAAAAAAATTAGGCACAGATATTCCTGGTTATCCAAGGAAAGTATACAGCAGAGAGGAAATTATATTGCATAACAAAAGCAAGTATTCGTTTGAAAGGTTTATGTGAATACAAGATGATATAATGCAGTCAGTTGGCTCCAAAGGTAAAGATGTGTGTGTGTGACAGTGTGTGTAGATTCTAAATTAATCCAGGTAAAATGATACAACATGCTCGTAAGAGCAAGCACAAAGTAAATGTATTAGGACATGTGGGGAGCCAGGGATGCCTAAAGCGATTTTCCCCTTTATTATGGAAGGGAGCAGCAAGCTTTACTGAGCACCTTGACACCATCTAAGGATGGTGATGGATCCCAGACCATCACTGTGTGATCACTTCCCCCCTGGTTTCCATTTGAAAGAGGAAGCAGTTTGAAAACCAAGGTTTTTCTCTGGCTTTAAAAACACCAGGACACCAGCCAACTTTTAAATATTCTGTTGGTCTTAGTCAAGTTATGTAGGACCCAGTCCCTCCACTCCAGCTGCTGCCAGGAATTAGGCATTCACATGAAAAGAGATGAGCAGGAACACAACACTCCCGGTGCCTGACCGATGGGGAACATTTTCTCTGCTCTTGGCGTTGCCAGTAGAGATTTGGACCCCAGGAGAAACACTCAGTTTCAGCATTTGTGGGGACAAAGAACAGGGCTTCTCCCAGCCTGGGCTTCTCTCCACCTTGGTTGCTGTGGCCCCTGTGGACTTCAGTTCATTTTCTCCCACCTTGCACCGGGGTGTGATGGGTACATGAGGCAAAACAGGAAGGTAGTGGGGAACGTAGTTATGACCCCCAGAAAGACTCCAAGACTCTGAGATTTGCATGCAGGAGGTCCTGGAGGCTGATGTCAGGCACCACACCTGTGAAGGAGTGGGGCCAGCAGGATAAATAGAGGAAGAGGTTGGACTGTGATGTAGTCACAGAAGGACCTCGGGGATCCCAAGGGAAGCTCTGCTGCTGGGGCAGCTCTTCAGAGTTGTCCCCCCTTGGCCTTCACCACACCCTGAACCACCATCTAGTCATCAGATGCTAGCTGTGTCCATCCCCTTGAGTCACACACTTCCCTCAGACCAGGAGGGGTGGAGAGAGACTCAGATGAGAGGCATCAGCCACCAATGCTCCCGGCAGCTGGGAAGAGTGCCTCCGTGGATGCACCACAGCAACCAGTACAACATACAAGACGCATTTCAGCCATTAAAGAGCTCATACTCTAGTTGAGGGAACAAGATATGTGCGTTAACTACAGTACGAGGCAACGGATCCTCAGCATCAGACGTATGGCACTGATTATACATTTTACAGGTGCACAGAGAAACGATAGAAAGCCAGAAGTGGAATTATGGATTAGTTGACTCAACGTGCTCAATTTGCAAATGAAAGTACTCTGATGTTTAAAAGTGAAGGGACGTGTCCAAGGTCACGTATCTACTGTGAAGCCATCCGGGGTTTCCTGATTCCCATTTCAACCCTCACTGTCCTCCTCAGTAAATGGTTCCTTTTGGAAGTGATTACTTTTAACAGGGTTGATCCATGTGATCTTGAATAGAACCAGGTAAGGTAGAAAACAGACTCCTGAAATAGGTCCTCAGTTGCATAAGAATTAAATTCAAACAAATATCTTTGATCTTAATCTTAAAAGCTGTCAGTCAAGACATGGACCTAGAAGGATTCCCCTCAGCTTATAAGTAATTTCACATGTTGTCACTTTTCTGTCCATTTGTGGCAATGTGGGAAGCCACTATCGTTCTTGAAGGAAGGGCCAGCCCTGGCTCTGCTCATTTTGTGGAAATGAGAAATGGTTTCTGAGTCTTTTCCCAAAAAACACCAAAGGGCATATGGGAAAGAAACCACTAGAGTCAACACCAGACCACACTGGTGGTATTCAGCGTCTGTTAGGGTTATGGGGTAAACCATAACTGCAGTCTATTATAGTATTCACTGTTTTCCAAAGACAGCATGGCCTGGTAAGGGTCTCCTTTTATTCTAGAACCTTCCAGCTCATTTTTGCCTCTTCATATAATCATCAGATATGTAGGGTGCATTGTGTGTGGGGGGGGGTGGGGATAGAAATGGCAGTTTAATGACACTAAACGGGGTTAATTTTAAAGATTTGGGTTCTTTGGTAAGTTATTAGCTGTTCATTCCTTTGGTCATTCTTTCAATAGCTATTTGCTCAGCACCTACTTTTGTACTAAGTATGATTGTAAGAACTGAGGACTTGAAGTTGAGTAAGACATGATCGCTCAGGAACCAAGCCATCAGGAAGCTTGATTTGGTGGATGAGACAGCTATATGAGAATGAACCAAGTATAAGTGCTATGATTTAAAACACAGTGGAAGCAGCAGCAGTGGGATAGCACTAGAGATGTCCATGGTACAAAGAGTTCCAGTCATTTATTTTACTCAGCGTAACATCATTTGGCTTGAACTCCACCTGTTATTTGTTTATTCATGCTGGAAATTTATTGGGAGCTTTCCATGTGCTTAGCACCGTGCCAGATACTAGAAATATACCTGATAGGAATGACCCAGCACTGTTTGCTAGGAAGTTCTTAATATTGAAGAGTTTTAATTAACTAAAACATCAATTTGTCTTTATTTTCTGAAGCATACACATGTCAAGGGACCCCAAGCATCCCATCTACTCCATACCATGTCCCACTCCAGTTCACTTGGGTTGATCAGAGCTCGGCTTCTCCCTAATCCCAGGTCCTTGCATCTCTTTCTCCAACATCTCACCTGCCCTTGACTCTTCTGATTTGGGATATACTCCCAGTTCTTGGCTACTGAGTCATTCTAGTGGTTGTTCTGGTGTTACCTTACTTCCCTAGAATCTGAGTTCCTCAATACAGCTTGGAAACAAAATATTCCATACTGGACAGTTTTTCCCTCTAGCCCTCCTCCATGGCTTAGTCACAAGTCTGTTTCCCCTAGCCCATCCTAGGGGAAACTGCTGGTCCCAGCCCCCTCAGTGTCTCTGCCTGTTTCTTGGTCTCTACAGAGAGTGCGGAGGTAGCATGCTCGGGCACATGCACAAACTCACCTTTGACACTGTGGAGTTTTTCCTTCATAAATGGCACATTATCCAGCCTAAAGAACAATGTAGGAGTAAGCTATTCTTTGAGGAAATGGGGGTGAACTGGGGTGAATTTGCCTCCCTGACTCAATGCTGACTGCGGTTGTTATCAGGGAGTGCCTATGGAGGTCGATGTTCCCAACTGCATGCACTGGTGGGCCCTCCTCACTTCTCTTCCAATCTCCTCTAAAGTCTCGGGCCTCCCTTCCTATTTCTTGTTGGGCCATCCACCCTGCCGACCCCTCAAGACCCTCAAGACCCCTCATCTTCTGGAAAGTCTCTCTCCACCCATCTGTTATTGCTCATTGCTCCTTATCCTTCTTTTCCTCAGCCCCTTCCCTGGAGGCCTAGAGCCCTGTACAGCATGCATTCTCACTCCCACACTGGCTCTGCCTTTGCTCCTGCATGATGGATCTCACTGTCATGGCACACTGTGTCAGCCATCATGGGTCACAACTTGGCCCGAACATGAAAAGAATGGCAGAAAGCAGGGCATGGTGGAGTATAAGGCAGTTGTTGCAGGACACACTCAGCCAAACAGCAAGTAAGAGTGCCGTTTGGCACGGGCCAGCCCCTGCTGCAAGGTGCACCGATGTTCATTGTCAAGAGGGCTCTCCCTTTGACTTGCAAGCCAAGGATGGAGAAATGCATACATCCTCACAACGTAGTGTAATGGACTGCAGTTCTTAAGGAAGCACTTCAGAGACAAATAGTTTTTATAATGAAGCGGCTCTCCTAAGCCAGGTTCAATGGGCATAGATGTGAGACTCAGAACCCTCAGCACTTAGGATAGGGTTTTCCCAAATGCAGTCTCTGGACCAACTGCGTCATTATTACCTGGGGTGCTTTTAAAGGAAAAGACTTAATATATCTGAATCTCTTGGAGCAAGGCCTCGGCATTCGAATGAGCAGGCTAGGAAGTCTAAGTTTGAAAGCCTCTGCCCAATGAGAGGCATACCTCCTTTTAGAGAAACGCCCCATGTTTAGAAAGCCACACAGTGGTTCTCTGCTTGATCTCATCTGCAATTCTGGGGATATTCATCTCCCTGGAGATTTCCTCTCCAGAGGGGATTGTTTCTATCTTTCTAACATTCTATAAATGGAATAACTCTATATTTAATTTCAGATTGGGTGAGAATATTTCTTCCTGAAGATATGAATGGACCTATCATGCAAATGGGAAAAATTCCCAATACATTATATTTAGGACATTGTAAAACTGTAGAAACCCCTTCCTCCAGGTGAAAATATTAGCTGCTCCTAAATGGACCTACGCTTTTTAAATATTTTTTTTAAAGATTTTTATTTATTTATTTATTTATTTATTTATTTATTTATTTATTTAAGAGAGAAAGAGCATGAGCAGGGGGCGGAGCAGAGGGAGAGGGAGAAGCAGGCTGCCCACTGAGCAGAGAGCAAGACACAGGGCTCCATCCCAGGACCCTGGGATCAGAGCCGAAGGCAGTTGCTTAACCACCCTTAACCGACTGAGCCATCCAGGCACCCCTAGACTTTTTAAATCATAAAAAACAAACAAGCAAAGCTTTTGAAAGGACAGGCCTTCTATTTTCATATGAATGGAATTTAGAATGATTTGGAGCCTTCTTAAAGCCAATTCTTGTGATGATGTTATTTCCATGAGCTTCACTGGAAATATTCCAGTTCAATAAATTCTAAGGTCTCATGAACTTTTTCAGGGAAAGAGGGTATTTCTCATTAAGTATATTCTTTCACACACTAATGCTAGAACTAGAATATCCCCATTTCATAATCCTTACTGAGTCATTGATCCAGGCAACAATCATCAGTAAAGGAAACCAGTTGATAAAAGGCTGATGGGAACTGTACAATGTCAGAATCATGTTGGCACCCCTTGACCCCCAGTAGTCAATTTCAGCCTCACCGAAATGTGGACAAGCTGACATTATGTGCCCCCTGATGTAAGGCAGCTGGAGACACACAGCACCAGCTATGAAGTACGCTTCCCCAAAAGTTAAACTGGAGCTTAATTTAATTGATAGAAACAACTTCCAAGAAACATCTTTCAAGTTTACAAGAAATAGGGGACAGAGGACCAAGTTAAATAATGCCACAAGGGAGCAACAGATAGATCCAGAGTATGGAACATTCCACAGGACAGTTGAGCAGTTTTCTTCAAGGCAGTGCCATAGAAAACATAAGGATGGGCAACTCTAGAAGTCTACATGAAAAGAAACACAGGGAAAAAAATCTGATGTTTGGCATTTTTAAGACAATTAGGGAAATCTGAGTATGGAGTGGTCACTAGATGATACACAGAATTATTATTGTTAATTCCATTAGGTGTGATAATGGCAATGTGTTTATATAAGAAAATGTCCATATGATTTAAAGAGTAGAATGTTTTCAGTGGTTAGGGTGAAATGACACAATGTCTGAGATTTGTTTTAAAATATGCATTCACAAATAAAGGATAGATGAAGCAAGTGGTAATATCTTGAGATTCTTGAAACTGGGTGATGGGGTACATGGGGTTCGTTATACAATTCTCTCTACTTTTGCTATGTTTTAATATTTTCATAATAGCTTATTAGAATAAAAAACTCTACCTACAAAGAATAGCAAAGAAAGTAAACAGTAGAATAATATGCCAGCATTTTGCAGACAAAAGTGAACATATGTTTGTGCTTGTATAGACATGGAATATCCTGGAAGGATACTCAAGAATCTGGCAAAAGTGATTGCCTCTGGAGGGAGAGGAACTGCGTGACTGAGGACAGGGATGGAAGGGAGACCATTCAAATAATTTCTTGAAGAGAGGATGGAGACCTTACATAAGGAGAGAAATTGGATTTATGAACTTGGTCTTCATAAGTTTGGTTCTATTCCTCCTAATGTCCTGGTCATCTATTGGTTGTAAACTGGGCATTTATATTTTGTGGGCTATATTCAGCTGAAAAAGTTAGTTTCTGTAAATGACAAAGAAATTTCTTTAATAAACCCGTGTTCAGTGCCTGCTGCTGTGGGTACTGGGTCTTAGGGGACAAAACAGATGAGTCAGACACTTATCATCAGAACGATAGGGTTTAACACCAATTTACTAATGCCTTTTTATTTTAGGCATAAAAAGAAGGAAACTCAGGATGGCCAATTCTTCTTTTTTGACAGTCTTTCTGACTCATTAAGAAATCTATTTAGCTGTGCCAAGTTCCATAGATAATGAAGAAAGATTTTTGTCAGTCAGTAGTGTGACCAAAACCCAGTGGATGCAGAAAGTTGATGTGTTGGGTACTCTGTATTTAGGTACTATAGTAATAAGGGTCATTAAACAAAATTTAAAATGTTGTTGAGTGGAATTAGAAAGTTAAGTGATATTAAAATACCACTTTATCCCACTGATTACATAAAAAGTCCTGTTTTTCCATAGTAGCTTGTGGTTCTGAGCTACACATGAATACATTAAAAAAGATAAAAACCCTTTAATTTCATAGGAGACCAAAATGATCTTCTTGCAAATAACCTTTCTGATATTAGGGAAGATGTTATTCCCTTGTTTCTATTTTATCGTTGGATGGAAAAAATTAAGCTAATTGAGTTGGCACTGGAGGTTTTTGTTTTGTTTTAATTTTATTCAAATTGCATTTGGGCAAATACTTAAAGAATAGTCTTAAGTGCTGTTGCATTACAAATCATCTGAATGGATATTTCCTTCTTTTTCCATCTCTTCCATTCCCTTCCAACTTATTTACCTTTTGCATGGCTCTGCACCATGCTAACTTTACAGGTTTTGTAACTGTGCTTCTGACTGCTGAAAAATCTGAGTTTACCAATATAAAAATAGAATAATGTGGTAATGCCAAAAGTTTGACAAATCTTAATGGAATCATCTTTGGATGCAAAGTGAGGACAATAAATCTTCCTAACCTGAAGGAGAGAGATCCAGGAGATGGACCTGGCAGGAAGTACAAGTATATTCAAAATAGTGACACAAATAATTGTATAAGCCAGTTCACCAGAACTCCTGCTTTGTAGCTGACCTTAAGGGTTTAGCTGGGTACTAGATGATACCAACTTGATGTCCTAAGACATCTGCTTTAGGCTGCTCTGGGCAACAGAACATAGGACTACAGGAACACAGCTATTCCTCTGTGCCTAAGACTGGTTTTGTCAGGAAAAACAAAACAATTTTTTTTTTTTTTTTTGGTGTATTCTAAACTTCTGGAGCTTTATCTCTGAGGAAAGTGACCAGATGAAAGAAGACCTTTAAATACCTCTTATCAGCAGAATCAGTTTGAATATCTGGTGTGCCCACTCTCATCTTTCCAACCCTCCTGAAAGGCTCCTGAAACCCTCAGGATGGCCAGTTGTATTTTATTCGGTTGGATTCTACACAGCTGGGAAGAAGAGTGTTTTGGTCATAATGAGTCCTGGCACTAATTCAATGAATATTTGTTAAATTGATTTAAAGAAATAACAATTGTGCTAGATATATTTATCTTTGACATACACAAAATTCATGGCTTATCTCTCTGAAGTTATGTTAAAATTATCTAAATAATTTCTACATACACTTACTGTATTTCAATTCATCACCTTCAATTCTGTAATAAAAACAATGACTCAGACACAATTTAATCATCTTATGTAAAACAAATCTATTCCATTTGAGGTAAATTTAGAACGATATTTCCTACATAATAAATATATTTTTATTAAAAAAATTTTTTAAGTAAACTCTACACCAAAGTGGGGGTTGAACTCACTACCCCAAGATCAAGAGTCGAGTGCTCTACTGACTGAGCCAGCCAGGTGCCCCAATATATTATTTTTAAATTAAATTTGGTCTGATACCTAAACAAAATATTTTAAAAGAGTTAAATAAATACATCTCCAGAGACAAGGTAACCAATTTTATCCAACATGTTTCAGTGATAGAGGGGCAATTTGCTATGATCACAAATTAAAATTTTTTTTAATCTAAAAGTCTTTCTAGGGGTGCATGGGTGGCTCAGTTAGGCGTCTGCCTTTGGCTCAGGTCATGATCTCAGTGTCCTGAGAACAAGCCCCACATTGGGCTCTGCTCAGCAGGGAGTCTGCTTCTTTCTCCCTCTTACTCTCCCTCTATGCTTTCTCTGTCTCTCTCTCAAATAAATAAATGAATCTTAAAAAAAAATAGAAATCTTTCTATAATACCTTGACATTGTACAACATTTCATGAATACATGATTATATACCTTAAAAAAAAAAAAACACCCAAATGACCGAAGAGACCTAAAAGTTACACGTTTAATAAAAAAGTTTTGATGATCCACAATAAAAATATTGTTAACCACAGTATAACCCCAAACATGTTTTCCCCAATCTATGAGCAAGCAAGCGAAAGAGAAACATCCTGCCTCACATTGTTTATACTATTTTATTTAAAGATAAATCCAGTTTAGCATAATAATAATTATTGGTATTCTTCTAGATATCATGTTTCTTCAGGGACATTTTTTTTTTTAAATTTATCTATCCATTCTAGAAAGAGAGAAAGAGTGAGAGCTGAGAGGGGCATAGGGAGAGGGAGAGAGAGAGAGAATCCCTAAGCAGACTCTCCACTGAATGCAGAACCCATTCCACACCCCCAAGACCACAACCCCAGCTGAAACCAAGAGTCGGATGCTCAACTGACTGTTCCACCCAGGTGCCCCTTCAGGGACATTTAAAGAACCTTCCATAGTGTGTTCTATATACCATAGGAAAAGAAAAGTTATTATCAAGCATGTCCTGTGATGGGTACAATAATAACAATAGTTTCCTGAGTCTATGTAAGCAATTTCTTCTTTTAAAAAAAAAGACATTTGGGAGACGCCTGGATGGCTCAGTTGGGTAAGCATCTGTCTTCGGCTCAGGTCATGATCCCGGGGTCCTGAGATCGAGTCCCATGATGGGCTCCCTGTTCAGCTGGTAGTCTGCTTCTCCCACTCCCTCTGCCCTTCCCCCCAACCCCTGCGTGTGCTCTTTCTCTCTCCCCCCGGCAAATAAATAAGTAAAATCTTAAAAAAAAAAAAACATTTGGAAAAAAGAAAAAAGGGGAAAAAGGAAAAAAGGAAGAAAAAGAAAATTTAAAAAAGAAGAAGAGAGAAAAAGGACATTTGAATCTGCATCTATCACTGCATCCTGAATGGTGAGGAATGAGGTGAGGCCCCATGCTTACAGACAGCTAAAAAACTAAAACATATTAATTCTTGCAACGTGTCAAATATCTGCCCCTCAAATAAATAAAATGAAAGTAATTTTATTAACTATATGCTATATTGAAACTGAGATAATATTCCCTGTATTATTATTGGGTGATATTTTATCCTAGAACTTATAATAAAAAAAGAGTTGGAGAGATTTCTCTAAACCTAAAGATGTAAAATGAGAAATAGAAGCCTGCGTATCTTGTTTTCATCTCTGGTTCTGAGTAATAGGCAATTTTTAGAAAATGTGGTTCCCACATCCACCTTGCTCCTGAGAATGGATACAATTTTGAAAAAGGGAAAAATGTCGTGAGCTGTTGATATATGTATCAAGAATGCCCTAGAAGATATCTGAACATAGTACAAGTTTTGATCTTATAAACACAAGTGGAGCACAATGTTTTTAGTGGAATATCTTTTAGCTCATCAGTATGGACACAGTTGGGTTTGCTCAGGTAAACACATGTGCAGACAGGTTGTCAGGAGGTTAAGGCAAATAGCACAACGAGAGGAGGGGAGGAATTTCTTAGCATTTGGCTCTGTAGCACCAAGCAATGTATGGTATGGTATTTACAGCTCTAGCTTATGGAAAAAATGGATTTTAGTTCCAGATGTATTTGTAAGTCACTTGGAAGCTATCTCTTTGATTTACTTCCCCAAATGCTGTACTCTTTATTCACAGAAACTGAGTATTTTTTCAGTTCCTAATTATCTGCTTGGCAGGAAGTGAGACAATATGAAGGTTTGGTAAGTTGTATAGATGGAATGAGTTTTACCTCAGGTCCTTGATACTCTAAGATAATTGCCACCATGTTTTCCTCTGTTGGGTGGAGACTAAGTCCAAGAATGCGAACTTGTTAAAAGAAGTTTTTGTCTGGTCTACACTGAATTATGATCACTGTGACTGGAATAGAGAGAGACTACTAGTAACTGACTCTAAATCTAGAAATAACTGTCTTTTCAGGTCTAGAGGAGGAGTCTCCATTTCAAAGCACTTACTGTAGGTTATTGGTAAAATCAATTTTACTTCTGTTGGGGAACTTGCTGAAAAACATAATGCTAAGCAACAGAATAGTTAGAGTTGGTTTTTCTAAAGAAATAGTAAATGGCCCGAAGATTATAAGAGAGGCTAGAGAAAATGACAACTATAAAAATAAGTGAAGTGTCCTAAGTCAGTTGGTTAGAAGCCAGGACTAAAGCAAAGAATTCCAGGATTGATGTTTCTTTCTCACTGGGGAAAGGGGTTTCAGTGATCTCAGAGAGCCACAAAATAGTACTAATTGGATTAGTAATGACAGATATTCAAACACCTGCACCTCACTGCTTGAAATGTCTTAGGATTTGGCTGTTATTTTGAAGTAGGATTTGGCTGTTATTTTGAAGAGTAAGATTACTGAATTAAACCAGGGTTATCACTCTACAAGCTCTTAGCATCCCAGGATTATGCTGACAAGTCTAATAGCAGGGATAACTTTTCATACATCTTAGGAACTGGCCAAGTAGACAGTGAACAAACATGCTATTTTCATGAAATGAATATTTATTGAGCACCCACTATGAGCCAGGCCTTCTTTTAGGCACAGAGATGCAGGTAAGATCCTTGCTCTGATGGAGCTTACCTTCTAATATTAAACAGCATCTCACTGGTAGGCAGTGGAAGAGCACAGGGTGCTTTGAAAAAGAAGAATTAAGTCATGGAAAAAATTTAAATCTAGGTTGGGGGAAGGAAACTGATTTTGAGATGCTTGATGGGAAGCCATTGGGCCCTATGAACCGAGGACTAAATAGAAGGGAAAAAGTACTTTAGATGCAACCAATTTACGTAAACCTGGCATTTGAACTATAAAAATCTGGTTGCTCTTTGTCAGTCAACCAAGGGACAATTTAGGTGGCATCAATTCAATGAGCTTATTACTAATCTCTTACAGGAATCAATAAACATTTACTTTTTAACCAACCCCTGAGTGACTTGCTATTACCACCAGTTATTCTGTTAGACTGGTGACTGTTTAAAAAGGTGTGAACAAAAATATTTTACCTGCGTAATTAGAGAGTCTTGGCCCTGCAACTTTTAGGACTTTCTCAGGTTGCCAATTCATTGGTTCTGATTGCGCTTTTTGATTTTAACGTTTGTTCTCTGCAGTAAGCTACAAAGCTGTACTCTGATAACACATAATAAGGGTATTATGTATCATTCTCTGTGGTCATAATAAAATCAAGTTCACTATCAGCCCAGACAAAAACATGCCATTGTTCTTACAGGATGTCCAGCCTTATCCGATGTCCCAATAGACTTCTACATGATAGTTTCAATTTACAAAATCAACCCACTCTCCAGTTCATAGTAACAGCAGTTTCATGCTCTGAAAAAACACTTAGAAGTTGCGGTAGTTTCATTTATGCTTAACTGGAGAGACTTGCTACCTATTTCTTGGGAAGAGGGGTCTATCCCAGTTATTCTGTAATAGGCTGGAAAAAAAAAAAGAGAGAGAGATCTTGTATTAAAAATTTTTTTTAACTACAAAAGTAATGTGTTCCTGACAGAAAAATCAGAAACTAGAACTATGCAGGAAAAATCACCCACACTTCACCAATCACTGAGAGATCTAGTTAATAACTGTCCCAGTGTTTATCTGTTCAGTCTTTTCCACCTCTCCCCGTTCATCGCAGTTTAAGAAAATGAGATCATACGGTACACAGTATTTTGTGGTTTGTCTCCTTGCCCCCTTAATAACCATCATGTTGTTTCATGTCATCCTACATATCCTAATGACTGTGTATATGTAATAGGTATGTAATTAACTTTATTCAAGGGCATAGAAGGCAGTAGATTTTTCCTTATTAATTTAATAGAGTGTCCCCGCTGCCCCTTCCCTACAGCGGTTCTCAAACCCTAAGTGACCTCTGACCAATTTCATTGTCGCATGTGCAACACGTGCAGAGAGAGGGACAGCCAGCTGCCGACTCCCGCCGAGGGCGTCAGGGCAGGACTCCACAGCCCGCCACTGTCCTCTCTTCGGAACCACGCCGCTCGCTCAAGGGTGGCCAGTGGCCCGCGGGGAGCGCTCTGCGGTCCCAGGGGCCCCATTCCATAGACGCCGTGTCCCCTCTTCTCCCTCTCTAATCTCCCTCTCAGATGACCCCGAGTTCGGGGGAGCCGGGGTCACTCTGCGCCCTCTTCTTCTCACGACAGCGCGGCCACCGCGTCGCCTCCCCTCGCGCACCCTCCCAGCACCAGGCCGCCGGGTAGAGACCCAGAAGGGGCCCTCGCTGGCCCAGCCCGGGCGCCGCACGGCGCCGCTGCTGGACTGGAGCCGCGCGGAGCCGCGCCGTCCCCGAGTGATGACGCGCTTCCTGCCCTCCCGGCGCTCGCGGGCCGTGCGCTCGCGCTCGCCCTCGGCTCTTGTTCCGCGCCCGGAGCCAGCGGCGGCGGCAGCGGCTGAGGCGGCTGCGGGAGCGGAGCGGTCGCCGGGCGCGCGGGGGGACGCCGGCTGCACTCCGGGGCAGGCGCTCTGCAATGAGACAGTAAATGCATCCCCCGGTAAGGCGCACGGCTCACTCGGGTTTTCCTCTTCCTCCAGCTGCATGCACGTTGCATGAATTTCTCGTGTCTTTTCCCTCCCCTTTACAGAAGGAAAATGTGGGTGGTTTTTTCCTCCCTTTTGCATCTCGTGAGTGATGCCAATGCAGAAAAAAACCTGCAAAGCTCCCAGATTTGATGTCCTAGGAGGGCTTTTTGCAATAATAATAATAAAAATAAAATAAAATAAATTTAATGCACCTGTCTATTGCACATGTATGTTTCACTGCACTCGACCTGGGCGCAGCGGTTTGCAACCAGGCTGGCAGCCGGCGCCTGAGAGAGGATTCCTGGCCGGGGGCGGCTAGCCAGTCCCCTCCGGGGCTCCCGCTGGGTTTCCGGTAACTGGGCTTTGAAAAGCGGCCCCGCCTGCATGGAGTGTCCCCTCGGCCCCGGCCGGGCCCCCGCGCCAGGAGAGTTGGCGCGGTCGAAGCGGCTTCATTCCAGCATTGGCCGCCCCGACTCCAGCGCCACTTTGCAAACAAGTCTTCGGCCGAGGCTGGAGGCGAAGACAGCCCGCCGGTGCGGAGCTTGTCCAGTCCCGGACTCTCAGACCTGCCGATTCTACGACTCCCCTTGGCAGTCTCGCCACCAGCAAAACTGCTGGCTGCTGAGGGACCTGGGCAGCGCCCGCCCGAATGCGAGAGCAGGATTTGGATTTAGTGCCGCTGGCCTCGGACTGGACGAGCGGCGCCCTTTCCTTCCTCGGCCCCGCAGGCTACAATTTCGCGCTCACTGGGAGCCGGGGGGGTCCTGGGGACTGGGCATTTCGGGATTCCCTGAGGGGACCGAGGAACGACGTTCGAGGGCGCCATATTTTCAGTGGGTCTTGGCTGCGGAGGGAGGGGGCGTACAGTTTCTGGGGCCCGGGGGATAGCGCGGCGCCCCCGCAGGAGAGGCGGGAGGGGTTTTCGCCAGGAAAGTTTGCGCGCCGAGGGAGGCGCGGAGGCGGCCGCGCAGAGCGCGCACGGAGGCTGTTCCCGCAGGGTCGCGCGAGTTGCAGCGCGTCGGCAGGCCGGCCCGGCTCGGGTAGAGGGTCCAGAGCCGCCGTCAGGGGCTGCGCGCCCGGCTCGCCCCTGCTCCCTGTCCCGCTGAGATGCCGCGTGCAGGCTCCGAGGCGCAGGGAACACGCCCCTCTCCCCCGCCGCCGCGGCTGCCCGGGCGCTCCCCCGGAGCCGTGCGCTTGGCGGCGTCCCCCGGCCGGGCGCCTGGTGCAGAGCGTGCTCCCGGCGCCGGGCTTCGCCTGGGCGCTCGCACCGCGCGGGGGCTCTGTCCCTGCGGGAGAGGAGGCGAGCCGGCTAGCGGTCCGGGCCGAGGGCCTGGCCTGCGGTCGCCCCGGGGCCGAAGAGCGGCCCGAGCCTCCCCTCGCCTCCTTGGCTGCGGCGGCGACAGCAGCAGCGCCGGCGGCTGCGTGCTCGGCTTTCGCCGCGATGCCTGCTCTTGGAGGGGGGGTTGGGGGGGGGGGGGCGTTTCCAGAAGTTGGGGCTTCAGGTGACGCGTGGGGGAAACTTGAATTTGTGCCGCTCGTGAAGAGTCGAGGTGATTAGGGGAAAGGGAGTTGTTTCAGAATCCCTGCGTCTCGTGGTGAAAACTAACCTCCGATTATTTCCAGAAGACGAGAGAAGCGTGAGCTGCTGAGGTGTTTGGCGTTGTCCAAGACACAAAGAGGAGGGCAGGGATGACGTCCCGAGAAATGGGCCCCCAGATGTACATAAATTACAGGCACGCTGGTGCTCCACCGCGTACTTTGGCTTTAATAGCACCTGGGTGTGCTGAGTTGTGGCATTCGTCAGGTTGCGCGCTATCCTCCTCCCTTCTCCAGAGCTTGGAGTTGGCGACTTCACAGTAGTGGGGCTGTGGGCATTCTTTTCTTTTGAAATACAGTAGATTGCGATCTCTGCTTTGTGAAGGGGCAGAGGAAGGGCGTGTTTGCTGACCTACAATCAGCTGAATGCAGAAACATGCCAGCCTTTCTCCTTGGCGTCTTATTGAAACGATGCCATAGTATTGAGGTCATGTCAGCACTTTGGGGCTTCATCATTGGAGAGGCTTCAAGGGATCACAGAAAAAGGCAGGTGGGGGTGTGTGAAGCTTTCATCTGGGATGCGCCCTGTGAGGTCAGGGATTAGGCTGCTCCTTCGCTAGTCCTCTTCATTAAGTGCCTCCAGTGTGGATGTCAGCCGTTGCGTTTGAAGATTTATCTTCCGTGTTTGCTGATTTGGGATATCTATGCAAACACTGTGGAGGGGTGGTGGATGTGACAAGTGGCCTTGAGGGTTACCTGCACGAATGCTCTCTTTCTTTCTTTCTTTCTTTGAGCCCTGGAATTGTGGAAAACACCCAGAGCCCAAGATACACTTATCCAAAATTAGCATAACCAGTTTAGGAGAGAATAAAATCAGTTGCAGAAAACCATCTATTTTGGAAAGTTCCTAGTCTTAGTGGTGGTACCTTGAATCACAGAAACACAGGGCTCTTCAGATTGGGGAAGTCACTGATTTTTCTCTGCCTTTGTACTCAGGTTATCAAGGAGATACAAAAGAGTTTTAATTAAAGTCTTTTTTGACGTTGATGTTGTGGTTCTACCTGCAAACGGAAAACGAATTTTTACAATTATTCTGTTAAATGAGCTACTGGGGATACTCTTTACAGGCTTAGGCTTATAGGTGTGTCTTGAATTCACTTACTGCTAAACCTACTTGTTTAGGGTTTTTCAAACCAAACACTTTCTTTCCTAGAGTATTTTCACCGGAAGTCAGGTTTTGCAAAGAGGTGTGTGTGTGTGAGTGAGTGTGAGTGTGTGAGTGATGGGGGGAGATGGAGATTTCTAGTCCAGTTTCTGTGTTTTGTACCTCAAAATTATTCCGATTCCCCTTTACCTCCACTCCTCACTCCCAGCAGATTACTAGTTCCCAAGACCAGTTAAGGGTGGTTACAGATGGTGAACAATCTAAATTTTTACCAACTATGCTTAGAAAAAAAAAAAACTATACATCTAAAAATGTATTTATTCATTTTAGCATTATGCTTTGCAACTACATATATGTTACATACTGTGTGCATGTGCTAAATGTTATATGATAAAAATTAAATTTAAAAAATAGAAGTTTTCTTAATAAAGCTGAAATAAAAAATTAAAAAAGTTGCAAATCCTTCAGTCTTCATTCCCAAGTTTACTCCTTTCATATTTATCAATTTCTTATGCCTCTCTTAAAGTGTTATAAATTGTGCTTTGTTGCCTCTTGCCTGATTCATATAATAACTTTGTGACTTGATCGTAGTTCCTGCATTTTTGTTGTTGTTGTTAAGAAGATTTTATAACTTCAAAAGGTTAGAAAACGCCTGTGCATTCTGGAGAGTTGCCTGTCCGTTTACCCGGCTGTGTGGTGTGTGTTGTGTGTGTGCGCGTGTCCACGCTCTTGGGACAGTGTCAGAAACTTGTGACATTATTGATTCAGAACTTCTGAGTCAGAATGATTTCTTGGAGACTTTGGGTGGTGTTTGGCCAATACAGGAAGTACTAAAAAAGAGTTAAATAATTCAAAGTCATTTTTATTGGGTACAAAAATGTTTTAAAGAAGGAAAATGTAATAAGCAGGGCCAGAATTACAGCTTAACATACCCAACTGGTGCCTTTTTAATTACAGTACTTTCCCCAGGAACTTCTTAATCCTATTACTTTTATATTTAATAAGGAGACTAGTTAAAACATAAGCCGAACAGAACTATTACAAATAATGGGGATAAATGGTGGGTTTAACCAGATGTTTTGCCTAAAGTAAAAGAGTTAAGGAATCTGAACTCTGTCGAACTCCCCCTGTAGGCCCCCTCCACATGCCCCCTTCTCAGTAAGCAGGGGATTTTAAAAGGCAAAAAATCTTGGAGGGGGTGGAGACAAAAAACTAAAAAAGAAATGAAATGCTTAAGGTAGGCTTCTCCTGTCCATCACCATCCTAACAACCTTTGGCTCTGTAGCAGGTGCCATTTGAATGACAGCTGGTAGACAAGGCTGGGTACAAAATGCTTTGGTTGTGAGAGCCTTTCTTTATGTGTCACCCGGAACTATGAATTAAGACTGGGCTCATTTGCCACCCATTTCACAGTGGATTTTCAGTCAATGCCAAGAACATGGTTTTGTTTTTCCCTTAACCAACAATTTAATTTCAGCCAAAGTGATGCTGTTCTGAATTTGTAGGAAAAGTAATGAATATTTGTATTTCCTTTTTACTCTTCTTGCTGCAATCTTAACAAACAAAATTCTTTAAAGTCTCCTATTCACTTACTCAGCAATTGTTTTGAGGGCTTACCATGTGCTTCATGCTAAGAAGACATCCCCTGCCCTAACCTCACATGCTGAGTTCCTAGGGGGTGATATTCATTTGTACTTTACATATCTAATAGATGGGGTAGGGAGGGAAGGAGTGTGTGATTAAATAGTCTTTGAAGGACAACATAATAGAAAGATGAACAAAGGATATGAACAGTGTTCCCAGAAGAAGAGATATACATGGTCAATAAACATGTGAAAAGATTCTTAACCTCCACAATGGTCGGGGAAATGCAAATTCAAAACAGATAGTACTTTTCTGTCCATCCAGTTGACCCACTTTTTAAAAAATTGGTAACGTCTTCTGTTAGATGTGTTGGGGGGCAACTCGCAGACTCTCGGGTGGGAGTATGAATTGCTGTAAGATTTAAGGAAAGCAGACAATTTATTTCTAAGTTTAGAACCTGCTACCATATGCCCCAGCAATCCCATATTTGGAGTCCTGTCTTACAGAAAGAAAAACATCAGCATGCAAGGATCTGTGCGTGAAGATGTTTATTGTAGGATTATTAAAGTAAATAAATGAGAAGCAACATGAAATGTCCATCAGTAGGATGAATAAGATAGGGTTTATTTTGGATTATTTTGCAAGGGATATCCATGATATATTAAATGTAAATAAAATCAAGTTACAGAGTGTCATATGTAGTACGATCCTATTTCTGATTTAAAAAAGAAGTCCTGGGGCGCCTGGGTGGCTCAGATGGTTAAGCGTCTGCCTTCGGCTCAGGTCATGATCCCAGGGTCCTGAGATCGAGCCCCACATCGGGCTCCTGGCTCAGCGGGGAGTCCGCTTCTCCCTCTCCCTCTGCTGCTCCCACTGCTCATGCTCTCTATATATCTGTGTCTCAAATGAATAAATAAAATCTTTAAAAAAAATAAATAAAATAAAAAAGAAGTCCTATGTGTATAACCTTGGAGAAAGATGTGGAAGGACACACAAAACTTGAGATTGTTTAAAATTGGCAGTGAGAAGGGGGGTGTGATTAACTTGCTCCATATACACCTTGATTGGTTTAGTTGCTCAAACACAGAAAGCTTTTCTATATGGAAACACTTTAAAATGGTATTTGGTTCATGAATACGTAATTTGTTTGGGACCATTTTGGAAACAAAAGGTGAGCAATATCACAGTTGCTTTCTCTGATGCCTTCTGCAGCAATCTTTTCTCTCTTCGGAAACTTTCAGTTAATTATCTTCTGACATCCTGAGATTTCCCAATTTTGAGTTAAGGCCTTCATTGTAAAAGATGGCTTCAGGAAAAGCTGTTTACCTTTATCCCCCAGGAGAGTAATGAGAATAAGAGATCAAGAAAGCTCTTAGTGGGGCGTCTGGGTGACTCAGTTAAGTGTCTGCCTTGGGCTCTGGTCATGATCCCAAGGTCCTGGGATTGAGCTCCGTGTTGTTGGCTCCCTGCTCAGCGGGGATTCTGCTTCTCCTCTCCCTCTGTCCCTCCCCACCGTTCATGCTCTCTCTTTCTCTCTCAAATAAATAAATAAATAAAATCTTTAAAAAAAGAAAAAGCTCTTGGCAAGCACTCTCCTTTACCTTGACTTTCTCTGATCCCAACTGAGTGAAGGCCTGGCCAATTGCAGAGTCTTCTCATATAGCAGCAGCATATCCTCAGGCTTGGTTTTCCTATCCAAGGCTCGGAGAGGTACTATTTAATGGCTGTGCTGGCATTTGAACTCAGGTCTTGCACAGGATCCCTAGCTTGCTGACTGCTCCACCTGAATCATTTGTAATCTTGCCTCTTAGTGTGATTTTTGAAACTTGATAGAATTTATGAATTCTTGGCAGTGACCACTAAAATCAAACTTTGAAAAGCTGTGGAAACTCCATCTACATTTTAAGAAGTCCATCCTCTGTGAGTCCTGGTGGGACATTCAGAATCTCAACCCACTGCAAGTCAGGGCTCTGCTGCACAATTTAAAAATCATGGTTTAGATACCACCAGTGGTTCCCCAGCTAAAATGCATCAGAATCACCTGCAGGGCTTGTTAAAAGCCAGCTTGTTGGGCCAAGGTTTCAGACTCGGTGAGTCTTGGGTGAGGTTTGATGATTTGCATTTATAATAAGTTCCCCGGTGATGCTGATCTTGCTGGTCATGGACCATACTTTGAGAACTGCTGGTTTAGAGACACCAGCTTCCTGTTTTGCCAATCTTGTGTTCCTGTCCAGCCAGTGCTCTTCCCTGTCATGGATGAAAGTTAATGCCAGTCAAGGCACGTTAAGTCAGTTTTTATCAGTTTTACCAAGCAGAGAGAAATAAATATTTGGGTTATGTTATTTAACTGTTGTCTGCATTTGTTGTATGTGTTTGGGGATTTAGTGATGGATAGATGGATGTTTGTTTACTCCACAGTGAAAGAGTTCATGAGTATTGTTTTAAATATTTTGTAATGGATTCTCATGAGAGTGGAGAGGACTGTTAGAGATTGTTTGGTTTTTGGTTTTTCAGCATGCATGCATATTGAAGATTTGAAGTCATTGATTTCTTTTAATAAAAAGTTGGCTACATGTGAAGGGCATTGTGAAGAAAATGGTGACCAGATGATAAATGTTACTTCAGTTGCATTGTAATCTGGTCATTAGTGCATTTTTTTTTGGAGGAAATTAAGGGCAGCAGCCGTTAATTTCAACAAGTGTTTATTTCACTGTTGCCATGGGGAACACATTTCTAACAATGCTTATCAGTGGTACATGCACGCTTGGCTGTCCCCAGGGACCCTCACTTGTGTGTAAGTCCTTAGAGGCTCAGGTGACCCAGAGCTCAAGAAGAAGTTTCCCTGAAAGGCTCTCCTCCCCACTGATCCCCTAATTCTAAAATTCTTTAGCAGATAAACATTTGTTCTATTTTTAGCCACTTAATTTTAGTGCTTTTTATTTTCTAATGATTTCACATGTAAGTTATAAGCAAAGCAAAATTGGTAGTGGGGTGTATGGAAAAAAAATGAAATGGGAAAGAAATTTTCATGAAGGAGATCCTGCTTAAGCTTGTAGGATGGGTCTCTTTTGTAGGGTTCTCCCCACTGGCTACACATTGGGATCACCTGGGGATTCTGATGCATTGGTTTGGGTGGGGCCTTGGAATTGGTGGTTAAGTTTTCCAGGTAATTCTGATATGTAGCTAAGGTAGAGAGCCTCAATTTACAGTCCTCTGCCTCATGTTGCCTCATTTTTGAAGATTTTGTTCATCTAGACTATAGTCTCTCCTCTCTTAAACTTTTTTTTTTAATATTTTGCCTGAATGGAACAAACCAAGTGAACTTTTCTGGGTGGTGGGATTATAGATATTTAAAATTTCTTAAAAATACTTTTTGGATTTTCCAAATTTTCTCTATATTTAGGGTATATTTCTTTTATAATCAGAAAACACTTTAATAAAAATCTTACTAGTGGCTGGTTTGGGTTTATCATATATTTAGGAATTTATATTTCTCTATAATGATCAAATATCAAAACAGTAAAGTCTCCCTGTATACAGCAGTGAATGCAGTGTGCTTCCCCTTCTGTATTTCTTAGCTTGCTTTTGTTCAGGTATTTTGGGATTATAGGTTTGACTTATTTCAGCATTTTATATTACATACCTTAATTTACAGGGAAGTCTTAGAATTGAATTTTGTAAGCTTGTTTAAGAATATTTTCCCTGCTTAACTATGCTTTATTAGTTTTTCTGATAATCAGAATTTTTCAAGATTTTCATTTATTTTTTTTTCCAAGAGAGCGTGAGCATGCAAGAGCACAGTGGGGAGGGGCAGAGGGAGAAGCAGACTCCCTGATGAGAAGGCAGCCCGATGCGGAGCTCGATCCCAGGACCCTGGGATCATGACCTGCCTGAGCCCAAGGCACATGCTTAACCAGCTGAGCCACCCAGGTGCTTGATAATCAGAATTTATAAAGATTTTATCTGAGAGAGACAGAGAGCACACAAGAGCGAGTGTGAGTGCACATGAACAGAGGGAGGGACAGAGGGAGAGGGAAAGCGGACTCCACGCTGAGTAGGGAGCCCAACTTGGGGCTTGAACCCAGGACCCTAGGATCATGAGCTGAGTGGAAGGCGGATGCCTAACCGACAGAGCCACCCAGGCCCCCTGATAATCAGAATTTTTAAGCAGCGTGTTGTATGGTGCCATCAACATTTTTGGTAACTTAAAATCTATATAGATTGTCCACCCAACTCAGTGCCTTGGCCACCTCTCTTTGTTATCTTTTCCTCTACCCTACTTCAGCCATCCTTCCCATAGTTATTTCTAGACAGAGGGTATTTGGCATTGTCTAGAGACATTTTTGTGTATCATCGCTTAAAGGGAAGAAGGGGTGCTACTGGCATTTAGTGGGTAGAGGCCAGGGATGATGCTAAACATCTTAAAATGCACAGGACAGCCTCCACAACAAAGAATTATCTGGCTTAGAATGTTAGCCATGCCAGCCCTAAGAAACTCTGCCTTAGTGTCCTTGTTTTTTTAACACCAGCTCACAAGGGAGAGTGATTTGATGTGATGACCCAATATGAGCACACGCGTGTGCACACACACCCACACACCCACACACACAACTGGAACAAGTTTCCCCAAGTATTATTTACCCTTACTATGTATAATGTACTCTTAGACTTTTTAATTTGTTCAATTAAAAAAATGCTCATCATGACCCACTAAGCTGATTTTACTGCCCACTCTCCCTTCATTTGAAAAATACAGTTGGACTTTGTCATTACCAGTACCTGCACCTCCAGCAAAATCTTGACAAGCATTCCAATGTGACCCTCACCTTTTCTCTTTCATCTTATTCCCTTTAGTACCTAGTTCCACTGAGCCTTCACCCTACATGGCCCTCTGACCTGGTGACCCTTCCATGTTTCATTGACCATCATCCCTTTCTTCTCCTCTGACCTCCCCTGCCCCCATCTCAGGTGCTCGCATACACCCTCAACTCCCTTGACCCTTTCTCCCTTCATCTAACTCCCTTGGGAAAACCCCACCCTCCACCCTCCACCTACCTCGCTCCTGCCTGAGGTCTAGGAACCCAGCGAGAGAAAACACACAGCCATCTGTATCGTCTCTCTCTTTTGATTTATGACTGTAGATCTCAAGGGAAACTCTTGGCACAGTGGGGTGCATTATGTTTCTATCCTCACCTCACTTTCAGCTGATGACCTGGCTTATTTCAGGGAGAAAAAGAGGCATTTAGGAATGAGTTTCATCATCTTCCTTCCTCCTAAATCTGCTAGCCTATCTACAAGCTGTAGCCATGCAGCATTGTAACCACAGAGCCTTGTAACCACCTGAGCGTTGGAGCCTGTTCTCTGTTGGTGTGCAAGACTTCCACTCATGCATGTATGGCCTTTCCCTTCTGCATGATCACTTTTCCTTCTCTGATGGATAATCCCCCAAGAGAGAGATGATGTAGTATCCCTCATATTAAGGAAAAAAGCAGCAACCACAGCGCACTCTTGACCTCATCCCCCAGTCAGCTGTTCTTCCATTCCTCTACCCTCCCTAATAGTAAACCTTTCTGAAAGAATTGCCATACATCCTGCCCCATTTCCTCCCTGCTCATTCTGTCTTGAACCCACTCCAATTTGGTTTTTGCCCCACCCCTTCACTGAAGCCACACGTCTTCAGGTACCAGTGCTATCCGGTGGTCAGCTCTTCCCTGCCACCTTCTGCAGCCTCTCGGCCGCAGTTAGCCAGCTGATGGCTCTCCGGGACACTTTCTTCACCTGGCTTCCACGCCACAATGGCTGGCACATAGGAGTTAACAAAAAATTTTAATGAGTAATTGAGGAAGAAAACTTGCTGGTTATGGAGGTTAGCCTTAGATGAGGAAACAGAAATCTTTCCCAGGTTTGAGCTAAGGAAGAGAGTATAGAAGTGGAAAAGCAGTGTCTCATGGGGCCAGTATTTTTTAGGTCAAGTGTTAAGCGTTAGAGGTTCAAGGAATGAATGAATGAAGCCCATCCTTGCTAATTACTTGTTGAGTGATAGAAGGCACCTGTGGAGGATAGTGAGCTACAGACACATGGTTGCCCCTTTCATTTTTATCTCCAAAGGAGGGGCACTTAAGCAGTCTGCTAGGTAACTGGTGTCACTGGGTGAAGACAGCAAGTTCACTTGTCTGAAGTGTTTATCATTGACCTCGATGTTCTGGTGGTTTGTTTGGTTCATCACTCATCCCCAGAGTCCACTTGACTGCATGGAGAGATGTCTTCTTTCTGTCCTGCTGCGTTTGAGCCCATGGCAGAGGGATCCTGCAGATGGATGGCAATGTTCCTTGGTCCCCTCAGTGCTGCTCTCTCAAGCACCCAGCTTAGAGAGTCCCAAAGCTTCGTGTGTTTAAATGACGACAGCCCCTGTCTTCTCTAGTTGCATTGCTGCAACACCAACCATAATTACTTGACACTCGGGTCTAGGACCTAGTTTGATGTAAGTGAAGATATTTCCCGAGTGTGGCCCGAGGTCATGCATGGCAGATCTTCCCAGAGGAGTGTGGATTATTCCTGGGTTTGAGAGATTACATCAAGGGCATTTTAAGAAGCTTAATTTTCTCCTTGAAGGGCTTTCTATTGGGCTCAGCACCTGTCGTTCCTGGGCCCTCCCCAGCAGGGTTAAAGGGTAAGGCATCGGCCAAGGGCAGCCTGGAAGTGCAAGCACAAAGCAGTTGGGTTTAGTACATCCAGGAAGAAAGGGCAGAGGTCTTCGTGGGAGATCTTAGAGTGATTCCAGAGAAGTTAATTGTTTAAAAATGGGAGGCCTGAATGGTTCTAGGTCAGCCTCTCCCTTTGACAGGGAAAGAACCGAAGCCCAGAAGGATGAGACTTACTGGGGTCCCTTGACAAAGCTGGCACCGGAATCCCCCTTTCCCGACCACCACCAGGTGCTTCTTCCTTTTCTTGGGATGTCTGGCGGGACCCTGACTTTAATTGATGGCTGTGGTTCTTGGCCTTGAGCGTGCTCCCTACTCACCAGAGAAGCTCTTAAAAATGCTGTTCCTTAGCGGGTATAATGCTAAGTGAAGTAAGTCATTCAGAGAAAAACAAATACCATATGATTTCACTCATATGTGGAATTTAAGAAACCAAACAGAGACCAAAGAAAGAGGCAAACAAAAACACCCCACTCTTAACTCTAAAGAATAGAGGTGGGTGGGGGGGGGTGGGTGAACTAGGTGGGTGGGAATTAAGAGTACACTTATCGTGATGAGCACAGAGTCACGTATAGAATTGTTGAACCACAATATTGCGCTCCTGAAACCATTATAACACTGTAGGTTAATTATCCTGCTATTCCTAAACCCCACCCGACTCAGTGAATTGGAATCCCTGAGAGCGAGACCTGGGCACCTGTGGTTTTTTAAAAGTTACCCTAGGGAGGCTCCTGGGAGAGGTTGCCCAAGAAGGGTGTGTAGGAGGTAAAGTCACCCTGTAGGCCTTGCACCCTGGCCAGACACCGCTCCTTTTTGGGGCAGGACAACCACCCCAGTGGGCTCAGTCTGTTGCTCACTCTCCCGCACCCCTCTGGTTACTCCCTCTAGGGTTGCGGTTTTATTTTCTTTGGGGGCACTTCCCCAGTGTGCTTTGTCCTACTAACAGGGAGAAAGAAAGGTGCATTCAGTTTGAGAAAATCATCTCTTTGAGGACCTTTGGGGTCCTCTTGCCTGGGATCCCCAGGCGCCGGAGTGCTGAGGGTGGTTCGCCAGCTCTCCGAGCAGCCGGTGCTGGACGCCGACTATGGGTACCACTCTGACAGAAGGAAAATGGGAGCGTGAGTCGGCTGTGCAGGGATGGGTTGGGACAGCTTTATGAGGATGTTAAATCACCTGCTCGTTCTTGCTGGTAAACTTGCAGATGTTTTGGAGCTCTGAATTTTGTGAGGGTTGCTACAGGCTCAGGACTCCACTGCAGAGCCTGCACGGATGCCCCCTTCCGCTCCCCCCCTCCCCCCAGCTGGCTCTCTCACTAACCTGAGAAGTAGTTCACATGGAGCTTTAGGAATGTACTTGGTGAAGATACTAGAACAAGCCCTGTGGAATCTGAGACGCATCAGGGGCCAAGTGTCCCCCACAAAAGGAACAGCAGAAGGGCACTTTCCCCTTGAACTGGAAGCTGACAGATTGTTTGAGTTTGTTAGGGCTGCTGTAACATAGTACCACAAAGCTGCAGCTTATACAACAGAAATTTATTGTCTCAGTTCTGGAAGCTGGATGTCCGAGATCCGGGTATTGGCAGGGCTGGTTTCTTCCGAGGGCTATGAAGGAAGCTCCTCTGTGCCAGGCCTTGCTCCTTGGCTCATAGATGGCTGTCTTCTCCTCGTGCGTGCGTGTCTGTTTCTGTGTCCACGTTTCTCCTTCTTATAAGGACATCAGTCATGATGGATGAGGGCCCACCTTAATGTCTTCATTTTAACTTGATTACCTCTGTAAAGGTCCTGTTTCTAAATAAGGTCATACTTGGAGGTCCTGGGGAGCTAGGACTCCCAACATACCATTTTTGAGGGGACACGCGTCAATGCATATCACAGATTGTTAGACTGACCTGTGTCTCAGAATTCAAATCTGACGGGGAATGCTTCTTATTGAAGCTACCTTTTTAGGCTAAGGGGACCCTCATTGGTGATCGTTGTGGAATTCTGCACCCACCAACTTTACTCCCCTTTTTTGGCACTTTGCATTTCACGAAGGCCTTGTACGTGTGTTGCCACCATAACAGCCCTGTGAGGCGGGCGCTATTTCTACTTTGAAGACGCTGAGGTGTTCCAAGGTTTACATACCATATACTGGGTAAGCTTGACTTAAGCTCAGATTTTCTACTCTATAGCGTAGGTTTCTCCTGTAACACCTGTGATTCACAAACCTTGCTATGTATAAGAATCTTCTGGGAAGCTTGCTAAGATACAGGGTTTGGAGACCCTCTGGGATCCTACTGAATCAGAAGCTGAGGTTGCAACCAAGGAATCTGTATTTTTATTAAATTTCCCTTGGAGATTTTGATGTATTCCAGAATGTGAGAATGAGTGCATTCTATCATAGACCTAATATTTTAGGGGGGAATAACCCACCCACACCACCAAGTGCCCATTTGAGTTTTTGTCAGCTGGCTTTCATGGGAGGCCTTAGGAGGCATCATGGAAGGGTACGCCCTGGAACCAGGGGATGCTGAGAGCCCGAGGGGATGTCCCTTCATAATTACCTCTGCCACCATACTGATGGGTCCAGTTGGAGCTCTTTGGCTGTCTAGGACGTGCTAATTGTCCCTCAGCTAGTGGGAAATAAAGCTAGCTCAAACTTTCTGTGCCACATATATACATCTTGTACCATAGTGGGGAAGGGGTGGGAGATAAGTTGAGAGGGTGGTAACAAACATCGTATCGTTCAGCAAAGCAAAAATAAAACCAGCAGGAGGACAAGGCAAGAAGAAATTGTGATTATTAAGTATTTCTCATTATAAAATGTATTTGCATTAACTAAAACATGCTGGAGCATGCACCATGTGGAAGAATCACCTGGAGAAATGTTAAAACATGAATTCCTGGGCCCCAGCCCCCGAGATTTCTAATTCCAAGTTCCTGGTCTGGGGACCACACTTGGAGCAGGCGGCCACTCATTGATGGAAGATTGTCACCATGTGGTTTTTCTGCTGATACTACAATGACCAACCTCTCTGCATAGCATGAACATTTCTAAGCCGTGGCCATTAGCCCACAGATTATAACCCATACTCAGGATCAATGTCCAAGTTATGTTACCATCTTAACTTCATTTTAGTGATTCCAAAACAAAACACGTGCTTCCTTAACTAGGGCTGTATCTCTTAGGGTGTGGTCTTTAGCCACCAACCCTCAGAATTACCTAGGACTAAGATTAAACACTATAGCTGCCTAGTCCCCAGAGATTCTAATTTGGTAGGTCTTTGTGGGGTCCAAGAATGTGGAGTTTTTATAATCAGAAGATTCTTAGGTATACTGAAGTTTTGAGTGCCGCTGAGCTAAGGCTTGGAAATCAGTTCTGCTTTTTACCAGCCTCATAGTAAAGTTATAAACACTGTTAGATTGATTGCATTGTTCCCATTTTCTGGCTAGGAATGCTGTTGTTTGGTCTCAAGTTACAAGGACCTAATTCTGCAGTGGAGATGTATTTTGAATAGATTTTTAG
Source organism: Neomonachus schauinslandi (assembly GCF_002201575.2). Classification (NCBI taxonomy): domain Eukaryota; kingdom Metazoa; phylum Chordata; class Mammalia; order Carnivora; family Phocidae; genus Neomonachus; species Neomonachus schauinslandi. The sequence continues at coordinate 101,111,562 of NC_058411.1, forward strand.
AGTTCTATTTGAATAATCACCTCCCTTTTTTTTACATAAGCTCACACAGTTCATTTTAAGGTAAGTCTTAAAACAAAATTATGTTCTTTGTCCAGGTAAATTCCTTTGGAACATTGATAGTATGTGAAATTTATTACAAATTTTTGGGGTTAATTCAAGGAGGCTTTGTGGTTTTAAACTGCTCAGTTAAGGGTGACCTTTGGTAGAAATATGTTTAAGTTCTTGGGCTCTGTGTGCATATTAAAAAAATTTTGGTAAATGTGAGGGGGAGGGTTAGGAGGAGGGAACTCTTATTAGTAAAGGAGATTCAGTTGCATGGACTAATAGATCTTGGTACTCGATGCGCCATGCCTAACAGATGTTTCTGCAAATTGATCCCCCCACCCCTCACCCCTCCAGACAAGATTTTCAGTTCTGTTCTTCCTTCTGGCAGAATGGGGACCTTCACTTTTAGGAAGAGGAGCGAAAATTAATTTTGTTTCATTGGACCAAACATGCCACGTCTCTTTATATAACGTATTCTTGAAAAGTTAGAAATAAACTATTTTAAAAACCACAGCAGGAACTTCGTGTGTTTGTTAAAATCAATAGAACTGCACACCTAAAAAGGATGACGTTTATTGTCATAATAATACTTAAGTAGCCTGACTCAAAGAATGTAACAGGGGAACTTGTCAGGCTAGCCATCCTTTTTGTGAATTAGTTTGCTAAGATTCCTTTTGTGATGCAAATGACCCCCCTAGGACCCCCTTTGTTTCGTACTTGTTTGAAAACCGTCCCGTGGGCTTTATATCTCTGTTGCTGTTCAGTAGGGTGTGGGGAGGAGCAGGATTGGCACAGGGCTGCCGAGGAATGGATTTGGGCTCTCGTTCATTCCTCCAGATCATTTTCTTCTTAGCTCCACATCCAGCACATGGTGGGAGTTCACAGAGGTTTGGGGGATGGATTAAACCATGTTGATGGAGGTGTAGAGAGAGGTCAAGTGGCTTGTCCACGTGTGAGAGCAAGGTGGCAGAAACAGAAGAGTCCTTCAGGCCTTCTGACTCCCTTTCCACCATCTTTTCTCCATCTTACGTCTTATACATTCATATTTTATCAGTTGGGAGTCTTTTAAACCAGGGAGTGCCTGTAAGCTTGTTACAGTTTTGGAAGCAGCCTGTATCATGGATAAGCTCTGGCTTTGAAGACATTCATCAGCTTGGCAACTGTTTTTCTGAGTGTCTTTGAGGTGCATGGTTGATACAGCCCTGGAACAAAACAGACCTGGGACCTGTCCTCATGGAAAGCAGGACCTGGCAGGATATATGTCAGCAGGAGGCATTAAAACAAACCAGAACAGGGATGAGTGTTGCAAAGGGTCCTGTGTGAGAGCCTGTTATACAGTGGCCGCCACTGATAGTGTGACCTGGGGCAAGGCACCTCACCTCTGTAAGCCTTGGTGTCCTCAGTAAAACAGACAAATCAAGGATTTGGCGCAAGGATTCAGTGAGATAATGAGCGTAAAGCAGACTGTGCTTCTGGGCTCATGGTTATTATCTGTAATTTGTTAAAGAGGGTGAGTAAATGGACTTATATGCTTTTTCGCCTCTGTGCTGCATTGGCCCTTATAGAGAGCCTCAAGACAGGAGTTTGAGGTGTTTATTTTTCCTTCTGTGTTTTGGATCACCTTCACAACAATGGGGAGACGGATTGGAGGGCTCTGTTGGTTGGTTTTGCTCATTGACTGGTACGGTTGAGATGGGAGCAGAGCTTTCCAGCCGGGGAGCTGAGTTATGGTTTAGAGGTGTGCTGACATAGTGGTGCCCTCAGTCTTTCCTCAGCCCCTCGGGGGCTGCCAGAGCTCAGGCCCTACAAAGATGGTCTTTTTCTTTTTTTTTTTTTTAAAGATTTTATTTTTATTATTTATTTGACAGAGAGACACAGCGAGAGAGGGAACACAAGCAGGGGGAGTGGGAGAGGGAGAAGCAGGCTCCCCACAGAGCAGGGAGCCCGATGTGGGACTCGATCCCAGGACCCTGGGATCATGACCTGAGCTGAGGCAGTCGCTTAACCGACTGAGCCACCCAGGCACCCTCAAAGATGGTCTTTTTCTAAGTGTACCAGGTCTCGGGAAAATTTGGGAGAACTGTCAGCTCTCTAAATGTATCTACAGCACCCCCAGAAGCAGGAACTAGGTTAGTAGATGTTAAGGAACCCTAACTGAAGAGAACAAGGGAAAGGAAGCAAGGACTCCCACAGGCTGTAAGAGATGCAGATAGATGAGTTAGACTGGGCTTCCCCAGACTTCTCTGATACTAAGACTCCCCCGAGCACTTGTTAAATTTCCAGTTCACCAGGCCTGCACCCATCTGGGTTGGGGCTCTGGGATCGGTGCATTTAATAGTTACTCGTGTGATTCTTAGCAGGGGTGTTTGGGCAACACTGGCTTGGATCATCAATCTCCTTGTTATTTAAAGTTGGTTCATGGACCAGCAACATCCATTCCACCTGGGAACTTGTCAATACTCTCAGGCTCTACCCAGATCTGCTGACTCAGAATCAGCATATTAATAAGACCCTGGGGTGAATGTGCACACACAATAAATTTGGGGAAAATTAGGGCTTGTGTAGAGGGCGGGGACACCTGTTAACATTTTATTTTTTTTTAAAGATTTTATTTATTTATTTGAGAGAGAGAATGAGAGAGAGAGAGCACATGAGAGGGGGGAGGGTCAGAGGGAGAAGCAGACTCCCTGCTGAGCAGGGAGCCCGATGCGGCACTCGATCCCGGGACTCCAGGATCATGACCTGAGCCGAAGGCAGTCGCTTAACCAACTGAGCCACCCAGGCGCCCCCACCTGTTAACATTTTAAACCAGGGAGGTGTTGGTAGGCCAGGGATTTGAGCTCCATTTTCTGACTCCAGATTGAATGCTCATCCCACATCCTCTGGCCTCAGTTCTTACTGACTCAGGGCCTGTTTCCAGCCGGCTGTCAGAAGCCCTGACTGTCCTGATAATATTGCATCTGGGCAGAGTGATGCCTGGGGACAGCAGAACGCTGCTGGGACTGCCCAGGTGTGTCGTAATTCTTGGCGTCCATTAACCCTGTCAGGACACCTTCCTACTGCCCCGGGGACAAGTTTGAGGTCCAAATGTAAAAGTCTGTGATTGTAAGTTTTGAAGACCTGTGGGGTTTTGCATCATACTAGTGTGGGTGCCTGAAAAAGTTGTTTTATCTCCATCCAAGGAAGGATCAGCTGGAGTGCAATTATTCTAATGCTCCTCCAGACTCTTAAATCCTCCCTCTCCAAGCACAGTGTCAGAGCAAATACCCTTCGAGGCACTTGCCAAATGGCTTGAAATAAGCGTCCACGCACATTTCCGAAAAGACAATTAGAAGCTTATTTGAGGAACTAAAAGTCCTGCTGTGCTAGACATTATAGTCAGGAGAGAGCTCAGTGCCAGTTCGGGAAACTCACCTGGACGCTTTCTCACATCCCAGCCCTGCTCCGAGAAGCTGAATTTGGGAAATGGACAGGTGGCCAGGCTTGGGAGAGGGGAAGACAGGGAGGAGGCAAAGAGGGAAACGATAGGCCCCACAGAGAAAGGAACAATGGCTTTGTCTCCTCCCAGGAGAATTGTAGTCCTTGCCTATACAATCAAGAGGAAAAGCGAATTATGAATTCATCAACACTTGAATCCTATTACTAGTTGGTACTGGTGTTGTGGCCCTGAAGACTCTTTAGGAAACTGAGCCCTGGAGAGGTCAGTAACTCTGTTCAAGGTCACACATTGGGCTAGTGGCAAAGCCTGGGTCAGGATCCAGGGATCTTGGTTTGTCCTCTGCGCTGTCCCTGTGCTCTGCTGCTTTCCTTCTGGGAGGGAAGATGCTAAGACTATGAAACTTTACAACGATTGGATCCAGATGTGCTGGCCCTATCCTCCTTTAAAACTAGCATGATGTTTTTGTTTTGTTTTTTAATGGAATAGACCATTTTAATCTGCTGGTTTCATTTGCTAGCCCACCTTACACATAAAGTTCAGGAAAGAAAAATCACAAGCTGGTAAATATCCCTGTCGTTGGGGATTCTACACCAGGCTATTTCTCTTGGCATGAGTTACCAGCTCAGATGATTTACAGCACCCAGGACAAGGGAAACCTCTGCACTGGACATGGGCAGAATGTTCGTGTTCAATGTCGGGCATGGATTTATATGCTCTTGCCAAGGTCCACAGGGACAGATGCATATTACATTTTTAAAATTAAATTGTGGGAAGGCAGAAACTTGACAAAGACTTTTTGGCTTGAGTCGGGGACCCTAAAGGGCTCCAGTGCAGAGGCATGGGGAGGATGTAGCCGTTTCTGTGATCCCTAATTGCTTGGGTGGAAAATAAGAAGCCTGTAATAGTTTATGCCATACGGTTCAGCAGTCGCATACACATTGCCTTGGTTTAAAATAGTTTAATGTGTGTGCCCATTTTATGTTGTCCAGTAGATTGAGTTTTGAGGGCAACCATTCTTTCGTCCAGCAGCCCAGGGGCATGTTATTAGGTGATCAGGGCATCTGGCTGTAGTGGTCAAAGGAGGTACCTTGGGAAGGTCGGGCTTGAGCTAGAGGCCAAGTGCTCTGAACTTCAGTGTTCTTCCATGTTGTGTTGGCTCTGTCAACCAGGCCATACAGCTGCTTCTTACTATTATGTCACATTGGTTGAACTCAATGAAGTCTCAACAAAAGACATAAATTTGTTGAGAAATTAAATACTTTTAGATTATAATAGAAGCAAGCACTCAGTGGTGTCAGAAGTTTAATTTGCTTTGAAAACTGGAGAGAAATCCCATGCTTTGATTTCAGTGATAGAATAGCAGTGTTCTGGGGGAATTGGGTTTGAGAACCACTGGGCTTGGCCTTGCCACAGTCAGTCCAAGAAGAAGCCAGGGCCTGTCTCTGCCCTTCAATGGGTGGCTAAGGTGCTACATTCATCAGGTTTCTCAAAGTGTGCTCTTGGGACCCGCAGCCTCAGAACTTAAAAGTTCCCGCCTGGGAACTTAAAAGAAAGGCAGTTGCATCCCCCACCTACTACTGAATCATAACTCTGGGGCTGGGGCCCAGGACTACAGATTTGAACAAGTTCTCTAGGGTATTCTAATGCACACCAAGGTTTGCTACATTTCATAAGCAGCAAAAGCTGTTTGGATGTGCATTCTGGTCGGTCATTTCCCAAAGTATTTTGTGTTGGGTTGGCTTTTTTTTTTTTTTTTAAAGATTTTATTTATTTGACAGAGACACAGCGAGAGAGGGAACACAAGCAGGGGGAGTGGGAGAGGACTTTCCGCTGAGCAGGGAGCCTGATGCGGGGCTTGATCCCAGGACCCTGGGATCATGACCTGAGCCGAAGGCAGACGCTTAACGACTGAGCCACCCAGGTGCCCCGGGTTGGCTTTTTGTTCTGGTGACCCAGGCCAGGTGGTTGGGGTAAATAAGGTTAGATTTCCATTAGTGCTCAGTAATAATTAACGACAGCCAGCCCTGCTGTCTGGATGGATAGGACAGTTTAGCTCACCTCAGATTGGACTCTGCAAGAAGCACTCTCTGGTTGTGACTTGAGAGAGAGTCTATTTAAGAACACTTTCTCTCTCAAAAAAACAAAACAAAAACAAAAACATTTTCTCTCAAGGATGCCTTTGACAGTCACGTTCCTGTCAGGGATAGGCAGAGATGGACAGATCTCAGGGAGAAAGAGGTGGAAGAGATGCCCAAACTGGCTGAGGGCCTAGCAGAGAGACAGGTTTCCTGCTGAGAGAATATCAGAGCAAAGTGGCAGGGCTAAGACAGCCGGGGTGTTTTTCACCTATGTTTCTGCTGGCTGTGTGATAGCAAAAATGTTTGATGAGCATTCTTCTCTTGAAAGGACTTTTTCTATCAGTTGAAACACAGCTCTCTGAGAAACATTTCCTCATGGAGCAAATGTCTCCAACTGAAACAAATTGAATGTTGAGATAGTATTGACTTTGACTGTGAGGGAGAAGAGCAGAGTTAAAGGTTTCCATTCGTTCATGCCTTGCTCTCTGTGCTAGGGAATGTACGAGCAGAGTAAGACAGGATTCCTGCTCTGATGGGGGTCACCCAGAGAGGGAGGGAGGGGTGGCTGCCAGGTTTTCCTGGCAGAGGGCACAGTTGGTACTAAGGTCTGGAGGCAGCCAGCTGAGGGGCTCTGTGACCTGCTGGGACTGTTTGCCTGGAATTTGTGGTACTTGGGGTGTGTGGAGGCTGATTTAAGAGACTGTCCCCAAGCTACATTCAGAGGACCAAGTTCCATCTTTTCTTTTAGTATCTTAGTGAGTTGTGGGAGACCCCTTCCCTGTCCATAGGGTAAATCCCATCATAAAACCATAGTTGTACCCCTTTTAGTTGAAAACAGCTTAAAAATAACTGTAGGGAGGTCAGGTCTGGGTGGAGGTTGGGGTGATTCTTTGAGGAGTACTTGGGAAATATAATTAAAAGCAAAATCTTTTCCCAACCCAGAACACTTCCCCACAAAGGCAAAAGAAAACAATTTATTACTGAATATGCATTAAACCAGAATGTGATGAACATCACAGGCAGCCTGCTGCAAGAATTGCAAAGCTAGAGATTATAAAGATGGAAAGAAATCTCATTCTTTTATATAGCTCAGTGGGTACAATGCATTATATTCATGTCTTCAAGATCAAATTGCTAAATTTACCGTTTCTACTAACTGGAGGTAGGGCTTGCAATTTGGAGTAAGAGGCCGGTTAAAGCTAGGCCCTGGCCCTCCCAGGAAACTGGGAGATAGAGCCTTATCTTCCTTGACGATTGCATTTCAAAGAGGTGCTTCTTAGGTAGTTACTGGGAAAGAGGCTTATTTGATTTGCATTTGACCTTCCTGCAACAGCCTTGCTCCTTTGCCCTGGTGAGAGTGGCTTAAGTATCCTGGAATCAAAGCTTGCCCTTAGCTGGTGGGGGTTCAGTCTGATTCTCACTATTTTTATGGGGCTCTCCCTGCCTCTATAAATTAGTTAAACTCACTCACTTTGTCTCCCTCCCTCCCACTGACTTGCCTCCTTCCACACCTTTGTCTCTTCTTTCCATCTCCAACCAGAATCAGGAAGAATCTTTGTTTCCTCCTCCGTTTCAGTGCCTGGGCTTTCTGTACAGTAAGTGGCAAAGCTTTATATGTCTTGCAGACCAGGCATGTTTACACTTCCTCTAATGCCCGAAAAAGCTCAGAAAATTGCTGTCGCATGGCCTTATTAAGGACTCTCCAATAAACTTGGAGTTAAATGACAATATTCATGTAGAGAAATTTCCTCTTGGATGTTGTTTCAGTTACTTGATCGCTCTTCGATTTCTGGATCAGAAAATCGTTTTCCCTGCTTTATTCAACCCTACTGTGGGGACCTCAGACTTGGCATCCGGGTTGTGGAAGAACTGAATCCAGTCTAGATGGACGTTTGTGAATTTAGAGCTAAGGAAAGCTTCTGCCTTGGCAGAAGAAACTGAACACTTGACTCTTGGCCACAACAATGCCAGTGGCCCAGTGGGCAGTGAGGTGGTACCACTGTTTAGTGGGACAAAAATATAAGAACGAGGGTTATCAGGTCTTTCCCTGCCTTTACCGTTTGGTCCACTTTTGCATCTACATTCATTTTCAGACCAGTGTGTGGTTCTAGTGCCTTGGCTTTGTCATCTCTGGTTACTTACATTCTGGCCTGTCTTGGATTCTACCTGGTATTCAACGTAGAGAGGACATAACATGACTTCCCCCTCACCCTGCTATCCTTGGGTCTTGATGTGGCCTGGTAAAAAGGAAGGGTCTCCCTGGGAAGTTGTGGGGCCTTGGGCAACTTCCCCATTGTGGCCAATCTTGGTTTCTTTACATTTTAAATCCACTTAATGATATGTCACCCCCAAGATGATGGGGACCAAATGGGACAGTAGCTACTCTATATTCAGTGTAGTGCTTGGCCCATAGTACGTGCTCTGGGAATCTGCTTTCTAAGCCCTTTTTCTTGGGAGAGCCCAACCCTATCCTGGTTGTACCTGGCAGACTCTCGCTCATCCTCGAGAAAGGACATTACAGTGATACACTGTGCTAGAATCAGAAAGCCCTTAGGCATTCACAGCAACAACAGATCCCTCATGCCTTTGTTCATTGAGAGCCCTCCTACCCCTGATGATTAAGAAAATAAAGCTTTTGGTGTGGAGTCATTTGGAAAGGAGACACATTCAACCTGTCTGATTATTGTAGCCACTGGCCACAACGGGCTGTTGACCACTTGAAGTGTGGCTAGGACGACTAAAGAACTGCATCTCTGATTTTATTTAATTCATTTAAATTTAAAACCAGGATCTCAGTTTGGTTATCAGGAAACTTTTAAGCGTGTTTGGAATAACTTCGGTACAGCTTTTTCAGCTATAAATGTTATGAAATTGAAGTTTAGCTCAAGCGTTTCCAGTGAAGATTTAACATCCAAATTGAGATGTGTGCTATAAATGTAAAATGCACACCAGATTTCAAAGCCTTGGCATAAGAAGAATGTGAAATACCTCGTTAATGATTATTTTAACTTTTTTAAATATATATTTTTAAAGATTTATTTATTTCAGGGAGAGAGAGAGAGAGAGAGTGTGTGTGTGTGTGTGTGTGTGTGTGTGAGCAGGGGGGAGGGGCAGAAGGAGAGGCAGAGAGAGGGGGGAAGCAGACTCCTCGCTGAGTGCGGAGCCCCAAGCAGGGCTCCATCTCCCCACCTGGAGATCATGACCTGAGCCGAAATCAAGAGTCAGACGCTTAACTGACTGAGCCATCCAGGAGCCCCTCCTTAATGATTTTTATACTGATTAAATTTCAGTTGAAATGATAATATTTTGGATATATTGGATTAAATAATGTATATTTCTAAAAAGCAAGTTCATTTTTTTTTTTTTTACTAAACAGTAAAAAATGTGGCTACTAGAAAATTTTAAATCACATATATGGGGCACATTATATTTGTATTGGATGTTGCTACCTTAGGTTTTTGCATATCTGAAACTGGCTTGAAGGCCCCAAGGAAGCTGCTGTGCCTGAAGTTCCAGCAGAGAGTGATGCTTTCTAGAGCCTTCCTCCAGGGCCTGCTTACATAAGGAGCAGAGCTGGCCACTTACAAATACCGTACCTTTGGAGCATCCTCCCCATCTTAATACAGTGTCCTCCTGGGGGCAAGTGGACGAGAACATTCTTTTCTGGGAAGGTTGTACTGTTCCAGGAGGAAGCCTAAATTCTTTATTTCCCCACCCTTCCAGGGGCTCCTCATCTCCATCAGCTCTCTTTCCCAAAAGATGGGCCTCCATCAGGCCCTTTGAGGTCCCTTGTTGATCCAACTTAGCTTCGTTTTGACTTTTTATGTTAGGCCCCCGGAACAGGAAAACCAATGAGCTTGATAAAAGTGGCAAATTCAAATGCTGACTCACGTTAAGTCAGATGTGCTCAAAGCCATGTGGTCCAGAGTTCAACCCATTCACAGTGAAGTCATGGGCCAGGGGAGGTACCCTGGCCACTAGTTAAATTGTATTTAAAAGGTCATGAAGTTTGAGTTGAATAAATATTTTCAATCGAATTTCATGTCACTTTGGATGAAATTGTTAACCAGTCTTGATTTCTAAAAATTAGTTGTCGGGCGCCTGGGTGGCTCAGTTGGTTAAGCGACTGCCTTCAGCTCAGGTCATGATCCTGGAGTCCCGGGATCGAGTCCCGCATCAGGCTCGCTGCTCGGCGGGGAGTCTGCTTCTCCCTCTGACCCTCTTCCCTCTCATGCTCTCTGTCTCTCATTCTCTCTCTCGCAAATAAATAAATAAAAAATCTTTAAAAAAAAAAAATTAGTTGTCATTCAGACAGCGCCCTGTGTGGGGGATGGAGAAGGGTGGAAAGTGCCATTTGCTGGTGAGGGGGGGTTACGTTTACACCTGTGCCTATATCTGCATGTGGAGGAAGACAGCATAAGCTTGCATGTGAAACTTACAGCTCATTCTAAAGGTTTAGAAGGAGTGATTGCCATCCATGATCAGGGAAGGTTTTAGGAAGATAGCATAAGCTTGCATGTGAAACTTACAGCTCATTCTAAAGGTTTAGAAGGAGTGATTGCCCTCCATGATCAGGGAAGGTTTTAGGAAGACAGCATAAGCTTGCATGTGAAACTTACAGCTCATTCTAAAGGTTTAGAAGGAGTGATTGCCATCCATGATCAGGGAAGGTTTTAGGGACCCATTCTTTGCATCAGACTCCGCTATCAGGGGTTTTCTAAAAGTAAAGTCCCTGTATCACCTGCATCAGAGATGACTGAAGTGTAGATGTCTGAGATGAAGGGGAGGCCCATGGATGTGAATTTTAACCCCTCACTCCCCAAACATACACAACTCATGGGTGCATGGCCCAGATTATTTCTCGTCCAAAAGATTGAAAGCAGTTAGTTGCTGTCAATTTAAAATGGCAATTTTTAGGGTGCATGGGTGGCTCCATCAGTTAAGCAGCGTCTGACTCTTGATTTCTACTCAGGTCATGATCTCAGGGTCTTGAGACCAAGGGCCTGCATAGTTGGGCTCTACCCAGCAGGGAGTCTGCTTGAGATTTTCTCCCTCTGCCCCTCCCCGCTCTAAACAAATAAAATCTTAAAAAATGGCAGTTTTTCCTGTATTATGGTAATTGTCTTCTCTCAAATGATCTGAGCAGTAGGTCATTGACCCTGCAGCTTTTCAGAGCATGATAACCAGAGTTAGGAGGCGTCCTGGAGGTCTCCAAATTGAAGGTACCAGGATCTCCTTCTCTTGAGGGTTGTTGTTGCCCTCTTACTGTTTTCTGCTCTTGGCAATCCTGTCCCTGGCACCACAAAGCAATAGAGAAACGCCTTCCACAGAGAGGCCCCATGTCCCACTCCCATCCTTCATGCCATCTGTCATCCACGCTACAGATAGTTGCTTTTTTTTTTTTTTTCATTTTATTCAGCCATCTTCAACGACTCATATGTGGTTTCTGGATTTTTCTTTTTCATCTGTTGTCCACTGGTTTTCAAGCCTGGCTGAGAAACTAGTTCTCAACTCAGCTGTAGAAACTTGTAAGCTGGCAGAGCCTGGACCCACTCCTAGAGACTAATTTAGAGGGTCTAGGGCTGAATGTGGGCGCTGTTCTTTAAAACCAATATCAAATCACCACCTCGCCAGTCAGACAAGCTCACAATGAGCTGTCCTCAGAGGCCTCCCCGGTCGTCTGCCCAGTGCCGAGCAGCGTGGGCTGGGCCTCTCTCACGAGGAAGAGGAGGGGGTTGTCCTAAGGCAGCCCAGGATCACGTTAGCTCTTAGAAGGTCACCCAGAGGGTATGGCCTGTATCTCCTTGTCACCAGCACCCAGCCCTGTTCCTGACCTGCACGAGGTGCCCTGCAAATGTGTATGAATAAATGGATGGTCCCTGAAACCGCAAATCTTTCCCACATGAACTGTCAGTAAAAATCAGGTTTTCTCCATCTACACTGATGGAATTGATTTTTTTAAGACCTCAAATTCAGGGCTTTAATGAACTCTGCTTTCACTTGGTAATGTTTTCTGTCACAGCTGAACTCGATGTTAATTATAACAAGATGTTATCTTAGTAGTAGAATGGTTAGAAGCAAAGACTGAGCACTACCAACTGGATTCGAGTCCTGGTTCTACCGACACCGCTTTCTGTGAGATGTTGGATAAATTCTTAACTGGCCATGCCTTGCTTTGCTCATCTGTAAAATGGGGATAATAGCTGTAACAGCCTCAGTGGGTTGTGCTGGGATTAAATGAGATGATGCAGGTAAGGCACTTAGCCTGGCATAGAGTGCATGCTCAAGGACTGTGTCCTTTAAGCCCAAAGATGGTGGAGACTGGGAGTTGTGGGAGCCCCCTTATGGGCCCTGCACTTGCCTAGTGATGGCTTGGATTGGGCTTCTCCTCAGGGAGGTGGCTGGAATTGTGTGTGTAGCTCTAGGAAGGGAGGTGGATGGGAAGCCGGTGGTAGGGGTGCCGGGGGTGGGGGTGAATGCATCAGACGGGCTTGGTCCTACTCTCCTTGAGTGAGGTCTGCAGGACTCATGCTGGCAGCAGGTAGCAGGAGAGCTGCCCCTGGACCAGCCACACCGGTGGTTACCGCTCCTGTGCTTCTCCAGCTGGATAGCTGGCTTCCTCCTGGGGACCAGCCAGTGAGTCTCCGTTGTGACTGCCTATTCGGCTCACCTGGGAGCTTCTAAACCTCATCAGTACCCAGCCCTGCCTGAGGCCAGTTTAATCAGTAGCTGCCGCAGACCGGGCCTTCCTATTTGTCTTAAAAGATGCCCTGATGATTCTAATGTGCAGGTGGAGCAGAGCGAATGCTGAAGAGTGCTGGCGGTTGGGATGTGTGCCTCCCGGCAGCTGGTAAGTCCCTTTGGTCGCACCTCACAGCGGTGGTAAACGGCATTGACTTCAGTCGGATCTGGTTACGAGACAAGCCCTTTTTTGCATCCCTGGGACCGGGTGGCTGTTTCTAGGGAAGGGTTGGATTTCATAAGGGATGTTCCCCAAGACAACTGGGGGAGACCAGCATACAGGTCTTGTAACCTGTTAATATCCTAGTTTAGGGAGAAAAGCTTCCTCCTTCGATGTTTGTCTTCTTCCCTGGATAGGACAACATTCGCGCTTTTTTGCGTAAGTGCTGGAAATTTTTGCATGGGGTATGGCCCTCATGGGTTTAATTTAGCCTTGTGAGAGTGCTCCGCACCCGGGGTGGGGGCTCGGCCGGCCTGCTCCTGCAGCTCTCACTTGGTGTGTAGCTTCGGCATCATTGCTTGTGGTAACAGCTGCTGCAGTTACTTTGGCCTCATGGTTTGGGGGAGAACTTATCACCCCACATCTGGTTCATGGAGAGCCTTCAGCCCCGACTGGTGGTACAACTGTGGGGAGACCTCAGCAGCCCCCAGGCTTTTGTGTCTTCAGGCTCCCCGCAGGTCTCTTGACCAGTTAACTACCTCCTCTGGGGTGAGGGTGGGGAGAATTTGTTATGGGAACTACCTTTCTCCAGTGCTCGGAAAGCCTTTATGAAAACACGATCCCGCCAGGTACATTTATGTGGGAGCGTCTGATGTAGGACCCTGCCTGCTGAGGGCCCTGGAGACACTGGGCTGCAGTGTCTTACAGGTGACTCTTGCTGTCACCCACATGCTCTTTCCAGGCCTTGTGTGGGGCTGCCAAGTGCCTGCATGATGGCTTAAAGTGGGGCAAAGGCACACCCTGAAATGGTTCACCTTTTCTTCCCCCCAACCTTTTCATTTTGCTTCTTAGTAGACACTTATTAGGCCCCGAGGTAGATCCCTTGGGCGGTACAGAGGAACGAAGCTGCTGCTACCTTCCTGGGGCCTCTGAGCTAGTCTGGGAGCTGGGCATGTACTCAGCACCTGGGCTTGGACTGGAAGGGGAGGTGGGTCGGGTCGGCGAGAGAGCAGGACCCCGGCTGTGGGCCAGGATTGGGATGGGAGGAGAGGGGAGAAAGTGGACAAGAGCCTTTCAGACCTGGGTACACCTCAGCCTGGACTGGCTGGAAAATTCTCTAATCATGGGGACTAAGCCTCAAATTGTAGAAATTGGCCTCTAGTCATTCCTAGTGAATCAGTGGCGAACTTGGGCAGCAGATGCTGGAGGCACGCTGGCCATTCTGTTCTTTTCTTCTGTGATTTCCAGTTGGTCTGTAGCTTCATGTTGGTGTGTGTTGTTAGCTCTTCCACCCGCCCCGCCCCTCCCCCAGCAAATGTTTTTCTGGAAGGCCCTGCTTTGTGATGAGGGTTAGGTACCCAGAACTGACCACAGTACCAGCTCTCTAGGGGTTGAGAATCCAAAGTTGGCTGGGCCCAGTGGGGTCTGGGAGCATCTGAGTCAGAACTACTTTGTGTACTTGGTAAAATGGCATTCTTTCTCCCCACCTCGAGCTACTAAATCTGCATTTGCAGCAAGCCTCTGAGACACCACCTCTTCGTAGCTTACTGAGAATGTTTGAAAAGCTTTGCTCTGGAGGTGTTGCCACCGCATGGGTGAGAAATGATGGGGACTACAGAGTAATGGCTGGAAGGGGGAGTGGGGGCTGGTTTCGAGGGCTTTTTATGAGGCAGGGGGGCAGAGCACTCGTGAGTGATTGGAGGTGTTGAGGGCCCACAGCTGTTGGCTTGGATGCTTCCCTGGGCAGAATCTGGGAGGAGAGGGGAGAGGTCTGTGTCTGATAGCCTGCCTGCTGTAGTCGGCACGTGTTAAGAATTTGAGGTCTGAAGAGGAAGGCTGGAGTAATGTGTCTCCCTGGAACTGGGGGTGGGGAGTGGGGCAATTTGTAGGCCGTGCGCAGATTTATAACCAGGGTCATCAAGAAGTGCTTTCTTTTTTTTTAAATTTTTATTTATTTGACAGAGAGAGAGAGACAGCGAGAGAGGCAACACAAGCAGGGAGAGTGGGTGAGGGAGAAGCAGGCTTCCCGCTGAGCCAGGAGCCCGATGCGGGGCTCGATCCCAGGACCCTGGGATCATGACCTGAGCTGAAGGCAGACGCTTAACGACTGAGCCACCCAGATGCCCCAAGAAGTTCTTTCCGTATGAGGTTCCCTTGCTTTCATCCTCCTCTGTCAAGTTTCTCATACCTTGGCCTTGCTGTAGTCCCCATTCTGAGATAGCATTTCTTGAGTGACTTGGGGTGAGCTCCTCAAGTGGGATTTGAAGGTAGCAGAAGGGAAAGTCAGGATCAGAGATGGGCAGAACTTGGCCATGCGGCCAGAGTGCCGGTAGGTGTGACCAGCCTGGCATTCTCACCTCCTTCCCGTCTGCAGGAGGCCCAGCCCTGCGAATACCAAGGCTGTGTGCCTGGGTTGTCCAGAGGTGTCTGTCCCATTGCTCACTCTGAGCCAGCTGCTGCCAGTGTTATTAAATTGATTTATTGATTTAACCTAGGGTTTCTCAACCGTGGTACAATTGACATTTTGTGCCGATGAATTCCATCTGGGGGAGAATCAGTCCTCTGCCCTGTAAGATGCTGAGCGGCCTCCACTCACTGGTAGGTAGTAGCACCCCGTCCCATAGGAGGCAATCAGATGTCTCCAGGCTTCTCACAATCACCTCAGTTGAGAACTTTGAATTTAACTAACAATGACTGTCTGTCTTCTGTTCTGAGCACAGTGAACACTTTCTAGTGGAAGCTACAAGTCGGGTAGAATCTAGGAGGTGAATCTAGGAGAGATGTAATGGTATGGGGAGTCTTGGTATAACAGGTTTGGGTCTCTCTGCGGGTGTTCACTCTATTCCCTATCCTGGAATCGATGTTTCTGTTGAACTTGGGCTTTCTTTATTATTGCTTATGCTATCTTTTCAGAGAACAACATCCTGCTGCTTCTAGAAAACAAGTTTTGCTTCCTTTACTCACTTTTATGTCCTACATTCTTTCCTTTTCTTATAATGTAGCCAAATTACAAGTCTGCACCAAGCATTTGGGGCTCTTTTCCTGTAAAAACCCTCCAGTGGTGCCCCCTTAACACAGCATTCATGTACCCCAGAAACCCTGCCGCTTCCTTCAGCTGCCCCGCTTTATTCCCCAGGCCAAGGTCAGGAGGACGTGCTCTGACCGACAGATCGAGTCAGACTAGCCCTTCCAGATTTTGGGCCTTTCCTTAGCTTCCGGACAACACCCTTGGGATCCGGATCCCTAGTGAGCCCTGCCCTGCCTCTCTGCCCACACACTGGCAACTTCCTCTCCCCACCCACTGGAACTGGCCAGTGATCATGTAGATCAGATTTTGGCTTTGGGGCTCCTTCCTTGGGAAGTCTCCCTGGCTCCCTGTAATGTTGCCCACCCTCACCATTGCCCTTTAAACAATGACAGTTGTCAGTTCCTTGCCTCAAAGCTCCCTGATGGTTGTTCCTAGGGCCTCGCCCTGTGGTGGATACTTGGAAGGTAATAATAAGCCTCTGTAGGATGACTGACTTAGGTGTTGTCCCTAATTGCAGCATGAGCTTGCCTTTTGGAAGAGAGGATCCCTGGGGCCCAGAAGTGGGAGAGCTGTCAGGACCCTCAGCCTCCTTTTCTTCCCCTTCCCCTTTTCCCCAGGCCCATTCTGATGGTCTCTGGTTTCTTCATATTATTTTCACAGTCTGTTACCAAGAAAGGATGGGACATTAATTGATTTCTTAGAAGACAAAGTTTTTTTTTTAAAAAGATTTTATTTATTTATTTGACAGGAGACAACGAGAGAGGGAACACAAGGGGGGGGGGGAGTGGGAGAGGGAGAAGCAGGCTTCCCGCTGAGCAGGGAGCCCGATGTGGGGCTCGATCCCAGGACCCTGGGATCATGATCTGAGCTGGAGGCGGACGCTTAACGACTGAGCCACCCAGGTGCCCCTTAGAAGACAAAGTTTAATTCATAGACGTTACCCTTCCTAGGTAGATGGGCATTTTTATAGATTTCAGGAATTAGGTGGACAGGGATGGATGGAATCCCACTGGGCCATAGTGGCTTTAACTCAAGACAGTTTGCAACTCCAGTGTGGTTAATTCGAACAGTGAAGGTTATAGCCAGAAAATGCCTTTTGTTTGTTTGTCTTCATGGATGCAAAGACCTTTCCTTCTTTACTTGGTTTCTATGGTCTGTGTTTAGTGTAGCCCTAATGTTTGTGCTTTAGAATTGAACAACAGGAGGGGCAGGATTGTAAACATGGTTCAAGGAAGAAAGCACAGGAGGCCAAATTCCTTCAAGGGCAATTGCACCCCTTGCCCTCTCTATCCAGAGTGAATTAAGTTTGGCTTTCCATATTCACAGGAGAATCTCTTGAGGTTCTTTCCCACTCCTGAATGTGGGGAATACTTCTGGGAAGAGTTAAAGCTCTTTTTAAAAGTCACTTGTGCTCATTTCCCTAAAAGGATGACATTTGAGACCTGGCAAATAACTCTGGGAAAGGTGGTGATCTGTTGATGAATGTGCCAGGTGTCCTATGTCCTGTGTTAAGTTGCCAGTATAGAAATTCTGAGTGTACCTGTGTCCCAGAGGTAGGGTTATAATGTGTCCTTTGAGTTATTAGTAATAGGAATATAGTATGCATGGATTCCTGATCCTGGCTAATCTTCAAGAATCACCTTGGGGAGCTCTGAAAATGCAGACTTCTGAAACCCACCTGGATTCACTGAACCAAAGTCTTTTAGAGTGTGATCTGGAACCCTATTTTTATTTTTACCTTCTAAATGTTTTAGTCTTTTTTTTTTTTTTTTACCCCCCTAACTACTTACTGGGATACTTGAGACTCCCCGGCATGATTCTTAAATAATTTGAAGTTAGATGCCAGTCTTTTTTTTCTAACTTAAAGTATAATTGACATAACATTGGTAGTTTCAGGTGTGTAACATAATGATTCGGTTATTTGTATTGTGAAATGATCACAGTAAGTAGTTAACACCTATCGCTACAGAATTTTTTCTCTTATAATGAGAACTTTTAAGATCTCTTAGCAGCTGTTGAATATACAATACAGGATTATTAACTATAGTCACAATGCTGGATGTTACATCCCCATGACTTAATTATTTTATAGCTAGAGGTTTGTACTTTTTCACCTTCGCTCATTTCACCCGCCCCCTCACACCCTTGCCTCTGGCAACCAAAATCTGTTTTCTGTATCTGAGTCCTATGGGGGTGTTGTGTGTGTTTAAGATTCCACATAGAAGTGAGATCATACAGTATTTGTCTTTCTCGTAGTTCACTTGGCTTAATGCCCTCAAAGGTCCATCCATGTTGTGAAAAATGGCAAGGTTTACTTTTTGATAGGTGAATAATATTCTGGGTGTAATCACATTTTCTTTATCCCTTCTTTCACAGGACCCCTCTTTTTTTTGAGAGAGAGGGTGCATGCGAGCAGGGTGTGGGGGGCACGGGGAGCAGAGGGAGGAGAGGGAGAATCTTAGGCAGGTTCCACACTTGCTGCTGACCTCAACACAGGGATCAATCTCCCGACCCTGAGATCATGACCTGAGCCAAAATCAAGAGTTGGACACTTAACCCAGGTGCTCCCCCCCATTTTTTTTAACCTTAAAAGCTTCTCAGGGGAGACTTGTGTCTTACGGTTGGCACTGGGATAGCTTCTTAATTTTTAACAGGTTGCCAGGATGCCCTTGATATTCTGGCCTGGGGGTCAAGGGGAGTCCTAAGCATCCGCTCTGGAGCATGGTGATCTGTGATGGGACTGTTCAAGGGGTGGAGAAGGTGCCTGGTAACAAGCCGGGAGCACTGTGTGGGCGTGATGGTCTAACATGACCTATCTGAACTGGTTATACTAGGAAGCTCAGAAGACAAACTAATCCACTGGTTCGTGAAAATGTCTGAACCCTTCCCTTTAGGTGCTTGAAAGATCTAAAGTCTTAAAGTTTATAAGAACCACATGTGTTAGGATAGCTTATCGCTGATGCTGTGTTGTGGTTTCTGGCAAGTGTGACTTAATTAAGAATGCCCCCCCCATCATACTTAAGAACTATCTAGACTGTCTAGTTAATTTTTTGGCTATGCCAGATTCCTAGTTCAGTGGGGGTACTGCTTTGTGGTTAGTGTCTTTACAGGGATTTTTTCAGAGAAGCTAGAGAAAGAAAGCAGCTTCATTTGTATTTTAACTGTGAATTCCTAAATTCTTGTGCACAGCAATATCAGAATATCAAAAACACTCTAGAAGCAAACATAACTAAATGGTGAAATGTTTGCCCCTCTGTTCAACTTCTTGGCAAGGATGATTCCGGGCCATAATTCTGATACTTTCCTGAGAAGAATCTTCATTTATTTTACAAGTGACTCATTTAAGATTACTGGTTAGGACTTTTACAAAATTAATAGAAATGCAGAAATTACCTGAAACCTGGCACTAACTGTTAAGAAAAACTAGGTTTTGATTTTATGATTGCTCAAATTTAATGATTCTAAAAGGCTAACTTATTCTAGTTGAGCTCTTTAGAAGGATGCAAGTTAAAAAAAAAAACAGGTCTTGGTGACTGTGTTTACATATTCTGAACACTTTGATTAGACTTGTAGTATAAGCACGGATTTATACTGCTGGTGTTTCAAAGAGAAAAGCCTGTTACAGTTGGACTTTGGAATGTAACATTGTCTGGAAGGTTTAACAACTATTTTGTTTCAAGTGGAAAGCAAATTTGTCAGAGTTTGAAAATAGTGTATCTGTCTTATTGGGTCATTCACGGTTAATCCAAAGCATAGAAAGTAACTAGCAAGAACAACTCCACAACCACTATTTCCTGTCCAAACTCTCCCTGCTTAGAGAATGTTAGTCCCAATATAGTACTTTGGCTGTTATTTCTTTCCTAATACGTCTGTCTTTTATTTATTTTTTAAAGATCTTATTTATTTTTTTGACAGAGACCCAGCGAGAGAGGGAACACAAGCAGGGGGAGTGGGAGAGGGAGAAGCAGGCTTCCTGCCCAGCAGGGAGCCCGATGCGGGGCTCCATCCCAGGACTCTGGGACCATGACCTGAGCCGAAGGCAGACGCTTAACGACTGAACCACCCAGGCGCCCCACGTCTGTCTTTTAAATGGCACTTAATCTGGATTACTTGGGGGGTAGCAATTTGTTTTGGGAAATTCAGCACTTATTTGAGTTAATGATTTACACCCACATATTTGGGTGCGATGGCTTTACTTCTGCAAGAGTTTCTATGTGCACAGAAGAGAACCCATCTCCATTGTTTGAGACTTAGTCAACTAAACTAGGAAGTATCTGTTGAGCATCTCCCGGTGCCCTGCGTTATATTCAATCCCATGTGGATCCTGAACAAAGTCTAAAACATGGCTCAATACTTAGTCAATCAGTGAGACAGAGGAAATAATTTTGAGATAATGTAGGAGCATGAATAATTCAGGTTAAGCTGCTTGGGACAGTTACTGAGTAATAATCCATTTTAGTCATCAGAGAACTCAGTTTGGTCCAGACGTCTCAAAGGCTTCCTGGAGGAGACCAGAAAAGTTAAAAAGCAGGAGAATTTTTAACCAAGCTCATGGTGCTGATTTGCATTATGAAGCACAAGGGAGGAGCTAAGAGTTTGGATACCTTTCTTTGGGATTTTGTTGCGAAGTAATGGCCTTAAGTGGCCTGTTGATCCTCAGGGCCCGGGGAGTGAGGCCTGAGGGAAAACAGCTCCTTCCTCTGTGGGGTTCTTGGGTTTAAGCAGAGGACGGTATCTACCCAGAGTCTCCTGGAGTCCTGGTCACCAGCTTGAGGGGACATACGGCAGTGTGTGTGCTGCTTCCCCCCCTTGGGAGGAGGGAACTAGGCGTCAGTATGTGTGTATCTACATGAAAGACTGCATTCAATAGCATTAGGGTTTACATCTGAGATCAGAACAGCACAGCCCTAGGGGTAAACACCTAATTAAGCCCAACACTCTCCTCTACATATTTGTGGATATAATTTGACTGCACACTGATGACATATTAAACCCAAAGCTAGATAATTACATAATTAGACAATTGAAACATGTGACTTATCCCCAGGATACCAGAACAAACCCTATGGGGTTGAGTAACCACAACTCTGACTGTACTGCTAGTGTTTGGCTTCCCAGGGTTTGTGCCCAGAAGGACCCCATGTGGTCTCAGAGTCTGGAATTTGGAAACCAAACACTGACAAGTGGCTTGAGTTGGGTTTAAGGTTGGATGCTGAAGGAGTGTATAGACCTCAGCAGATACAGATCTATGCAGATTTTTAAAGCTTTCCTTGTTGGTGGAAAAAATGTTCCAAGGGGATAACAGGAAAATTGCATCAGTTGGTCCTTAAATAAGTAAATTATTTGAACTGGAAGACCTGAAGCGTAAGCATAGGCAGTTCTATGCCCCCTGCTGGTTTTAGTGTTTGCTGGATTTCGTCTCTACTGAACAAAATGTCAGATAAGAGTGCACAGTAGGTAAAGTCTCCTGGGCCTTGGGTGTGACCTCAGACTCATCCCTTGCTGTGGGGGGACACTCAGGGACACAATAACAAAGTCACTTGTTGATTCTGTATATACTTGTAGGCCTCCTGGTGTTGTGTAAGCTGGGCCATGTGCATTCAATGTTTATGTGTGTGTGAAAATATTCAATAGTGTCTTTATTAGACTTACCATAAGACAATATTTGGAAAAGTACAGTCAACATGATGGGGAAAATAATCCTCCATTTGAAGAGAAAATGACTTTGTGTGATGGGAGGGGGAAAACACTAAGAAGTTTCTACGTCTCTAAAGGACTATTGGGAGCTGTGGAGGGCGAGGACCCACTGTGAAGCTCTGAGTGCATTTTTATCATCCAACCATCCTGCGTGAAAATGGGAATGAACTGCTTGTCTTCTGGGAAAGTTGCGTTTTCTACAGAGATCAACTAGTTTGACCCCTTTTCCCATCATTAACTGAGCACCTACTGTGTACCATACACTATGCTTCAGCCACACTCCTGTTGGGCTGGAAGTCTGCGGATCCAGCGTTTGTACACCATAGATCTGTGTGCGAGAGCTCTTTGAACACAGTCCTGCTAATGTGTGTTACAGGTCTTTGTTTTACTTTCAAATGTTTTGTGGTTTAGGTTCTTAGAGGCCACGAGAAAGTGCAGGAGGTGCTCTGTTGAGCTTTTACCCTGTTGCTGGCAACTCACTAGACGTAGTTTAGTGCCTTTAAATACTTGTATTTAAAACTAGTACTTGGCTAACTTACTGAAATGAGTAAGTTCCTTTGGCTTGTTCACTAGAATGTGTATCTTCAACTCTTGGACTCCTTAGGAGACTTGCTGACTCTGGGAATCGCTCCCACAACTGGCCGGGGGAGGGAAGTGTCTGGGCTCTGTTTTACTTAGCACCAAGGAGAAGCCTTCACCGGGCAGGCATTTGGGAGTTCTCATCCAGATGTGTGTGACATAATTTCTGAAATAGACCACAGCTTAAGTCACTTGGTTTCTATTTTTAGATCGTTCTGTCGAAAGAGGCATTAGGAAACAGGCCCCAAATAGAGGGACAGAAGTGGCGAGCTGTGTACTCCTAGGCTGAGGAACTCCGTGTCCCCACCTGGTACTGTGGGTTTAACTTCAGGGATCAAGAGTGGTGTGGCCTGGCAGTTCATTCAGAGGCTGTCACCTGTAGCTCTTGGCCACGGGGGCCCAGGAGATAATCTTGACACAGAAGCCCAAGGCTTTTTGTTTCGTGACTTCTCGTTCTGTCTTCATTAAATCAACTCCAAGGCTGTGGTAAGAAAGAGCAGTCTGGAGACTGCTCTTTCTCTGTGCTCCAGGAGGATTGACTCCTCCAAGTTCTAGAACTGAAAAGGGCCTGAGAACCAGAGGACACATGTCCTGTACCAGTGACTGTCACCAATGCAGTTCTCTGGGGCATAACCTCCATTTCAAGTGTTGATATTACGAACCTGAGCTATTTGCATTTTCTGCTCTAGTCCTCTTGCTTCCAGACATAGTGTTACCTGCTTGTGTGGGGTCCACTCATAGGATGGATTGAGTCAAGGTTGCCACCAGGGTCTTTCCTCTACAACAGCCTCTGTACCTAAGGGCCCCAGTTCTGGTTTGAGGGATATTTTCTCCTCCTACTCTAGCCCTGGTTACTTGAAGCTTGAGTGACTCTGGTCTTCTATTGAGTTTCTCTTCCCTCCTCAGTAATTTGTACATTAGGTTCATCTGCCCTCCTTCCCTGTTTAATTTTTGCAAAGGTAAATTATACATGGGGTAGAAACTTCAAACAGTAGAAAGGGGTATGCAGTGGAAAGTCTCTGTCCAACCTATGTCTCCTAGAAATCAAGGTCTCTTCCTGAAGACCATCATGTTACCAATGTCAATGTCTTATCCTCATGTATACACAGACTACTTTTTTTTTTAAGATTTTATTTATTTATTTGACAGAGAGAGACACAGCGAGAGAGGGAACACAGCAGGGGGAGTGGGAGAGGAAGAAGCAGACTCCCTGCGGAGCAGGGAGGCCTATGCGGGGCTCGATCCCAGGACCCCGGGATCACGACCTGAGCCGAAGGCAGACGCCTAACGACTGAGCCACCCAGGTGCCCCTACACAGACTACTTCTGAAATAATAACGATCATTAATATTCGCTCTCCTTTACCTTTGCTGCCCTTTTCCATCCTCGACATGAATAAAGTGCTCTATATATTCTAATATACTTCTTTTAAACTTGTAAAGCATTTTCTATCAGTTTGTGTAGATTGACCTCATTCTTGAACTGCAGTGTTATATTCCATTGGATTTCTTAACTAGCTTCCTATCAACTGACCTTTACTTTTCAGTCTCCCTGTTTTACCCGGTGCCGAAGATAGAAACACATGTATTGGTACGTAAGTGTGCATGTATCTGTGGGATATGGAAGTGGCATGGTTGAGTCAGAGAGTATGTTCATCCTTCATTTCATACTGCCAAACTGTCCTCCAAAGAAGTACCAATTGTCTCATCAACAGTGTGATGGTACAGTGTAGTAGCACGCTTTTTAATATTGGCCAGTCCGCTAGATAAAAGTGATACCTCATGTGAGACTTCTGTGCATGAGGTTGAACACCTTTTCACATGATTAGAGTCCTTTTGTATTTTTTCCTAATCTCTCAGTTGTTTTCCCATTTGTCAGTGTTGTTGGGTCTGTATTACTGGTTCCTATTTGCTTTTTATATAATATGGAAATTAGTGTTCTGTTATGTGTTGCAAATACTTCCCCCATTTGACTGTTAGCCTTTTCCCTGCAGAAAACTTAATTTTTTATATGTAGCCAAATTTATTTTATGGCTTTGGGGTCTTGTGTCCTACTCCACGGTATTGTTTTTGTCTTCTTCTCCACTCGATTAGGATGTTACTTCAATTTATGTCATAGACACACCTCTCTTCTGACTTCCCAGCATGCTCTGCATCACAAATCTGCCAAACTCTTCTTTGACCTTCAATTGTAATGAAATTGTCTGCCTTACCAATGGATGAATGAATAAACGATCTTTGAATTCGTGGAATCAGTGTTCCCTGCAGGTGCCAGGCACTGTGCTGTGTGTTAAATACTACAGTGAACACAGTGGGCATCCGAAAGCGTAGTGAGGATGTGGGATTCACTCTGAGTCTTTGGAAAACTGGGACGAGGGATGGCTATGATACGGGACCGGGAGTCCTACTCTGTTCTGGGATGGGACGGTCATGAGAGTGATTAGGGAAGCCTTCCTTGAGAGAAGGCATCTAAGTGGTAAATCTCCAGCCTGAGCGGGGGTTGTCCACAATTTAGGGGGTAGGTAACAGGGTGTCAATGAAGAGGAGCCAGAGAGCCTTCCATGTTGAGGAAGCTGTGAGGTCAGGCCCTGGGGTAGATGATGGGGTGTGAAAGGAGCTTACAGTGTTCGAGAAACCTGCAAAGGTCAGTGTTGCTGGAGCAAGCCTCTGGGAGGAGGCTCGAGGGACTTGAAGGAGCCACGTTATTTGGGGAGGGTGTTGCAGGTTGTGGATGGATTTGGTCATTTGCTCCACATTTCTTTGATTCTGTGACGTTCTGTGGCATCTCTTTCATGTCTGTTTTTTAACATTTCGACAGAATCCTCAACACATTTGTTCAATGAACTTGTATCAGGTTGGCTTTTTGATGTTTGCATGCTTCTGTTTCATCTCTTATTGATTATAAACTGCTTTAAGAAAAATGCCATCAAGATCTCTTAACAGAACGTCTCCTCTCAGATCCAGGAACATTTTCTGGTGAGCATGTTCATCAACAGCATTAGGAGTTAAGCAGCATTAGGAGTTTGCATGGGTTTCATCTGGAGTTTCACCACCTGGTCATTAGAGTGGCTGCTGAGAGCGCTGAGGCCAAATCCCAAGTGGGCTTCGGTGCTGAGGGGTATAGTGATGATTAGTGATGTCTGCCACAGCACCAGGAGGGGAGGTTCTTGTCATGCTGCTGTTTGACCTAGAACAGTGTAAAGAAAGGTGCTCTTCTTCTTGCTCCTAGGTATGTGTTGGTACAGGTACCCTTGCGTGAGGGTCCTAGACTAGCTCTGTTGGCCTGTGAGCATGGGAGCCATTTCCTTATTGACCGGCGTGTTTAATCGCAGTCCCTGCCTAAGGATACTAATGCCTCTGTTTAGGTCGGGTTCACTTTTTTCCCCCTATGTAACTACATGTTCTGAAAAAGTACCAGGATTTGTGTGTGCTTGGGTCCACCAGCTTGGCACAGTGACCGCCCCCCCCCATCCTAAACTATAATTTCTCCTTGAAATGGTCAGAGTTGATAATGTCTGCAAATATATTGATTAACAGTTGAATCACTGTTGCTCCCACCAGCAGTGCACACGTTGACTTAGAGGTGTGTGGGTGTCAAGAGGAGCGCCAGACCTCTGTAGCTCATCCCCTTTCTCACCCCCATCTCTGGCGGGAGCTGCCTGGGTGCCCGCAGCTCATGGGGAAGGCAGGCATTCGAGAGGATGTAGGAGGATGAGCTCAGGGCCAGAAAGTATTCTGAGAACCACTGCAAGCCAGCCTTGGTCAGAAAGTCAAACTTAGTTCCAGGGTGTTGGCAGTGAGCCGTTGTTGGCTACTCTAGAATTAGTCAACTACATGGCTTAATCCAGTAGTGGTTATTTCATGAAAAATGGGGGTATGGAGGAGCAACCAGACCTCCTTGCCTTTTAGGTATTGAGCAGGATGTTTAAATGAAGGTTATCCCATTTTACCCTGTGGAAATGTGTATATTCTTGGAGGTGAAAGATGACCTTGTCTGTAAAGCGAAGTCTATCTAAAACGTCTTTTCCTACACAAATTTCTTTTGGCCTTATTCTTGTCCGTAGATAGAAGCACAGCTTTATATGCTAAAGTTTTGTTCTAAACTCCTACCATACTTTTAAACGTTGAGTTGATTATCTCCTCACTCTTGGGCCCTTGTGTTTATTATTTGCTGCACACAGTTTGGGACATAATCAGCCCTGGTTTGCCACATAGTGGGAGCAAGAGGGAAGTTAGTGGTTAGGTGGAGCCAGCTTTCATCTGCTTTAGTTCGGAGCCTGGGAGTGGGGATGACGACGAGGCTAGTGAGGCATTTTACAAAGCCACAAGGACAGTGCCTTGAGCAGTAAATGGAAGCTCCACAGGGTCAGTTGTGCTCACCCCGAGTTCCTCTTTGAAACCTATGACCTGAGAAAGGTACTCCGGTGATTCCAAGAGCTTCAGAAAGAAGGTGCCTCCCTGGAGGATCTTGTCTTCATGATGGGACTTGCCCTCCACTGTCGGGAGGCGGGATCCCCTGGCTGGCCGGGCCTGAACAGGTCCAGTTCTCCCAACAGCTGCGCCAGCACATGTTGGATGTGGTTGAGGTCCTGCTTCCTACTCTACATTTTTCTTTTGTATTTAAGAGGACTTAAAACAGCATGGTTGCAGTTTAGATGAAGTTGTTGATAATATGGCTTTCGTTTTTTAAAGCTAATCAGAGAAATTCTATGTGGTATGTCTTATATACGTGTATCCATATATTTCTGTATAACATAGGTATCCTAATGAAGTGAGGATCAGGGATAGTAAATACCCTGCCTATGTGCCATCACTTTGTCCCGCCCCTCACCCCATAGTGCTAGAAGATGAGGACCCTTTGCTACTAATCCAGTGAGTGGCAGCTCATCCCCAGTCAGTGGGAGTTACTGTGTGTGACAAAAACAGGTTTCATCCTGAGACACAGGATACTTGCCCTGTGTTACCCAGTTTTTGCTGGTTGGATAAGCATGCCACCAGCCTTTGGAGGCCTCAGTGGGAACACAAATGTGTGTTTCTGGTGAATAGCCAAAGTCCGTGAGCGGTCCGTGTAAAAAGCCTCCTACTCATGTTGGTCTTTCATCCTTTGGGAATTCCTTGTCCTGTTGGAACACTGTTTTTGGCCTTCATTGCAGTGAACTTGGAATCTGAAAAGTTGCTTTGGGATGAGGTCAGAAGCCATTAGTTAGGGGGCAGTGAGGTGTTTCGTGTCTTTCTCTTCCAGCTCTCTCAAGGTTAATGATTAAGGCTCTTCTAGGGACAGGAAGTCCTTCTTCTGCGGCAGGAGCTCTGATACCATGCAAGGCAGGACTCCGGGTGTAGGACTTGGGGATTCGAAATCTGGGCAGGATAACCTTGATGGTCCCTTGATTCTAAACTTAGTTCCAACAAGTTCATGTTGACTCACCCAATAGAAAATCCTAAAGAACCACCATGTGCCAGACATCGTGCTGTCTGTCCCAGGTTCAGTCTTGATGTTATGCCTTTGCTCACCATGTCCTCCATCTCGGAGGGCCTTCCTATCCTGCAAGTCTCCGTCTGGGCCCTTCATGAGCTTGATTCTCCATCCTGTGAGAGGTAGCATGTGCTGTAGGTTTTAGCATCTAATGCCAAAGCAAAACACTAAATTTATGGTACACTTTGCAGTTAAACTTGAGATAGAGACCAAATTGTCCCTGATTCTTCAATATCTTCCCTTCTGGCTTCTCAAAGGCCTAAGCATATGGGTAGGTTGCACTCTAGGTGAAGTGTATCTTGAACTTGGCAAGAGCAGGACTCTGTCCATGGATCCATAAATACAACTGACTGGCAACGCATTTTTTCTGTAAGTAGACCCCTAGGCTAGGGTGTAGTAGGTGGGCCCTTTTGCCCAAGGATGGTGAGGACAGTGCTGACTATCCTTCTCTGGGGAGTGTCTGTATGGCAGCCTCTAGTCTGTCCTACACACCACCCCCTCATCCTGGTCTTGCACTTGCCTATGGCCTCCTGGATTAGTGTAGCAGGAATTACGGACCGCCTTGTTTCTACTTATGATTAATCCTAACCTTGTAAAATGGAGCTGTCCTGCAAAGCAGTGTATGATATCGGGGCACATCTCCTAGCCCTTCACCAGTTCAGCTTGAAGCTGTTTAAATCCTTTCTGGATGCTCCCCATGTGGTGCTCAGCAAATGCTGAAAGCACAAATGAATGACTATTACAGCAAATACTTTTCTGAAGGAAGCAGTGTATGAAACAAGGCTATTTCTGTCTTCTGGAAAATGGCCCATGGCAACAAAGCCAGGTTCTGGATGTAGTCACGTTGGTGTATAATAGATAGCTTGTTAAAGTACTTTCTCTGTGTCCTGCCCATTTCATATTCCTGCTCGGTGACAATGTTTCCTGACGTGTGCTCTGTTGAACCAGTCATGTGTCAGATGTTAAGTACAAAAGGGTTCCAGTACAAGCAGGGATGGATGTGTCCTGAGCTATGAAGTTGAAGCTCATGGAGCTCTCCCTTAAGGAGTCTGCTTCCAGTGACCTGCACCTAATTATGTTTTGCATAGAGGGGGCTTTCTAACTTGGTTGAGTTTCAAGTAGACACTCCTGAATACAAGTATTAAACCCATGGAGCTAAATTATAATTAGGCTTTTAAAAAGACCAACTGCGGAGCTTGTTGGAGCCTTTAGCCCCTGAATGTGTGAGGGCTGTAGTACTGTTTCTTGAACTTTTATTTATAGAATACTTTTTTGCAAAAGAATCTCCTAGTGCTCCCTCACCTCTCGGAATGAGGCGTGTATTAAGTACTCTGAATCAGAAAATTAGGGAATTAACTTCCCAGCTGGCTTGTACCAGCTCATGTGAGCTGACTGCATCTATTCTAAACTTGGTATTTAATGACATGATTTTTGGTACCCTGAATTGGCTACGGTGAGCGCTTTTATACCACAGAAATTCATAAACTTGTCCATAGTGAGGGCCTGACTTTGAGCTTAATTTTATCTGCTCCTTGGGCCAGTTATCAAGAGGTGATGCCTGTTCATACTAGGAACATGCGTGACTTTTTTTTTTTTTTAAGATTTTATTTATTTATCTGACAGATTGAGAGATAAAGCAAGAGAGGGAACACAAGCGGGGAGAGTGGGAGAGGGAGAAGCAGGCTTCCCGCTGAGCAGGGAGCCCAACTCGGTGCTTAATCCCAGGACCCTGGGATCATGACCTGAGCTGAAGGCAGACGCTTAACGACTGAGCCACGCAGGCACCCCAGAACATGCATGACTTTAAGAAAACTTTAAACAGCTATTTGCATGAAAGGCTGACAAATTGATCTCGTACTCCTGTTCTGAAAAAATGGGTATATTTCCTACTTTACAGAAACAAATTGTTTCTCATTGAAAAGGAGCTTAAATATTTCAAAGGCATGTACTTAAGCTTTGATAACAACATAAAACCTTTTGCTCCTAAAAATTTACCACAAACTTAAGGATCTTAAAGTAACACATTTATTTTTTTACGGTTCTGGAGGTCCGAGGTCCTAAAATCAAGGTGTCCACATGGCTGTGCTCCTTCTGGAGACTCAAGGGGAGAATCTGTTTCCTTGCCTTCACTAGATTTCAGAGGCCACTGGCATTGCTTGGCTTGTGGCCCCATCTTCTGAGCTAGCAGTGCCGCATTTTCTAAGCTTGCTCTCTGACCTCTGCTTACATTGTCACAGCCCCTTCCTTCTGACCTTGACCTTTCTTTCAAGGCCTTTCTTAATTCTGCAGAGTCCCTTTTGCCGTGTAAGGTAAAATAGTCACAGGTTCCATTGGGTGGTGGACATCTTTGGGGGGCCGATACTCAGCCTACCATAGTTAATTACTTTAATAACAAATTTTTTATTTTCTCTAGAAAGCCAGTATAATAAATGCCTTCTAGTATTTCTTCTGCTTGCAGTGTTTGGTTTTTGTCCATGTCCTTCCTGCTTCCTTAACTGGTTCTACTATAAAACTACAGTTTATTTTATCATTAAAAGTTCTGTTGGACAGCGACTTTATTGGTAAAAGTTTCACATCCTTTGTCAAAGTGTTAAAACTTGGGCAAGAGTAAGATAATGTTGGGCTATGAATGAGCTCTTTATTAAAGCTTTAAAAGAGGGCTTATTTTTCTGTTCAATTTTTATTCTCTACTACCTCAAAAGAGATCGTTAGAATCCACTAAAATTCTTAACTCCCAAACCCCAAAATTAAGGAGCATTGGGAAGAGAAGACACTTGGGTTTGATTGCACTGCCCTTATTTTTCCTGGATTCACTTGCTGGTTGGAGAGTCTGGGGATCAGTTTCTAGGGTGCTTATAAAATGGAAATCCAGTTTCTAGCAGTTCATCCTTAGGTGTCAACAAAGCTCACCATCCACTCAAGAAACCTTTTAGAGTCTATGGATGTGAGTCTTGGAGGGACCTTGACAGTGAATGGTTTGGTGGAGCAAGGTGAACAAGACACTGAGCTGAGCTGGCGTGGCCAGAGAGGGGTGGGGGTGGGGTCGGGGTGCGGGGTGCGTTATGGAGAAGGTGGGTGAGGTTAGGAATTGTAGGTGCTGCTGAGAGGACAAGATGAGGTGGTCTGAGAACTGGCCTATGCCTTGAATGATAGGAGGTCATTGGTTCGCTTGCTTTGTCCTTGAACGTAAAAAAAAAAAAAAAAAAAAAAAAAATCCCATGTGAACCAAGTCTTCAGATGGCCTTGGCCCATGGATGGTATGGTTCTTGACTATAACGTGAGAGAGAAGTTTCATAAAAGCATAATAATAGTAGTCTTTGATTTTTTTATAAGGCCTTTGTCTAGGAGCTTTTGTGAATTCTCAAATTTCTGAATACTCCCATCATATTTTACTCCATAAAATGCAATACAGACTTTGGAGGTAGTTCTACTTGACCAAGGACCATCATTTCTTAGCCTTCTCTACTTTGTATCCATTTCCAACATCAGCGTAAGGCTATCCGTAACTAGTTAAGTCAACAGTTCTTAACAGCAGTGTCCTGACTAATGTGGCACAACCAGTTGTGAGTGATTGGCTACTAATTACTGGTTAAAGGACTCAACTTGACGGATGGATGACCTACTGGAAAATGAGAAGCAAGGTGATTGCCTATGTGAGATTGTCTTTCTCTCATATGGCTTTGGATATGCTTTGAGTGGGGAGGAAGGTGTAGAATCAGAGCGAGCTGCCGCTGGGAGTGCCCTTGGTGCCAGATCCGGGCATGGGGACAGGGACAAGGGGTTATGCAGCATTGCCTGGCATCTGCAGTGTGGGCCTATGTGAGGAACTACAAAGTGCAAGGAACTATAGTTTAGGCTTGAACAAATTTCTAGTTACCAGTGTCCTGGCAGTGGTCAGAGTTACCAGGAGAATGTTTAGTGTTGGCTGTCCAGGTCAGCAGCTGATAGGAGTTCTGGGACAGGAGAGTGAAAGCCAGGCTTCGGGAAGCCCGGGTCAGGGAGGCCTTGTTGGAGAAGCTGACCTTCAGTAGTAGAACTAGATGTGTTGAAATGCACAAGAGGGAGTGCCTGCCAGTAAAACTTAGTTGGCCCCAGGCCTCCAGAGAGCAGTTCTCACCCCCACACTGTGAGTTGGCACCACCTGTGGGCTTTGCAGAAGTGCAGAGACCTACAGCTCTACCTTTTGGAGGTCTTGATTGCGCATTGGCAAATAATAACTTCTCTCCCCACCCTGGGTGATTCTGGTGTTTAGGCTAGGGTTGATTCCATGTTACTTTGAGGCTAGTGGAGGAATAAAAAGTGGTCACAGTTTTATCACTGAACTTCATTAGGAACAAGCCGCGTTTCTCGTATGTACATGCACACGCAGGCACATGTGCCCGGGCACACAAACACACCCTGACGTGTCGTGTGTTTGAATATAATCCGGCCTTACACGTATAAATGTAACTGTCTAAGAAGTGAAAGCTCATATATTTAATGTGATAGTCTAGTAGTCAAGTGTCTTACTCAGTTCTGCAAACAACAAGTGTCCTAGTCTTTTCCTGTCCAGGATACGTAGCTGTGAAGCCTGAAACTCTTAATAGGCACTGGGGAGTCTTTAAAGAGTGCTTAACTTGTCTCCAGCAAACTCAGGTATTCCTTGGATCTTCTTGTGTTTCATTTCTTTGTACTTGGTCTAATGAATACCTTGTATTCTTGGACCTGCTGGAAGACCAGCTGGAGCTTGGAAGGAAAAGCCTCACTTAAACTACAGAAGGAATACTAGTTAAGGGGTAGGGAGAGCTGGGTTCTAGTCACGGTTCTGTATTTGTGACTTGGGATAATCCATTTACATTTCTGGGCTTCATTTTTCTTTTTCTTTTTTTTTTTTTTTTTTTAGATTTTATTTATTTGTCAGAGGAGTGCGAACACAAGCAGGGGGAGCGGCAGGCAGACAGAGAAGCAGGCTTCCCGCCGAGCAAGGAGCCTGATGCGGGGCTCGATCCCAGGACCCTGGGATCATGACCTGAGCTGAAGGCAGACGCTTAACCTACTGAGCCACCCAGGTATCCCTGGGCTTCATTTTTTTTGATGATCCCTAAGGTTTTTAAAGCTATATTTTCAGACCCATATGTCGTTTATACCATTAGATCTAGCACTTTCCAATTATCTCTACTATATAAGGGGCTGCACTAAGGGCTGCTGAGCCTTCAAAGACCTGTAAGACCTCCTAGTTCCAAAGAATATTCTACGGAAGATAATATGCAAATGAAGATAAATAACACAAGATTAGCTCTTAAAGTCAGTTAAAGAGCAAACTAAAGAAATAATTGTTGGATGAATGGGGTAGATTAGTGTTTCCCAGACTCTTCTGTGGATCATCAGTTCTTCAAGATGGTGATTAGTTTTCCTTTACAGACAGGTTCCTAGGTCAGTTGAGTTTAGAAATGCTGGGTCAAATAAAATTAAGCAGTTTATTTATTGAATACCTTCTCAGCATCTTTGATCTCTATAATGAATGCACATCTGCATAATCTTTGGTTTCCCACACTCTTTTTGTATAAGAACCCCTTAATTTTTTTCTGCTTAAGATCCTCGACTACCCACTAATTCAGTGGAATGCCATTTGGGAAGGTGGTGTTAATGATAAGTGTGTTAGAAGCTTAAAGTGGGGAGCCAGGGAGGATTTTAAGGAGATGGTGGGGTTTGGGCAGATCTCGAGCTCCAGGCTGGATTTGCTTCGCTGCTGAGGTTGTGGGCATCTGTCACAACAGTCTTTGGCAGCACTGGCCAGAGAAGTGAGTGCGTGGACCCCTGACACTTTCTTCAGTGGATCAGTCTCTCTTCTCAGAAGTGTTCTCTGACAGAGTTAACCCATCTCAAGTGCCAAATCCCCTGAGGCTATTGGGGGAACTCACTTCCCACCATCTCTCACTAGAGTGCTTTTCTATTTTTGCACCTGCTGTATCCAATAGAAACAAGCTGATTTCTAGCCTCACAATTTCCTAACGTGCTACTGTGAGGGGCTCATGGCCCCAAAATAGAACTTAGCTACTCCTTAACCCACAGTGGGCCAGGGCTGAGCTGCTCAGGCTGGTCCAGGGACAAGCCGCACTCAGTTACCTGGGGGTGCCCCACCCCAGAGCCACTAAAGCAGGATTCCTTGGAGAGGGGCCCAAGGAATCTGTATTTTTAACAAGCCCCAAGGCCATGGATTTAGGACATGAACTTGCAGCTAAACCAGCCTGACTCTGCTTAGTCCCGGTGAGCCTGTATAGACTGTCTCTCACCATACGTTAGATTCCATTGGACCCTTTGAATCTAGAGTTACCCTGGGGAAGGCTTGGGAGGTCGGCGTGCCGTGCACTGCAGGCCCACAGCAGTGCAAATTAAGAGTTCCCATCTGTAAGGCCCGAATTCCATATAGCTTTCCTCAAAGAACTACAGCCCAGTCTTTGTAGAATTAGCTAGGAGTTACTGAGTTGAATCCCTCTGTTGCAAATGGGCTTCTCAAAATGCATGGTCTTAATAGAGCCATCCGGGGAGGGAAGAATCAGGCTTGCACTGGGCAGGCTGGAAGGGGCCTGGTCTCTTCATTTGGTTTATTCTGTGGGGGTTTGCTCTTCCTTTCAGAGCCCTTGGTCACGTAGCTCTTACAAAACTTATGCGGAAAAATGCGTTACAGAGAGCAGACAGGTTGATGACTTGTGATGAAGGGCTAGAACACTTGAAATGCACGGCAGGGAAAGACATTAGGTTTCAATCACATGGTGCAGCTTATTTTTAATCAGAGATGCTTTTTATTTTTCAAAGGGCAGCATAGGTATTTAACTGAGAGAAAATAAATAGGCTTTGGATGTTAGGAATAATAATTCAGGAAAGGGTCTCTAGATTTACCACTCTGTTATCGCAAATCTGAAGCAAGGAAGTATTTTGAAAGCCCAACATCAGAACCCAAGTACTGACCTAGTTTAAAATGTCAAAATGCAATGTATCCTATTAGCAGATGAGAAAGAGAATGTTCCATCTTAAAATTCCTTTTAGTTGTCGGGGGGGGGGGGGGTGTTCCCCCCCCCCCAGGGAGAGAGGGCATTATTTGTATAGTTTTGCAGGGCAACTGGCTTCTTACTCTCTTTATATTCCTTGGTGGTATCTCAGCTTCGCAGTTTTAGGGGAAATTGGCTTTTGATGTGTAGCAAAAATGATAACCGGTTTTAATGTAAAATACTGAATGCTGGGTATTAAACTGTATGGCAGTAGGAAGAATGGAGTGTCAGAGAGCATTAGTTTTCAAGGCTTGAAATGAAGTGGCTTAACTTATCAAGAGAAGCCTTAGAGATAGACCAACTCTTAAAGGAGGTGCCCAGATGGATGGTGGGTGATGAGTGCGGGGTGCCTGGTGCTGTGGATTCTCATAAGGGGTCCAAGGAGGTCTTTCCTATAATTGAATCCTTTGCTTCCAAAAGATGGTCTGTGCCAGAGTTTAGTCCTGATGCTGACATTCTTCCTCCTCCTTGCTCTCCCCACTGCCAGGAGCCTAGGGCCTGAAGGAGGTGCTTGATCAGCCAGAAGGAAGGTGAGCTGGCAGAAGGAAAGGGAGTTTAGAGATCACAGCACCTGCTCTGTCGAGACCGGGCCAGTGCCGAGAGTCACTGGCTCGAGAGTGCCAGATTTTCTTTAAAAACAAAAGCAACAGAACCTTGGCCAAAACCGTGCATGGAAAGGACAAGAGAAGGTCAGAAAGTGGCTGTATTTTCTAAGCTCAGCGTTCACATTCGAGCATGCATCGTCCCATGATTTTCTGTCTTTATTTTCTTTAAACACTTCTCCCACCTTTGCTTCCTACTTGTGGTTTCCTCTGTCCTGCTAGTAGAAAGATTGGGATTCCCTGTCAAGTTCTGCCACACAGTTAATTTGTGTGATGCTGCTGCTTATAAACCTTTGGTGGCCCCAGGTGCTTCCGTAGCTGGACCCCAAGTCCCCTTTTGAACTGTTGTCTTCTACCAGACGGAGGCAGGTAACCACGTCACTCAGGTGTACTGCAGCTGATAGACCAGGCCAGTTCAGAAGTCGCTAGGATCCAGATCACTAGGTCTATGAGACAGATTTCATGCTGAGCTTGGGAACAAGTTCAGTTGGTGTATAAATAGCATAGATAGACCCCCACAGAATATGTAGTTGGGAATTCAGCTTTTTTCCAACCTCACATTATTTGTGAGTATTCCCCTATATCATTACAGTCTTCATCACGTTTTTGTCTTTTTAGGCTCAAATCTTGCTTCTCAGTATGTTAGATGTGGTGTGAGAATCCGATTCTTCCTTTTAGCATGGCCTCGGGTTCTTGCCAAACCTGACGATTGCTGAGCCCCATTATAGGCCAGAAGTGGAATCAGGATGGAAATGGGAATCACTGGTTGGATTCTGAGGGACTCGAGGTTAGAAGATCTCTGTTCAGACTATCTTTCCGACACCCTGAGCTTGCTGCACCCCAGCCTGCCTCTGCCGGATGGCTGTGAGGGGTAATTGTGCCCATTTAACCATCTGGTCAGGCCAGAGGCAAGGTGGGCAGGTAAGGCCTGAGGAGAATCTGGGTTCTTTTTTTCCTGAAGATTTTTTTTAAAGATGTATTTATTTGACAGACAGAGAGAAAGTAAGCATGCATACTAGCTGGGGTAGCAGCAGGGAGAGGGAGAAGCAGGCTCCTCACTGAGCAGGGAGCCCGATGTGGGGCTCGATCCCAGGACCCTGGGACCATGACCTGAGCTGAAGGCAGACGCTTAACTGCCTGAGCCACCCAGGCGCCCCTTTGCTAAAGTTATTTTATTCATTTGAGAGAGAGTGCACATGCAGGAGCTGAGGGGAGGGGCAGAGGGAGAAGGAGAAGCAGGCTGCCCACTGAGCAGGGAATCCTAGGCAGTGCTGGATCCCAGGACCTGGAGATCATGACCTGAACAGAAGGCAGACTCTTATCCATCTGAGCCACCCAGGCGCCCCAGAATCTGGGTTCTTAAGAGGAGCTGTCTACACAGTGCTGGTAGCCAGTCCAGGAATTGACCAGTGCTGAGCCAGGGAACCTTTGCTGCAGCCTCCAACTGGTCCTGGGGCTCTTGCGAAGGTCCGTGGGCTTCCACAATACTTACTAGCCCTTGACTCTGCCTGTGTTTTTGTTTCTACTTGTACCTTCCAGAACAATATATGAAGTTCTCAAATCTTGTTTTGGGTCAGTCCCTTCCCCCTGCCCCAAGCCAAGGCAGGTGACCAGCAACTTGAGGTCAGATAGCTATTTGATGGGACCCTTGGTCTGGGTCCTCTAGAGTCGGGGGTTGTGTGTGTGTGTGTGGGTAGGTGGTTGTGTGCACACGCGCAGTGTCACTATAGGAGTGAGTGGGGAAGAACTCGGTCTTGGTATCTGAGACCTTGAACTTTCTTCTCTTTGCACTGTCCATCATCCATGGCTGTGCTTTATTTGTTTGAAGGTCAGTTCTGGGTCCTAAGGCCTGGTTGCTTCTTTGTTCCAATGTCCAAGATGGTGTGGGGCTGCGAGCCTTAGCTTTGACCAGCCCCAGAAGACCTCCCTGATGCCTGTGGAGATGAGTGCTCTCCACTCTTTTGGGCTCCATTCCTGGAAGGTTTCTAGGCAGTGTTGAAGCTTGGGCCTAAGATGGTGACATGTCCTTAGAACACACAAAGGGAGAAGGAGAAGTATGGAATGAAGGGTGCTTCTACTGGACACTCAGAGGCCTGGGTGGGTGGAACCAGGTGGGCACAAGAACTGGCCTCTGAGCAGCAAGTGTGCTCCTTCCTGGTCTGTCTTTTCATCTGTGTCTTCCTGATCTGCTTTCCTCAGAAACAGTAAGATTCTTAGCAGCAGATACCTGTTCCATGAAGTTAGAGATGAATTAGATCTATGAGAGGGAAAAACCTAGCTAAACTGCAAATGGGAAGAAAATTGGCTAGTTGGAAAAAAAAAAAAAAGTGGTAAAATATACATAACAGGGGCGCCTGGGTGGCTCAGTCGTTAAACGTCTGCCTTCAGCTCAGGTCATGATCCCAGGGTCCTGGGATCGAGCCCCACATCGGGCTCCCTGCTCCTCGGGGAAGCCTGCTTCTCCCTCTCCCACTCCCCCTGCTTGTTTCCCTCTCTCGCTGCCTCTCTCTGTCAAATAAATAAATAAAATCTTAAAAAAAAAAATATATATATATATATACATAACATAAAATTTGGCACTTGAGCCATGAAGTACATTCCCATGGTTGGGCACCCATCACTGCTTTCCGTCACCAGAACTTTTTCATCATCCCAAACTGAAACTCCATACCCAGTACATGCTAACTCCTTGTTTCCCCGTCCCTCGGCCCCTGGCACCCACCATTCTCCTTTCTGTTGCTATGAATTTGTGTATTCTGCACCTCATTAAGAGGAATTATAGAATATTTGTCCTTTTGTGTCTGGCTTGTGTTTTGAAGTTGACATTTTTCTTGGTATTTTAAGGAAGCCCTCTGAATAAAGTAGAGGAGAATGGGCTTTTCTCTCCTGTGGAGGCAGTCCTCCCCCTCCCTCTGCCTGTCCTTGTCCAGAGTGGCAAGGCCAGTGTTCTGCCTCAGCTAATCCTCTGTGTGGAATGAGCCGACAGCTGGGGGCTCCCAAAATTTGCTACCGGCTGTTCTCAGGCTTCAGCGTTTTCTCTAGAATGTTGAACTGAGGTTGCGAGACAAAGTATAGATTTCCCAGTTGAATTTAAATCTCAGATAAACAGCAAAAAAAAAAAAAAAGTATAAATATGTCCCCTATATTGCATGGGGGCATACTTAGGAATTCCTTGTGGCTTTCTCTGCAATTGAAAATTAACTAGGTATCTTGTATTTTTATTGGCCAAAATCTGGGCAACCCAATGAACACAAAATAAAGTGGCTCATGAGTGAAAGGCCATAGAGTTGGCTACAAAGATCTCCGAAGATGGGTGGATTTGATGGCAGGTTGAGAGCGAAAGGCTATTTGGCTTGTGGTAGAATGTTAAAAAATTTGGATCCCAGAAGTTGTATTTTTTTTTTTTTCAACTTGTCAATGCTGTCAGTTCAACTTTAAT
Source organism: Neomonachus schauinslandi (assembly GCF_002201575.2). Taxonomy (NCBI): domain Eukaryota; kingdom Metazoa; phylum Chordata; class Mammalia; order Carnivora; family Phocidae; genus Neomonachus; species Neomonachus schauinslandi. Next base: position 101,149,869 of record NC_058411.1, read on the forward strand.
TGGTTTTCTGCGCCCAGAAGTTGTATTTTAAAGTAACTGCATAGACTTCCATTGGTTATGTCTGCAGATAGAGGCAGTATTTACCTGCTGGTCAAACTATGATCTGCTCATGGCAGGTACCAAAAGTAGGAGCCCTAATCTTAGGGCACTTATTCCTGTGCAGTTTCAGGATACCTGCTAGCATGGATCCAGGGGGAGAATTTGAGGGGTTCCCCAGAGCCAAGCTGTGTGTCTGCCCTGGCCGTGGTTTCTCTTGTTGACTGATAGAGCCAGCTGTGGAGGGGTGGTTTTATGTAGTGTGAAAAATCAAAACTTGATGCTTCGTTTCCTTCTTGTCCCTTCCTGTTCAATAGTGAATGGTCCTCAGATTTATTCTTGTGGTGGTACTTTGAATCAGCCTTCCAAGCGTGAATTCAACAAGAATGCAACTGATGATGAGTGTTTGCCTTGAGTAAGTCAGGCTGACGCTGAATCATTCCTTCTCTGTTCTCTGTGTAGCTGTTTTCCCTTGCCCTCCCCCTTGGATTTGGGTTCCTGGGTCTGGCTGGCTTTTTTTCCTCAGTGTTTTGGAGGAGAGAAAATAATAGTTTTCAGGGTTTGCAAACAGTGTGAGCCCTTCCTGTAGCTGCTGGTGGGTAGGTGGAGAAAATCAGTGTTTGGCTCTCTTCTCCAGAGGCCAGGCCCACCTGCAGATGGGGTCCCTGGTCCCTGGCGACATGGGGGAGAGCAGAGGGGGTTGGCTGCCAAAGAGGTCCCCTGAGGCTCCAAGGACATGGGTGTACCCGTTACTCTGTTCACAGTAAAGATGTACATGATTTATTTTGGGGTTTTGAAGCCCTAGCAGTTTGTGGCTCATTTTGGCCTCTTTCTTCCCCAAGGGACTATGTGCTATTTAATGACTCAACCCTGATTGTACTCTGGACATTTCCTTTCCACTGAGGTCAGTTTATAGAGCCGTCCTCAAGCAAATGTTTGTGTAAGGGAGAGGGAGAAAAAGAAGGAAGAAGGGAAGCCTTTGGGACCCCAAAAGTGGCCTTCAACTGCTGCCCCCATGCACTGGGGACACCCTGACATTTTAATGTACAGTGCTGCTAGCTTCTAGGCTTACTGGAGGAAGCTGGTTGGCTGTGCTGATGGGCACGTGGGGTCCTGCTGTCTTTAGGGCTGCTCATTCTCTGGCCAGGTGCCCCATTGAGGACTTGGGGACCCAGCTGGGGGGACACCTTCATGGGGTATGGGATCATCCTTAGGTCTGGTTGTTAGAGGTGGGGCGTCAGGCAGGAGCCTCAGAGTGAAAACTTCAGAAGTTGGATCCTGGGTCTGTACCACCACCTCCACAGAATGTCTCCTTCTGCCTTAACTCTGTAGCACTTGAGCTTGACACTGGGAGGCCAGGGCTGGGGCAGGAGCAGATGTGGCATTCTGACCAATGAGGTCCAGCTCCTTAGTTTGGCTCAGATGCTGGAAGTCTCGTTTCCTTTATTCAGCACTTTTGAGGAAGAGTGGCCCAGGGTAGCCTAGTAAGGACCGAACTCCTTGCGGTAAAGGTCTGAGGAGATGGCTTGTAGAGCATTCTTCCCAAGGCCCTGCCTTCCTCTGACCATGTGGGATGGAGGTGGGGGGGGGGCGGCAGAGAAGAGATAGACGCTAGCATCTTGTTTTCTCCCTCTCCCTACCCCCCATTCCTCTAGACAGATTGATTTCCTGCCTCTGCTCTTCCTGAGGGGCTGACGGCATCAAACATGCTGGGGAAACATTGACATTGGGGGTAATTTGTGGGCAGTTAGGTCTGTTACTAAGCACAAAGAATTTGAGCAAAGAAGAGGGACAAATAACTGGTTATAAAGAAAACAGTGGTATGTGCTGCTCTTCTTGGAGGGTCTGTCTTGGGCAAAGGGATGTGGCACCTGCTGAGGGAAATGGGGAAGCATTGAGGACCTTGAGTCTGCCTGCAGGGAGTCTGATGAGATGGGGAGACCAAATCCCTGCGCTTGGCAGGTCAGGGAAGACTACCCAGCAGGCAGGGGGAGTGAGGGGGGCCTGCGGGGAGCTCAGAGGGGTTCATGGAAGTGCGGCTTTAGCTGAGCCTGGAGTGGTGTCCGATGTCAGAAAGCAGAGGAGGGCATTCTGGGTGGGAGAGACTGAAGAAACAAGGACCAGAAGGTGGGAGGGCACAGGTAGTTAAAAGACAGGGGCTGTGAACTGATGAAGCAGGCTTCATTTTTTATTTCACTTTTACAGCTTGACTAGTGCCCAGTTGGATGTTGGTTGGTCACTTTGAAAAAGATGAATCTCTACCTCTTGCCCCTACTCTTCAACCTCTACGGTTAGCGCTGCCCCAGAACACCTGCCTGGAAGGCCCCCACAACCTTTCGGTGGCCAGATCTCACAGCCCTTCAGGTTTTGCTGTTCATCCTCCTTTTCTCGTAGTACCCTCTCCTTTTTGCCTCTAGAACACCTTATTCCCATGACCTGCCTTCTCCTGGGACCTTTCCTTCTTTCTTTATTTTTTTTTAAAAAATTTTATTTATTCATTCAAGACAGAGAGAGAGAGAGCACGAGCAGGGGGAGAGGCAGAGGGAGAAGCAGGCTCCCCGCTGAGCCAGGAGCCGGACATGGGGCTCAATCCCAGGACCCTGGGATCATGACCCGAGCCGAAGGCAGATGCTTAACCATCTGAGCCACCCAGGCGCCCCGGGACCTTTCCTTCTTGGCCATGCCTCCTGTCTCCTGCATGTGTCTACACTCCCCAGGCTTCAGTCCTCCAAGCCCACTTCCCTCCCTCCCTTGGCCCCTGCGCTGAGGGCTTTATTCCACACCCAGGCCCACGGGAGTCCTTGTTGGCTCTCTGCTCTTCAGCAAGCTCCCCTAGCCATACCCGTGTCACCAGCCTAGCTCCTGGGGGTTAGGATTCTGCAGTTGTGAGCCTCTGAAATGCAAAGAACTGAAGATGATTCCACAAACATCTAATTAAACGCCCTCTGAATGCAAGCTCCAAGGGAGACCAAGAACTCCTGGGGATCATCCAGTTGGTATCTGCTTCCCCTCCAGCCTCCTGTTTGCAGGCGCCTCCTCCCTTGAAAGCTCTGAATGAGCTCTAAGTATCCAGGAAGGCTGACAGCCTACTGTCCTTTTCGGTAACTTGAAATTGACGACCTTTTAGGGTGTCAGACTTGCTAGCCGTGTGGCGAGAGGCCACGAGCATCTACTGGATTTCCAGAGCTGCAGTGAGAGCAGCCTCGCCACACAGGAGGAGGCAGATGTGCTCTTGAGTGGGTCCTCCCCACGGCTTAGAATGCGGGGCTGGGCCCCAGGGATTTGAGTGTTCTCTGGGTTGGTGTCTTGCGCAGGCGACTTTGAATTTGACACCCCTGTCACACAGCCAGTGCCTGGAAACCCTGAAACTATTCCTGGTATTCATAATTCGCATCGGGTAGGCTTAGGTGGTATTTATAGCGCTCCCCAAGACAAGTTACTGCCCCAGGAGGTAGTGACACTTACCAGGTGCAGCAGAGGAGACACAGGGCTGAAGACATGCTTTTCCCGGCTAATTTTAGATTCCCAGTGGATGGGGATGGGAACGAGGGCTTATCACACAGTCAGTATGCTTTCAGGGGCTCTGATCGCCCTGGGAGACTGAAGTACGGACATTTGTGGCCCTTTCTGTTCCTAGGGCTTGCTGCCCTCTGTGTTTGTGCCTTCCTGCCCAGGTTCTCCCTAGCTCTGCCCTTTCTTGCTGCCCCACTGCAGGAAAGCGTGCAGACAGGGCTTCTTGACGTTCTAGCATTAGGCCACAAAGCTGTGGGATGGGGGTTCGGAGCGGGAGAGGACTTAACCAGTGGGACATCGTGCCTTACAAACTGTTGTACAACCTGGTAATGCTGTTGAGCTTGCCTCTGCGCTGTAGTGTAGGGAAGGGTGATATCCTTGGGGTTTCCTGGAGATTTTTGAGCTGCCTCTTCTTTTAAGGCAGAGGCGGGTGACCGCAGAGGCTCTAGGTCCCGTCTACCTCGGGCCTTTAGGCCTTGCTGTCAGAAGAGCCTCTTCAAATGAGCTGCCTCCCCGAGAGGGGGCTCCGCATGGGGAGAGCGCCTGCTGCGGACGAGGTGTACCAGAATATGGAGGGGCAGGAGGCTGCCTGGGGTGTGTGGGTGCTTTCTACCATCCCTCCCCCGTTACAAAGCCCTGACAAGCTGAGGCCCTTGACAAAGGGGAGGTGTGTGGCAATGTGACTGGGCAAGTGCTTGCTTGAATGTTTGTGGGGACCAGCGGCCAGGTGGAGGAGCCCAGGGAAGGGTGGCCAAGTCCTATTTTGCCTCCTTCGCTGCTTGGCTCTAGGTGGGCCTCTCATTTGTCATCTGCTGCCTGAAGCACCCAGGACAAATTGCCTGGGGTGGTTTTCTTTTGTGTGGCTTGTGATGACTTGAGCTACCTGTCCTGGTATAAATAGCCATAGCTTGGAAGCAGGTCTGCCAGAAAGCTTGGGGGGTGGGGTGGGGAAACCTTTCCTTAAATGATGGTGACAGGACAGTCGGGTCTGATTCACTCTTCGTCACCAACAGTTGTTGGGTCTTGGCTTCCCCTTCTTGGGATTTGGAGAGATTCAGAGGAGGCAACAATGGAGCCTTTATTGGCTGCCGGCTCCCAGAGCAGCCCTGCTGTGGTCGTGCTGGCATCGTCCTCCGAGCAAGGGCTTGCGTAGGGATGGCGAGTGGGGACAAAGCTTGCTTTTGTGCCCAGGCCTTTCTCCAGTTTCTCTGCGTGCTGAGGATCAGTCAGGGTCATCCGCCCGCCTCTCTCCTCATTCCTTGAGATGGGTATTAAAAATGGTAAATTTGCAGTCTTTCACGTTGGGGGTCCTTCTATGCTTGTCACTTCTCCTTCTGAGTTGGGTGTAGTAAGAAGGGACAAAAGAGACGTGTCTGGTTGGTCCTGGTTTTTTTGCACCTTTTGTGGAATGTGTCTGAAACCTCTATGTGGGGGAAGGGTTGTATACAAATAAGAAACGTGGGGTTGAGGGGGTGCCTGGGCGGTTCAGTCAGTTAAGCATCCGGCTCTTGATTTCGGCTCAGATCGTAATCTCAGGGTCCTGGGATCAAGCCACACGTTGGGCTCTGTGCTCAATGGGGAGTCTGCTTGAGATTCTCTCTCTCCCTCTTCCTCTGCCATCCCCTCCCCCACCTCCATGCACCTGTTCACTCTCTCTCTGTCTCAAACCTTAAAAAAATGTGGGGTTGATGCAGGGTTGAGTGGTCCCCTCAGGCATCCAGATCTGCTCAGCCTGGGCATTTCTTCTTTCTTACTCTATTCTTCATTCCTGCCCCCTTTCCCTGGTGACAGGGGATGTGATGGGAGGCCATGGTGGTTAAACCACCATTCAAAGAGTCTGCTAACTCACATGGTCACCTGGCACAGCTACATTTGGCAAGCAGTGTCAAGACAATTTAATTGCTCTTTCTACCTTATAGGGCAGAAAAATAATAGGATACCAAAATATGAATGTGTGTTATTCAAAAGAGGTGAAGTATTTTTTAAATTGGTAACTACATTTCCACTATTCCTTGAGCCTTGACTATCCTTTGAAATTGATTTACAACAGAGGGACATTTATTAGAGGTAGTTAGAAGCTCTGATGGAGATTGCTGCCGGCCCAGGAGTGGCCTGGTCAGCACAGAAGAGGGAAAGTACAAGTGTTGGCTAGACCCTATCTGAGCACATGAAGTAATGGTCCAGGATGCCTTGCTTTGTAGGAGTCAGGAAGGAGGGTTGATGAGTTTTGTAAACAAATCACGGAAGGAGCCCTGCAGAGTATACTTTCACTGAAGGAGAGGGCCAGGTTGCAGGTACTGCTCTTAGGCTCTGTGCTGCCCACAGCCGATTCTCCCTTGGCTTCAGTCTCCTGAGAGGCCTGTGGGCGGGCCAGTTAAGGTAAGCCATGGAGTTGGCTGGTGGCCCCATGCGTTAGGGAGGTCTGTTTTAGAATCTGCCACTGTCGTTGGCTTCCTGGTGTCGAGCCCATGATTTCCTTTCCTGGACCCTGAGGGTGGAGATTCCTAGCCTGGGGGTTTGCAGGCATGGATACTGGAAAGGTATTCCACCTCAGGGATGCAGGGAAGTCTGCGGAGTCAGAGGGGCTGCTGTGCTTAGGAGGAGGGTGGGGTAGTGCTGTAGGCTGAAGAAGGAGAGAGGAACAGGAGGAAATGGCCCTGAGCTGGGGGGTGTGGCTTTGCCAGTTGGTCCAGGCCTCCCTTCTAGGACTGGAGAACACAAAGCCAGCTTGGTGCAAGGCTTCGGTGGGAATGGGAACCACATGGAGGCTGCAGGCTGGACTGCATCCTCGGATTTCTCTTTCCCTATTGCATTGCTTTGTGTCTCATCTTTAATTGAAATGCCCTTGTTAGGAAATCCAGCTCTGGTGAAAAGCTATCCTGACCGCAGAACAACCACCCCCGTAGTCAGGAGGAGGATGTGGAAGAAGACACTAAAACAACTGGAGAATCCCAAGAATTGCCTTTTTGTTGTACAGTTGCGCTGTTGGCGGTGGCCACGGGCCCTGTGGCTGTTGGGGAGGATTTACTCCCCTTCAGAATAGGGGGGCCTCCTGCCTCGCCCCCAACCCCAAGGCTCTGGTAACCCTTTTCTGAACTTCCACTGATGTTTTTGTATCCTCTTGCCACCCTCCAGTGCTAATAGTGAGTAAAAAAGATAAAAGGCTCTGCTGTATTTAAACTCTCGAAAACTGTCCCTCTTAGGGAGCAAGGCTAAAGCCCCCCACTGACTTCCCCTCTCTCTGACCCCGCCTCCAGTGGCTGAGGGATGACGAGGCGCTCGCTGGTGTTGCCCCCTGAATCCTCTCTTCTCTTCCTCCCTCCTTCCTTGAAAACAAATGACAGCTCTGTTTTTCGGATGTGGATGCTGAGAAGCAGTGCTAGGCATGGACCGATCCTGTGAGTAGAGGCAGTGGCCTTCCTGGCTGGGGGCGCCCATCCGGGCTTGTCCTGCCGTTGGACTCCATGCTTCACTCGAGCTTCAGGACCCCGTGCTTCTGGTTGACATGCAACCCTTGGTTGCTGAACAAGAAGTGTTGAATGTTCCTAAGAGTTGTCCTTTGAGTTCTTAGAACAAATCTTCATTTCCTGATACTACTTTCCTTGTAAATGTGAAACTGTATAGAAAGTAAAGTTAGTTTCTTGGAGAGTTTAGTCATTGGGAAGTTACCTTTGTATTTTTAATTTTGTCCATGTGATTGGACTGTGTTTTAAGTTCTATCTGACTTGGAAGATGTGTTTAGCTGCAAGTGTTCCTCAGTCTACTAGGGAACCCAGATACTTGGGCTGCGGGTAAATAATTAGAAACTTGGAGTTGGCGGAGGATCACTTTTATTCTTGGTAGCAGCCAAATATCAAGCATTCTTGGAAGGTCTGATGAAATGCTCATTTTAAATGCAAATTCTTTGCACAGTTAGAAGGAAAATGGAATCGTTCTGGCTCCAAGCATTCGCTCAGCATTTTTGCCATTCCTTCTGATGGCTGAGGGGAGGGCTTGTGACTAAGTCCTTCAGCATTTTTATTATGATTTCGGATTTGTGCTTGCTGAGAGGAAGCCTTGCTCTGGGACATTAACCCTCTGTTGCCATCTGTGGTGTTTTCACTGGTCTCCCCCTGCTCCTCCACAATCTTTGGATTACCTCTCTCATTTGGTTTATGGATGACGGATGTACTAGGAAATTCATGGTGAGTGGTTTTTGTTGTTGTTTGAAGTGAATGAAATGTGTTAAACACCAGCTCCTGGGCTATGTGCCTTTTAGCCTTAGAAGTTCAGCTTCCCTCTTGGTTCCTCTTCTGGATGTCTTCTCCCACTTCTCTGGTTAGCCCACTACTCTGTCCCAGCCTGGGATCCGGAGAACCCTTGGACTTGTGCATGATGGGACAGTAGGATTCCTGTGCAGCGTGGCTGGATGGCTGGTTCCCTGTCCTGGACTGTCTGAGGAACACATGCACAATGATGAACCTACAGAGGTAGTTAAAGATGTTAGTCTTCTCATATCAGACAAGTTAAATTCCTCTTTCTGAAAGTGAGAATTTTACTTGGAAAACAACTTCTGTGTTCTTTGGTTCTAGAGGCCGTTAGGTAGTATATGGAGATGCTCACCCTCCCAATTAATCTGGTCTCTTTCATGGGAGGTGTGCATTCAGCTAGAGCCAGGAGATAAGGTTTTGGGAATGGCAAGGTGGCAGCATATTTTTTTCTATCCCTAAAATAATGACTTGATACTGAGGCTATCCCCTAAGCTGGGGTGGCAGGCTGATTGATGGTTGCCAAGCATTATGAAAATGGAAAAACTATATACATCGTTGAGCGTAATTATAGCCATGTCATTTCCTTCTACTTTTATTGTAAAGCTGTCTCACTTTGTTGCTTACGCATTTTTTGCGTAACAATATAGAATTTGAAATGCAGTTGCCATATTGGTCCTTAGTTTGTTGATTGCAAAGAATCATTTTAGAGTTGGAAGGAGCTCCTCAGGTCTAGGAACTCTCTGCTTTTCATTTCTGTGAACTGGGAGGTCACCAGGGACTTCTTTGGTGGGTGGTGATACAGAGAAACAAGTTATCTTCAGCATTGCTGCTCCTCCCAATGGAAATGTGATAGGGCTGAGAGAAGACTGGTGGGGATGTGCCCCTGATCAAATGCCCCTTTTAGAGTAAGAGACAATAAGTAGCTCCAGGCTTGAACTGCCATACTGGAAGGCTTTGAGAAGTAATGGTTGAATCCAGTTTAGAGGTTGCAAAATCTCTGAAATGGGCAAGCATTGTCATTGTTGAATGACAATGAACCAGAGACCTAGGAATTCAGGTGCTATGCCCAGACCAAGCAGCCCACCATGGGAAGAATTAGGATTTAGGACTTTGCCTGAGTGTTCTTCCTGCTTCCTGTATTTTAATAAGGGTTCTGAGCCTCCGTACCATTGGCCTCCATACCACTGGTTGGATGATTCTGTTGTGGAGGCTGCCTTGTGTGTCATAGGATGTTTTGCACCATCCATGGCCTCTACCCACTAGATGCCAGTAGCCTACATTACCACCCCACCTTCGGTTGTGACAGCCAAAAATGTCTCCAGACATTGCCAAATATCCCCCGTTGGGGGCGAATTCTTCCTGATTGACCACCAGTGTTTGAGTTGTAGATGATGACCCTGGGAATTCATAAACACAACTCTTAGATAGCTTGAACCCTATCCTCTTTTTGCTTTGATATGTGAACTACACAGCTAAAATAGTGTTTACTAGAGCTCTTACAGTAGATAAAACTGGCTCAACGGCCATTTAAAGAAAGTGATAAACACAGTTCTGAACCGAATTGCATTGTGTTTGGGATGACAGTTTTCCCTTGAGCAGATTTAATTGCGGTTTTCTCCTTAGATTTTGGACACAGAGGACTTGTCTCCACTAAGCAGCTTGTACTTCTGATTTTAGCTAATGGTTGTGCATGGGGACAATGTGTGTAGTGAGTAGGGAAGAAGTCAAAATGCTCTGAAGGCGGAGGAGATTTTGGCAATCTGAAAATGGTGATGGATTGGTCTCCCATTTTGCAAACCTTGGTGTAAGCTTGGAAGAGAATGCTTAACAACTTAAACTTCTCTAAACACAGAGCAGGTGTGGGCACAGAAATTGAAGTAGACCATGACTTGATGCATTCAGTAGTTGCTGTGAATCAGTGGCTGCGAAGAGAGAGAGCCTGGAGACCTGGGTACTGTACCTGGGCCAGCCTTATGCTCTTTTGGTCAAGTCACCAAACATTTGGGTGGTAGGTTCCTTAGCCTTAGAAGGAAGGGCACAGTCAAGATTCCTGCTTCCTGGATGGGGGTGAAGTGCTGCGTGGTGAAGCAAGGTATATGAGACCATAGGATAAACCTAAGACTCTCACTGGAGCCTTGATTTTGCTCAGGAAATTTGGAAGACGCAAGGTTACTTTTGAATGAAAGCAAGCATGCACGTATTGAATAAGTGCAAAACTTGCATGATCTGAATTTAAGCTAGAACATTGAACTCAATAAATGAAGGCAATTTAATGCTTGCTGTGAATTTCTTCTCCATGCCAGGTGCTTCCCTGCCCCCCCCCCCCACATTTTTTTGGAAAATTCTGGCAGAGTTTGCCAAGTCATGGGCCCAGGGATCTCCAAAATTACTTCTACATGTAAAATTTCTTGTGGGAATTAAAAAAACCTTGGTGTAGAATCTAAGGTAAGTTCAGCAACATGCTCAGCAACAGAGAAGACCTTAGGGGAAAAGGGATCATGATAATAAAGGTTGTTTAGCCTTTAAGAATTCACGTACTTCAAAGTTTACCTTCTTTCCTTTTGGCTTAAATGGGAAAACTTTTGGCTTGCATTGGCCTGTAAACAACACTGAAAAGGGGATGGGCCTAGTGTTGTTGTGGGACGCTAAGGATTTCAGCACATTACCTGAGAGTTGACCTAATCTACAAAATGTGCCAGAGGAGATAGCATGCTGTTATAAATTTATTTGAAATGGCATCAATGAAGTTGGCCTTGGAGTCAATGTTGAAAGTTAAAACGACCGACTGGCAAAATTACCTAGCTGGGGAAAGTTAGAAGAGTAAGACACTCCATCCAGTCAATTTTTGTTTCTGAAGTTATTTAATGTTACAGAGGAGTTGTTTTTTGATGTTGATGTTCGTGACCATTCTTTAGAAATTAATGTCAAAAGCTTCAGATGGGACCCCACATCCCCACACTATCTGGTTTCTGGAGAGCAATAAGGCGGGTGCCTGGCAGACACCTAGGAATGAAGAACACCTAGGAATAAAGCAGTTGCTGAGTAAAACTGCTCCTGTAACCATTTGTCAACATTACCTTATGTGAGGCAACTTTACTATGTGACGTAACAAAGATAATTTATAATGTCTTCATGCAGGCAGGGGTTTTTCTTTGTCTTTTCTTGGCGTGTAATTGAAACAGAGCCTGGACCAAATGAGAAACATTTGTGTTTGGAAAAAGATTCCAGAGGCTTCTTGACTGGGGTCCTACACTGCTTCCTTATTTTCCTTGGAGCGTGTATGCAGACTTCTCATCTGAGATGAGCATTAACAACATTGCCATTTCTATCTGTTCATAAGCGAATGCATTTTAGGATCAAGGGAATGGTGTAAATTCTAGACCCACAGGACGCACCCAGTGAATCAGAAGAAAAAGTGTGGAGGTTGATCTGTCTCAAGAAATCCGTGGCTGTAGAATGAATGTATAAATATAGTTGCTTTAACAATGCTACTTCCCCAGAAGCTGTGTCCTTCATAAAGAAAAGTGTGCCTGTTTATTCCAAAGTCGCATACTTTCCGAGTAGGTCCCGGAGGAACACCAGCTTTGCAGAGGAAGTGGGGTATTCAGCCCTTGGGGAAATAGGGCCTGAACGGGGTGGACTGATGTGACTGAATATTTGTGTTAGTGCTGTGTGTGTGTGTGTAAAACTCTTAATAACCCCCCCCCCCAAAAAAAACCCAAACCTATCCTCTTGTTCAGGCTGTCAGTGTGCGTGGTTTGATTCTAAAATGGGCACCCTGAGAGCCACCCACAAGAACCCTTGAAACACTAAGGCATGGTCACTTCATAGGTAACTGAGTCCTCACTGTTGGCCAAGGTTTATGTTGGATGCTCTGTAGGGCACCCAGGTAAAGGTGGTGGCTTCCTGACCTGTCAGGAACTCTCAGGGAGGTGAGAGGTTTGAGGTCTCCCATAGTGAGACAAAAGCCGACAGCATGTAGGGAAAGGAAAGACTCCTTTTGATTGGGAGCATCAGAGGGATTGTCTTAGAGGCTGGGAAGGAATGTGAGCTGGATTTTGGGGGAAGGTAGATTTATATCCGGTGATGCCGGTTGGGCTTTCCTGGAAGGAGTGTGACTTGAGCACAGACCCTGAAGTGGGTGAATGGAAGGCAGGAAGTGGTGGGATTCTCCCCGGAACACTCTGGAGCCTGATTTGTGGTTCATGGAGGCGTGTCTGTGTGTGTGTCTGTGGGAAGGGGCTGAGTTGGGGCAAATCATGTAGGGGTCTAATTGTGCAGGGCTTCCTATCCCAAGGTAAGAAATCTCAGTGTGGTGGAGAAGGGAGAAAGGAGGTAGAGAAGGCAGTACTACAGGCAGGATAGAAAGGCACAGGAAAGAAGAAAATGAACACCTTTGAGTCTAAATTTGGGTCTTTCTGCTGCTGTCAGACTGATTGATGGGGAAGCCAGGCTGCTCACGTAGCCTGGGCTTTTGGGAAGACTGTTGATTTTTTTTTTTTTTTTTCTTGTATCTTTATTTCAGTTGTAAGTTTTCAAACCTGAATGTGGAATCACGGACTCAGGCTGTACTCGGAAGAGGTCCAGTCATACTCTTCTTCCTCCCCAAATTCTTAACTCCTGTTAGTTGTCTGTGAAGTTCTCTGTAAAGAACCCTTACTGCCTCTTTTCACTGTTCCCTGGCTCTGAGCCTACTGGGTGCCCTGTGTAAGGTGCGAGGGATGCCTCCAGGAAAGGGCAGTCCTTGCTCTGTAGGAGCTCCAAGCTGAGACAGGAGAGAAGAGAGGATTAGGATTCTAGACCAGTATGAAAAGCGCGCTGGTGGGGATTTCCCAAAACCTGCACAGGGAATTACAGGAGAGTGTATGAGGGAGCACTGGTTGGGACGGGGCGCTGGAGAAGACCACCAGCTGTTTGACACAACGCGGTTGTGGCTTACTTAAATATTTCCTACCTTCACGTGGGACCTAAAGTTGCCTTCTAACAGCTTATCCTTGAAGTATGGCCAGTATTTTGGGGCTTTTTTGGGGTCATTTTAATCCCCCAGCCGCTACCCCAGCCCTAGTTTGGGGCAGAACACAGGCTATTGTGTGTGGGAGTTAGTCACGGGATCCTTAATCCTTCTGTGTCAAGTATTGCATATGGAATAAAACTGTCCTGGAATTACTTTGCTATTTTAAAAATGTATGTAGGAGAGAGTGGGGTTAATTAAAAATTTATTTTAGAGCATTTTTATCTTAATCTCCTATCTCCAAGGATACCAGAAGTACAACTATTAGTTGTGTGTGTGTGTGTGTGTGTGTGTGCGTGCGCGCGCATACGCACGAGTGCTTGCGCATTTGCAGGGAAGAATCTTTAAAACTTTTTCACCTTAAAAGGAACTACCACCTTCTCCTAGCACTCAGCACGTGCCTGTCATCTGGGTGTGTAATAAAAGGGGCAAACGTGAGGGCTATAGGAATAGAGCTACATTCATGCCTCTCACCCACCCCTTCAGGACTGTGTGCCATCCCATTACCCAAGGCACGTGGGGGAGAGGCACCCTGAGGCCTGGAGGTGTGGCCTTTTCCTGCCTGTGTTCTCCAAGGCATGTGGAAGTCACTAGGACTTACACTTGAGCACAGTCCTGTGCCCCAGAAATGCAGGGCTGTCGTTGGAGGGTCTACTTTCAGTCCTGGCCCAGGCCTTGATGGAAAGGAACTAGTGACTAACACCAGGGACTTGCTCCTCATTGCGAGTGTCAGCCCCCTCCTTGGCTGAAGAGTCTCATCTGCAGATTGTCTGGGTTAAACATAAAAAAGCTACCTCTGGAATTTGTTTCTCGGTTGGGCTGTTCTCCCCTCTGGGTCACAGTGGGTGGGAACAGTGACCGTGCCTGTAAGTGAGCACTCTGAATTTGAGAAGGATCCCACTTAGAGTCTCAGTGCGAAAGGGGCATGAAATCATTTTGTTCCCTTGTTAGTTGCTGAAACCCTTGTCCTCCTGGAATTGGCAGGCCTTTACTTTTCCTGAACTCCTAGCGATGGTTTCCCTGGAAGCTATTGTTTTGAATCCGTCAAGAAGAATGTTGGGCCTGTTATGTACGTACACTTGCATGCATGCTCACACACATCTACACACACTCAAACTGGGATCCATGCGTGCACACACAGGAAAGCCAGGCCTGTCTTGGGTTCCAGAGATGGCAGGATCCAGTGGCATGTTAACTTCTAAAGACCGTGACCTATTAAAGAGTGGGTTCTGTTTTTTACTTAGGCTTTTGCTTTGCTTTTTTAAACCGGGTTTGAGTGAGGAGAAGAGCCTCTTAAGCGGAGGTGAGGGACTGCAATGCTTCCTTTTATATTAAAGGCGCATGCTATGGTGTGTCTACCCAGGGTATCAATCCAAGCGGTCCCAAACGAGTGCAAATGTTGTTGAATGTCCTGGTGCCAATGTTTGGCAATTATAACCAAAAAATAAAAGTGGCAGCTTTGTCTCTTGCAAAACAGGGCTCGTTTCTGAATTGCATGCTCTCCTTATTTGGCCAAGATGATATTGGTAAGTGTGTGCAAAGGGCTAGGAATTGAGACCCTACTTGTTTCACCTATTTTTTTTTTTTTTTTGATAAGCCAGTCACTTGACCACTCCCTGAATGAGCAGAATTCTCCTGAGGAAGGTCAAGGTTGTTTTTTTGTTTTTTGTTTTTTGAAAATTTGGGTATGTTCAATCTTTTTTTTTTTTTTTTTAAGTTTTTTTTTATTTGACACAGAGAGATAGAGAGCACAAGCAGGGGGAGCGGCAGGCAGAGCGAGAGGGAGAAGCAGGCTCTCCACTGAGCAAGGAGCCCGATATGGGGCTCGATCCCAGGACCCTGGGATCGTGACCTGAGCCGAAGATAGCCGCTTAACCAACTGAGCCTCCCAGGTGCCTCAGGAGGGTCAAGTATTGATGAGGCTCCTGGACGAGAATATGTAAGGAACCCTGGCCTTTGTATCCAGCTGAGGAGGGGGAAGGGTCAAGTGTTCCTCCGAACTTGTGAAGCCTCTGGGCCTTCATTCTCTTCTCAGCTGATCAGGAAGACTTACTGAGCTAGTTCATGGTAACAGAATGTGCCACAGGAAATAGGCTTGCAGAGCATATAAGAGGAAAGACCACTGGGTTTGCAGAAACCCAACACCAGCTTTTCCCAGAGTGACAGGCAATACCAGAGGTCAGCGTGGCCTCAGCCCCAGAGCACAGGACTGTCCCAGGGCGTGGACGTTTAGAAATGAAAATGTATTTATAGACAGTGCCCCTGGGGCCAGAATTTTCACTGTTCCTTTGTGGGCCCCACCCTTTGACAAGCATAGACCTCATTCCACAGGCTTAGTGGTGTGTCTTAAATGGGGGCTGGAAGTCCTTGTCATTGACCTGACTTCCAACTCCCCCCAAAAAAGAAAAAAAAATTGCTTTGTGACACATCCATGGAAGAGTATATAAAATGTCTAGGCACAGTTTGAAGAATAAATTGAACGTCTGTGAAGCCCACAGCCAGGGTAAGAAAGCAGTGTTCCAAATACAGTAAAGGATCCCCTGTCACCGCAGAGGTGACAAGTATCTTAACTTTTTTTTTTTTTTTAACCAATTCTGCCTTTCTTATTGTTAGTACCTATGTATGCATTCCTAAATAACATGTATTTTTGTTCCCTGATGTTCATTTCATTCTTGGTTTTGGAAAAATCAATGACCAAGTACAAACATAGCTTTGGGAAGCTTCCTGCAGAAACGGCAAAGGATGCCTGGAGGAGCAGAGGGCTCTCAAACTGCTGTGGGCGTTGCTAGCTGCGGGTCTGACTTTTTCCACCAGAAATGCTACCAGAAGTCAGTTTTCTCAGTTGGCCCTGCCCTTGTGTATCACTTTATAAATGGGGTTGTCATTCACACCCCCATTTACAAACGGGTCATAGAAAGTTCGGAGAGAATTAGAAAAGGGGACTTCTTATAACGTTTTAGTCCAGCGGGGGTCCTTAGCCAGATGTACAGAGAGAAACTTCAGGTGGCTTATGAACTCTTTGAAGCTGTATGCGTTATGTTCTTTTGGGTGAAAGAGTCCCGTGATACTTCCAGAGGAGTTTGTGGACCCTCCTTCTCCGTAAGGGTAATGAATAATGTAGCCATCATGGTAAGTGGTGGTTTTTTGTTTTTTTTTTTTAAATGAAGGCTGGAGCTGTGGAAGACTTGTTGAAATCTGTTAGGTCTGCGTTGACTTTGTAAGTCTGAGTGTGCCTGAGTGTTGAAAGGGAAATGAGCAGTAAGTTACACTGTGGATTGTCCAGGGTAGAATTCTTGACCGTGCTGCGGGTGGCCCAGCAGGCTTTACATGCTGTCTGAAACCTGCATCTCCTTTTCTTGACCCAGAGTAACTAAGGAGAATGCCAAAATGGGGGGGGGGGGGGGGGAATTGGGATGGTTGTTGTAGTTTCAAAACAAATGACCTCACTGCCTAAGTTCCACTTGATGCAAGAGAAAACCCTAACTTCTGCCTTATAAATAATGGACCTTTGGGGAAACACATCCAAATACCCATTTAGTGAGGGTGGGGGCAGATGTGTCACTGCTGACGCTCACTCCTTAGAAACAGAATACAGCTACTGTTATTACCAACTCCCTAGTCTTTTCCTTAAGAGATGCAGCAATTTAAATTTATAATGACGAACATTGACTTCTTCAAAGTAGGGGAGTAATGATGCTTTGTGTGAGCTAACTTACTGTGAGGTACTTTCAGCGTTGTTCCAGCAATGGGAGGGAATTGTTGAGTTCCTTGGCTGAGGGACACCTGAGTTTTACCCCGTTCATGTTCTTTTTATGGATAAGGTACCGGGAGGACAGCAGAGTTAGATGTGATGTGCCTAGGGATGCCTTGACTTGTCAGGGTCAGCTGGAACTAAAACCCCAGGGAAAGAGCTATTTCCATGATTATGGTTTAAATATATAGTTGGATGAAGATCAACTTAAAAACGTAATCAGACTCCTTTCCTAGAGAATTAGCCTTTTGAGCATCCATAATTTTAACAGAATGACCATTGACAACAGTCTTAGCCCACCCATTTTTGAAATGCCCTACTTAGAGCCTCCGAGCATTTCCTGGGTGTGTTCTGGTCTCTTGGGTCTATAAACTCGATGTCTGGGAAAGGAGCTTTTGTTCTGGTTCTGTGTTCCTTATATCTCCTAAATTGAGACTTTTTAGGTGTTAATTTTTTTTGTTCGTTTACAAAGTTTTTATACTTCTCATACTCAAATGTATAAGATTTTCTTTTTCTTTTAAATGTTGTTTTTGAAAAAAACCCAGGAGTTTCACTTAGGCTGTTGAAGTCTTTGGGGATTGGGGAGAGGGGAGAATTTAGGGGAAGGATTAAGATTTGGAAATGCAGGCTGCTCTGTCTTGTTTCATCAGTTAAGAGCCAGATGGAATAAGAGTAACATTTAGAAACTGAGTTTTATTAAGGAAAGTAATTTACAGGTAAATTTAAGCTTTATAGACTTGATTCTGTGATTCCATTCCTGGTATTGCCAGTACTTGTTGCTAATTTTGGGCAAGGCAGCTCCCCTTGAAGTCTTGATTTTTCTCCTCTGTAAAGACAGGATGGATCCAATGACCTCCAAGGACACTTTGCAGCTGGGGCCCCATGTTGGGGGGATCTGTAGAGAGGCTGCTCTAGGAGCTGCTGGGGTGGGATGGTGCCCCTCCCAAGACTGAGGACAGAGGGGTTGTCTGCTGTAGGACTACAAGGTGCTCAGAGACTATTTGCCTTGGGAGTCTTCTTTTTCTGCCCACTCTCTCATCTGAACCCCACTGGTGTCCTTCGGTGTGGGGCACACATTGCATCCCTACTGACATGGCCACCTGCCCTAACACATGTCATTTGTCTCCTTTCTGCCAGCGCGCTGTTGTAGGGTAACATCTGGACTGGGTTCCTGGACCCTTGGATGTCTTGCTGCCCACAAACTCCTGGATCAACTTGTTGAAAATAGTGAGTAATCTGCACGTTTCTACTTGGCATGCAACTGTAGACGTGTGGAATTTGAGGGCTGGAGGGTTGTGGCCAGTAGTCCCAGCGCCCAGCCAGATCTGCCTGAGGGGCTGCCTTTCTCACATGCAGCTCCAGGAGCCTTGGAAATGGCAGCTGTGACCATACACATGGCCTTTCTGACCTTTTGCCCCCAGCAGCCATAAAGGGCATGGGGCCTTCTGAAGCTGCCTCCTTGGAGCTTCTTGGTTGTACACCAGAGCCAAATATTGACCATCCATCTACATAGGCTACATCCATAGCCTACAGGGACAGACTTCATGGGGGCAAAGGCAGGCGCTGTGTCTTAGCTCACGTGTTCCTCCTCAGCCATCGTGTCCTATTCTCCTGTTACCCTCCCTTTCAGAGAGGCCTTACCTGACTCCTTTCAAGACCCTCTCCTCCAACCCCTCCCCCCATATTCTATCTCTCGATCTTTCCTTTGCATCCTTGCCTGCATTTTTCTTTGCACTTAAAACAGGATTGGTCTCTTCAGTTATTTGATCGACCACCCATTCGTACTCAAATATTCATTGCGTGAATGAATGTGTTTACTATGTGCCAGTGGCTAAGGTAGGCCCAGTCTGGGCTGTCATGGAACTTCCATGATGGAAGAGCAAGACCAAGTAAAAGCTACATGGTCACAACCCCAGTGTCACCTGGGCATCTAGTTAAAAAGCAGATGCTGACTGGGTGGGTCTGGGTGGGGCCTGAGATTCTGCATTTCTAACAAGCTCTAAGTGGTATCAGTGCTACTCTTGTGTAGATCATGTTTGGAGAAGGTCTAAGGTTCTTGGAGCACATGACACTTGCCTTTGAGTGTGACCTTTGGGGAACTGCTGGGGGAGGCGGCGGTGGTGGTGGTGGTGGGTGTGTGTGTGGCAGAATTTTATCTGGCTTGTCTGTCTCCCTCTGCTGCGTGAGGCTGGGTATGCTGAAATAGGAGCCCAGCTGAAAAGCGTGGGAGCCTGTTACCTCGCCTGTGTCCATGTGCTCGTACCTCATGACGATCCTAAGTTGTGGTTTTGTCAGTGCAATCTTACTGTGCTCCTCAGATTCATGAGCTAAAACCCTGCGGGGTCTCAGCAGTATATGTCAGCCTTTCTGGAAATACGGAGGGGGTTTCTCAAAAGTAAGCTGTATCAGCTGGGCCAACACGGTTCCCAAGTCGGGGGTTGAGAAGAGAGAACGTGTTGGCAACTGCAGGCCACCGAAACCTCAGAGCCGGCCGAGAGAGGCTGAGAGGAGTGGCAGGAGGGGTTCAGGTCACTGCTACCAAAGGGGGTGTCTCGAGTCCCAGCGATGAGCTGGCCCTGGGGTTGTTCATGGCATTGTGGCAGGCTCAGCACGGCTGTAGTCAGACCTTTCAAAAGTCCTATTGCTCTCAAGAGAGGCCACACGGATACACCACATGAGTAGTTAGCAGTTCCAACAGCCATTTAGGGAGTACTCACAATGTACTAGGCACTAGGCTAAGAGCCTGGCACACAGTCTTGGGTCTTAGCCCTCCCTCCAGCCCCTGAGGCAGGCAGTCACCATTTTATAGAGGGCAAGACCGAGGCTGGGATGAAGGAACTCACCTAGTGACACAGCAGGTGCATTTGGGGCCCAGCCTTCAGGCAGAGCTCTTCCCCCCTGGCCTTTACCACCTGAATCCCGACTAAAAATGGGATTTTACTGCTGGTAGCAAGATGGAGTTGCTGATGATTTGTGTTTTCTTCCGTCTTACCCACTCTCATGATACCTGTGGATATGGCCTTTCCCTGTGTGTCAGCTTTAAAATGTTGCCTCTAGGCCCTCTAGCCCCTCGAGTTAGAGGAGGAGCTTGGTCAGTGTGGGGCAGAAATGGACAAAGAGAGAGAGTTGTGTATTCATCTAGGAGGCCCACTTCTTGCCCCACCTCTGTTGGCCTCAGCCAGCTTCCCTAGGGCCAGTTTTCTGAAGGGACTGTTGGCTCCTGGTGGTCCCTAGAGCTGCTGCTACAATTTAGTCATCCATAGCTCATGGCTGGAGGCGGAAGGCGAGGGCTCAGGCTGATTCGCTGTGTCCTCAAGACCATTTCCTGGCCACTGTGTAGAATTGCTGTATCAAAGACCATCTCGAAGAAACCTTTCTCTGCTCAGGGTTATTTTCTCTGTTCTGGATCAGATATGCAACTGTAGTGCTTTATGGGTTTTAAGGTTTTGATGAGGCGCCTCTGTTTTGGCCTTCTATTTTCTGGGTTTGTTTCCGCAACAGCAAAAGGAGGGCGAGGACTTTCGCTGGCACAGAGAGTGGTTGTAGATACGATGCTCTTAGAGTACTACGTACACATCCCAGCTGCTCATTCGAGGGCTGGCTGAAGTGTCCTTTGCCACCTGTTTCTGGCTGCATTCCCTCCAGCCGAGCTCTTTTCTTTTGTTTGAGGCCGATTTCTTTGTAGAAATGAGTCTCTTGAGGACAGGGATTCTGCTTCATCCATCCTTGTATCCCAGGGCTCAGCACTCAGCCTTGAGCTCCATAAACATGTGTTAAATGAACCCCACAAAGTAATTTCCTTCTTCCATTTGCTTATCTAACCTATCGGAAGAAAAATGAATTAATAGGCACTGCTGATGAATCCCTGAGCAAACGGTGGTCACGTTGGTCTCTGGTAATTATCAGCCTTCACAAGTAAACACGATGGTAGGCGTTTCCTTCCCTTTTGTAGACTTCAGAAGATGTCCTTTCTGGAGTATGAATTTATTTGTGGTAATGGGAGAGAGCGAATGGGGTGGAAGATGTTGGATAAGTATCTTAAAAAACATTCTTTCCTTCAACAGGTTTGTATTTTTTTTTTTTTTAAGGTCCTTTTACTTTACAAAGTTACAATAGTAATTTACAATCTGTTATTTTAAAAGAAGAAAAGGAAGGGAAAGATGTCTAAAAAGGGACCTGCTGATCCTTCGTATTGATATTCCTCATATTGGTGACCCCTGCCAAGGATTGTGGCTTTCTGGGCCTGTGTTGCATGCCAAACTTGGGACTGGTTCCCCTCTTTGCAACAGAATGTACTTTTTTTTTTTTTTTTTTAATCACAGTGTGACAAATTTTAGGATGCTACGGGACAGAGATAACGGGCTTTTCCTCCCTTAAAACGGAGTGTTAAACAGTATTCATACGTTTACTTGCCATCCTTCCTGCCTCTGCTTCAAGACAGGATTCTGTCAATGTCTGCCATTCAAAATGTCCCAACCCTAAAGCCAGCATTGCTTATAGGGCACTTGGGGTTGGGGGGCGTGGAATGATTTTGCCTGCGGCTCATATGTACCCCTATTCTCGCAAACAGATTTTATTTTAGTACCAGTTTATTACCTTGTCTGAAATTGTGATTGGTAACATCCAATCACAATTACTGTTCTCATTTGGGACCCTCTAAGGCATGTTTCTTTTTATTAAAAAAGAAAGACGATGATTGCTGATTAAAGGAATGACTAACGGAATCTGTCAGCTTTTACTTCTTCCCCCTCGCAGACAGAGCTCTTACTGGTTCAAAGCGCACCAGATGATATTGTTAACCCTCTTTGCTTCTTGAGAGAAGAAGAAACTTTTTCAAGGTGGTATCAAGACGCTCATAAAGTCCTCATTGTGCCCCTTTGTGAGAAAGCATTTTTTAACAAAATACAGTGTACTATTGTGCATGACACTTTAAAAGTGAATGTATCATAGAGATTGATTCCATGCTAATAAAAATCTATCCTGAATTTAACTGCCTATTTCTTTAATTGTTAACATCTTTTCTTGTTAAAAAAAAAATTTTTTTTTAAATATTTATTTATTTGCCAGAGAGAGAGCACAAGCAGGGGGAGTGGGAGTGGGAGAAGCAGGCTCCCTGCTGAGCAGGACCCTGAGATCATGACCTGAGCTGAAGGCAGATGCTTAACCAACTGAGCCACCCAGGCATCCCTCTTGTAAAAAAAAAAAAAAAAAAAAAAAAATTATGTGACCTTTCACTTTCTGGTTGCTGGCTGGGCTTCTTGCCCTCTGTCTCCCCATTTACTTATTTACTTGATAATACTGCAATGAGTATTTTTTAATACATCTTTGAAGACCATAAGGGCATTGCTGTAGGATTTCAAGGTCAAAAGATAGACACCTTTTACAAATTGACCTTTCAAAAGACGATTTAATGTATATTCCTAACAACGGTGTGAAGGCCCTTGCTGACACAGAATGTTGATCTTAAAATTTTTGTCATTTTGAAAGCCAAATAAATAGAAAAAGCCTTCCAAAATATGGCCATGCCAGATCTGGAAGTTCATAGAGCTTCAAACAGTCTCTAACCAGATGGGGTTTACCAAGATGTCTCTGCTGGTTCTACAGTTGAGCCTTCACGGCCCCCTTACAGAGGCCCTCTGAGTTTGCCTGGTCCCCTCCGATGGCTCCTTTTCTCTGCCTCCCACATGTTCTTGTTTATACCCATTGGTGCCGAGTGTTGATAAATGCTCAGGAGTGACCACTTCTGTTCAAGCGTGTTTGAGAGGGAAGATGTGGGTCAGGCTGGAGGTTGCTCCTTGCTGCCCACAGCAGCCCTGGCCTCTCTCCCTTGTCCAGTTCCTCCCCCTGTGTTCTGGCTCAGGGGGAAACTCCTTGAACTGCTTGCTGTGGCCATGCTGGCCAGTCTCTTTCTGGGGTGTCCCAGGCACCCAGGATGACGGACATTTGTCAGAAGCACATTTCTCCAGGGCAGAGTCATGGTCCCACTTAGCAGGTATCTGTGGCAGATCTGCTCTCGAACAGGAGTGGATGATGACAGGATGAGAAAAGGCTGAGAAAATTTCCTGTGGGGTGAGTTTTGCTGACCTGCCCACCCTAAAACAGGCTTTTTCCTTCTGTATAGCAGCCGGTGCCCTGTCTGGCCGATTCCTGCACTTAGAGCAGACCTCTTTGGGCCAGAACCACTTCTAGTGCAAGTCCTTGGTGTATACATACTCTTGCCTTTAAAAAGTGAAGTTCTTGATCTCCAGATGGATCTCTTGGGCAGCTTCCCTGGTGGGCTTCGGTTTTGAGTAGATGCAGTGAAGATCATCAAAAGCAATTACCATTCTTTGCTCCTGGATTTGCCTTGACCTCCTTCCCCGGGAACTGCTCTCGTTGGGGGTGCGCATGCTGCAGCTGACAGTAGAATGAAGAAGTGGAAGCTTAAACAGTCTGTGCTCTAAGAAAACGGCCGCAAGGCTTGGCATCGGCCTGACTCATGAGACCACATAGTTGTCAGGACAGTAGCTGTCTCCCCCAGATGTTTTGTTCAATAGAAATATTTCCGCGATAAAAAAATGCCCTCAAACGCCCTTCTGAGAGTGGAGGAGCTCAGCTCTGTAGCCGGAGCACATCGCTGCACCCATGGATTAAATTTGGCAGCACATCGTTGGGCCCCCTGCGTGGTTCCCTCGAGACGAAAGGGCAGTTGAGTGGAGAAGATGTGAGGGAAAGTAATGAGGTGGGAGGAGGGAGGGCCGGTGACCTCTGTGCAGCTGCTGAATTTCCAGGGCCGGGTTTGGGCTTTGCTGTTTGGAGTGCACAGTCC
This sequence comes from Neomonachus schauinslandi, assembly GCF_002201575.2. NCBI lineage: Eukaryota > Metazoa > Chordata > Mammalia > Carnivora > Phocidae > Neomonachus > Neomonachus schauinslandi. Next base: position 101,173,238 of record NC_058411.1, read on the forward strand.
AGCTGCGGCTGCTTGGACCTGCAGTGGTGAGGATGACTCAGAAAGCTGGAAGGAGGCCATGGTGAGTTCACTACGGGATCAGAGGCCACACTAAAGCCCTCTGGAGTGGGAGTGGCTGCTGGGGGGTTGGGGGGAGAGCTTTCTGATGAAGCGGATGCTAGCGCTCTAGGCCACTGGGATCTGCCAATTAGTAACTTGGGACATACTCTATTATTACTGAAAAAAACTCTGGTGGCAAAACATTGTACAAAACAATAGCAGATGATATCAAGTACAGTCTCTTACGGGGGTCATTGGTTTTGTGAATTAATTACCTGTAGACATCCTTCTTTAAAGGGCCAGGTTTTTCACCCAGGGGCACCCCAGGGGCTTCTGGGAAGTCAAGAGGTGGTCTCTAGGCTCCACTAATCCCTTCTCTCAGAAAGGATGAGAACTCACTCATGTCCAGATGAGGGAATAAGGTCTGTATCGGTTTTCCACTGCTGCTGACACAGAGGACCACAGACTGAAAGACTCAGGACACCACTAATGTGTTATCAGACTTCTAATCTACAGAATTACGTGTCTCACTGGGCTAAAATTAAGGTGTGGGCAGGGGTGTGTTCCTTTTCGAGGTGTAGGGGAAAATCCATTCCTTTGTCTCTTCTAGCTTCTACAGGCCACATGCTTTCCTTGGCTGGTGACCCCATTGCTCCATCTTCAAATACAGCTACAGGATATCTCCCTCTGACCACAGCTGAGAAACATTTTCTGCTTTTGAGCACCTTATTGATTCCACTGGGATCACCCAGATAATCCAGGAAAAATCTCACCAGCTTAAGGTCCTTAAGCATATCTTCGAAGTCAGTGGTGCCTTGGGATGTAACATTGTCCCAGGTCCTGCAGATTAGGAGATAGACCTCTTGGGGGCCCATTCCATCTACCACAGGGGTCTACCACAGGGTCTAACAAATGTGGTGGTTTCCTAGGCTTGACAGAGAGGTTAATGGCAGAAGTAGGCTCAAAGATGCAGGTGTTCTGACTGCTCAGGGCCCAAGTCTTGTCCTTCTGGCTGTTGGCTGTGCTGTGTGATGCCCTGTGGAGGTGGCATGGTTCCTGTCACAGGCTGTACCCTTCGTTACAACAAGCTTGTCACTGGGTAACAGGCTGTGGGCCTGAGGAGAACAAAAAGAGCCATCCCTTCCTAATGGGGGGGGAAAAGGGCAGAGGCATGAGAGTGGGGGGTGAGTAGCTGCAGTAGGAGTTCTACCCTGCTTGTGGAAGAGTGTAGGGTGATTGTGATCCCATTGCATTGATGGAGGTCTGTTGTCAAGGCTTCCTGAACAGGCACAAGTGAGCTAGCTTAAATGAAGTGGGTTGGGCTTGTGGCGTTCAGTGTAGCTGCTTATTGCAGCTAACCTTTATTGAGCATGTGCTGTGTACCTGGGAGAGCACTGGGGGACACCCCCCCCCCCCAATGCATGCTCACTTGTGCTTGCTCTTTGAGAAGCAGCTCTTGGATATTTCTGTATGGTTCCAGCCCTTTCTACTTATCAAAACCAGATCAACTCTGCACCTACACTTCCTATGGAGACCTCACACTTGAAGATCTCAGTTTTGCTCACCACCTCACAGCTTCCTGGCTCAGTCCTTGTATCTCAATTTCTGATTCCTAGGAGATGCCTCTAAATGGCTGAGCTTGAGCCAGGTGTCCTGTTGGCTTGGAGGTGGAAGAGGGGCACAGTCACTTGGTTCTGTGGGTGAGTAGATGGTGACAGATAAATATAGTATGGGGAGGGGGCCTTGCCTTAGTTGACAGATGTTACCGTGGAAACCCTTTGCAATGTGAATTTGTATTTTATTTTATTTTATTTTATTTTATTTTTTTTTTTTTAAAGATTTTATTTATTTATTTGAGACAGAGAGAATGAGATACAGAGAGCATGAGAGGGAGGAGGGTCAGAGGGAGAAGCAGACTCCCCGCCGAGCAGGGAGCCCGATGCGGGACTCGATCCAGGGACTCCAGGATCATGACCTGAGCCGAAGGCAGTCGCTCAACCAACTGAGCCACCCAGGCGCCCGTGAATTTGTATTTTAAAAGACTTGATTTTGAAATAACTTCAAACTTAGAGAAAAGTAGCAAGAATACATTGATCTCTCATGTAGCCTAAATGTAAATGATCAATTACAAATCGTTTGCTGCATTTGCTTTATCATTGTCTTCATCACTTGTATTTTCTGAGCCATTTGAAAGTTACATCGTACCACTTGACCTCTAAATACTTCATGTTTTCCCTATGAACAGGAACCTTGCTTTTCGTAACCAGTTCAGTTTGTATAAACAGGACCTATATAACGTTGATCTATTGTTACCAAACATACAATTTGTATCTAAATCTTGCCATTTAGCACAATAATGTCCTTCACAGCATTCTTCCCTTAAACCTAGGATTCAACTCAGGATTCTGCAGTGTGTGCCGTTGTAATATCTCTTTAGTCTCTTGGTCGGGAACAGTTTCTCTGCCCCCCCCCCCCTTTTTTTTATGATACTGCCATTTTTAAAGAATGTGGGCAGATTATTTTGTAGCAATTTAGGTTTGTATAACTCCTCACTTTCATCACGAAGTGTGTTTTTGTCAGGAAGGCTGTGTAAATGATGCTTTGCCTCTGAGTACATCACATGGGGAGGCACGTGATGTCCTTTTGTCCTGATACTGGTCACGGTAGCTTGGCTCCTGTGGTTAATGTGGTGTTGAACTGGTGTGATTTAATCTGTATTCTAGAGGACGTGAGCCTTTGAAGCTGGGCATTTAAAGAGGACCTTCTTCTTTAAAATTATGTCGAGTTTGCAAGTGCTTTTCACACATGGGATTTTCCTGAAGTGGGCACCCTTTTTCCCTGCAAGGTGTGTGCCTGAATATAGTTAGAAGGGCTGATGTCCTCAGAGCCCACAGCTCATTGTGAGGAAGAAATTGCCTGAGGTTAGAACATCATCATCTCTGCTTGTGTGGCAAGAGTGAGGTCCATCGCAGAGGTAGGGGCACAATTGTGCTGAGAACGGTGGGTTCCTTTTGATGGCATCTGACTGTCCGGGCTGCCTCTGAATTACCTAGGAACAGAAGAGCGATTAGGACACAGAACTCTCTTCCTCTCTCGCACTTGACAGGTCTGTAAATGCTAAAGAGGACCGTCTGGGTGCTGCCACTGCATTCCTTTTCCCATGGATCTCTTCTCTTGACACACTTGGTGGCAGGTTGGCCTAATGTGCTTTGGTCAGCTTGGAAGTTGTTAACATTTCAGGCTGGTAAGACCCATGATGGGTGCTCTTACACTGATGATAGGCTCCCTTTAGAAATGTGACTCTCAGGACTCTGGAGGCTGCTGTGTGGGAAGGATAGGCTTCTCAGAGCTCTGAAAACTTCCAGTTTGATTTTGGACAGTTTTATCCTGGATTAGTGCTTCTCAAACTTCTTCCAGTTTCACTGTTTTATGTTGGACATTTGTTGGACCAACATCTGTTGGACATTTGACCTTGTTGACCCCTAGAGCTGTTGTTCCCACTTGTTGCTACAGAAACAAACAAAACGACTGCATGCAATCCACTTTAGGATTCATAGGGAAAATGGTACTCTTTGTAAATAAAGGATCAAGAATACTTATACCCTGATGATCCTCATATACTGCTAAAAAAAAAAAAAAAAGTGGGAGAACACAAAGGAATAGGACTTGGGCAGTATCCTTGAGGTCAGGGGCTTTAAATTAAAGGGACTATTACTAAGATTTAATTGATTTATGGGTTCATTTGTTTCTCAATTTTTCTTTTTTTTTAGATCTGAGCAGTTGTAATGCCTATGCTTATTGGTGGGGGTTATCTCTGAGTGACTTGGGACATGTTTGTCAGTGTCCTCAGAAGAATCAGCAGTGACCGCGGGCCCTCAGCACATACCAAAGACAGCTGCTTAGAGAATTAAATAGGCTTGGGCATCTATTCCCACAGTTTGTGCTTGTGCCTGAATTGTAGTAAAAATTACAGGCAGCCTTAGGAAAACTAGATGTGGAGACATTCCATCTTCCCCAAAAAGATGTTAATAATTTAATTCTGTCTCCTATGCCTTGGTATCAGCAAATGCTTCTCAGGGCTGTGTATGTTCTTAATTTTTAAAGATGCTGGTATGTCACTTGCTTTTCTACCTTTGGAGTTTTTTGTGTGAGGAGGGGACCTAAGTCAAGTGCGTGTCACTTTTTTTTTTTTTTTTTCTTCTTTTTTTAACATCAAGTCTTCTGTGCCGAATACAGAAATACTAAGTAGTTATGGTCTGTTGCTGGTCCTGGGTGGGGAGTGACTGTTGGGGAGGGTGTGGGAAGGGAAGCTGAGGTTGATGGAATTAGGAGGAAGATGTTCAGGAAATGAAAAAAAAAAAAAAAAAAAAAAAAAAAAAAAATTTGAGGAGAGCAAGGTAGACAAAAAGTAACCTAGTGAAAATGGAGTGGTACCTCTTTTACTTGGGTGTCCTCTGGCAAGGAGGAATTCAGAATGAATGAATGTTCCAAATAATTAAAGTTCCCCCTGATAATAGGCAAACCTGTTTTTCTTGTAAATGACTGAAGTCTATTTTATACTTTCCCTCTTTAAGAAGTAGGAGGAGATGAGTATCCTTTACCCTTTCCTTGTGACTCAGACTTCTGTGCTGGGCCAAAATAGTAGCTGTCTCTCAGACGTGGGACATGAGTGGTTGCCCTCCGCCATGTCCTATATCTCAATTGACCATCTCTAAGTCGGCCTCTGGAAGCCCTATACTGGTGCTATTCAGATAGGACCATGGTTTCAGACAGGATATGAAGTTGCCAGGGTATATCCAATAACCAGGTGGATTCTGGACTCAGAAATTGCTCTCTTGTGACACATGGGCCTAGTATTGGGTGTTGACTTAGTGCTTGAAAGTGTTTTCTGGTTGCTCAGGGCTGGTAGCTGTTAATGTGCTACATGCTGATGACGACAGTATGTGCCTATGCCCGGGTCATAAACTACAGAAAGAAGACAAAACAGAGAGGCCCATGTCATTGAAGGATGATTATCACTTAGATTTCCCAAGACAGGGTGAGCATGCCATATAGGTAGTCAGGAAGCAGAAGACAGGAGTGACGAGAAAGCCTTGGGCAGTGCCTTTACTGGGGTTTCCATAAGAAAGGCAGGGCAGGGGAAAGAAAATGTTAAGGAGTGGCTATTTTGAGTAATCCCAGTGGGGTTTGGGCTGTAGGGGTGGTGTCTTGGTCTCTGGTGCCTGGCCCTGGGATGATTTAGGGCAAGGGAAGTAGGGCTTGGTGTCTGAGAGTTGGACAAAGGGGATGCCAGGGATTGAGGTATAGACTCTGGATTGGCTGCTTGCCTATGAAGGGCATTGTCCTGGCTGAGCCCTTTGCTGTCTCTAAGCATTGGCCAGCCCTGGGAGGGGCAGTCTCTCCCTGGGTCTGGAAGGCCCCCAAATGCCAGAGTATCAAGAATATAGAAAGTAGAGTTAATATAATTGGCTCTGTGATGCATGGATGCCACTGATGAATGCAGGATCGAAGACCGCACAGTGAGAGAGAACAGTGGCCTTGTAACAGATGGGCTGAGGTTGCCGACTCTCCCAACTTGCAGATTGTCAGATTCCTTTGGGGTCCTTACCATCCTCTGCTCTAACTCCGTGGTGCTTAGAGGCTAAGGACCGTGGGAACCACCCCTCATTACTCCTTTCTACTAGAAAGAGGTGTCTTTATCAGTGAAGGGCATTTCCTCTATTCTTTGCCTTATTCAGGAATGTACTTGACGCTGGATGCAGCCTCATTTCATTAAGGAAAAACAAGCAAGTAACTGGCCTTTGAGAATTGGGGAAGAGGGAAGGCTGTGCTGGTGGGGAATTTGTTTTCCTCTCAATTTCTGGTGGGTATGTATATATTTCAGTAATGTACCAAATGCCTAACACAGTCCTTTTATGAGCAGGCTGCTATTCAGGCATACCTTACAACTTTTGTTTACTATGTGAGTAATACAGGGTGTTACAGATAAAATAGAAAATTCACATTGGCAAAAGAAAACAAAAAACTACCCATAATCCTGCCATCTGGAGATATCTTCGGTTTTAAAGATAATTCCTCAATATGTAATTTCCTTTTGTGATTTTTTTTAAAGATTTTTATTTATTTATTTATTGAGAGAGTGATAGAGAGCATGAGAGGGGGAGAGTCAGAGGGAGAAGCAGACTCCCCGCTGAGCAGGGAGCCCGATGCGGGACTCAATCCCGGGACTCCAGGATCGCGACCTGAGCCGAAGGCAGTCGCTTAAACAACTGAGCCACCCAGGCGCCCGTGATTTTTTTTTTTTTTTTTAAAGAACATTCGCCCCACCCCTATAGCTTGAAACTTTCCAAACGCCGAAACTCAAAAATGAAAATGTACAAATAAGGTTTTATTTTGTATTAACCTAATCTAAATAACTGCCTTCTGTTATGGTGGAATTCTTGTAATCAGGGAACTTAATAAATTCTGATGGCTCTGATGACCTTCAGAAGGTGTTTGAGGTCGTGCTTCGGAACGAGTCTAAGAGCCCAGGACGATGTTCTGGCCACCATCCCACTATATTATGTTGGAGAACTCGGGGTGTTCGTGTGGCCTTCTTGTAAGAGGTTGAAGGATTGGAAATCTGGAAATAACTTACTAGCATATGATTTGTGCTCCCTTCTGCCTTCTTTGGGACGTGGAGTAGGATATTTGTAGTTCATAGCTGGAAAGCCAGATAATGGGCATAAATCATGATCTGGGAAGTATGGTCCCCAAGCAGCTGTTGGCCAGCTGCTGCATTGGTAACTCAGCAAACAGTAAACTTTCATCTTCGGACCTTAAATTATATCAGAAGCCATGCTGCCAGACAGTTGTCCTACAGATCTCGGTTCAGATCATGTCTATACCATCTGACGGCTTTGTGAGTACAGGTCAGTTACAAAACTCTGGAACTTGTTTGCTCACCTGTGAGATGCTGGGAACCTACCAACCTTGTAGGATTGTTGGGAGAAGGGCATTAAACAAGATCATGCAGGTGCAACGCCCAGTACCATACCTGGCTCCTAATACTCATGCAACAGGGTACTGCCTTCCCCTCGCCCACACCCTCCCTTACTATGATGTTGATGACCCTAGCAGGGTTTGAGCACGTTATGGTCGGGAGTGAATCTGTTCTGGGTATGCCTCACAAAAAGATAGCCCAGATCTACACAACCACTGCCCCTTTTATTTTCCATATACTCTGGTCCAGTATAGGACAGGCAAAAGGTCTAATGTAAGTAAACACTGAACCTCCATGTCTAAAAGAAGGGAGGATCCTGTTGAAGAAGGTTGTTTTTCTATCTAAATCAGGGATTCAGCCTCTCCTCTCTCTGGGTGATAATGGGATTCCTTTATTTCCAAGAAATAAAATTGAGGCCACAGGACAGGAGAAGTGCCAAGAGGTTTCATTCACGTGCAGTTTCATCCTCAATGCTTTTAGCATCCTGAATTATCCCAAGGGTTCCAAGACCCCTGAGCTGGTTTCTTCCCTTGGAGTTGGGGTGAGCACAGCCAGGGGGGCACCCTGGCCCTATCCCTATAGTCTTTTGCTCAGGGCTGACTTTGTCCAGAGCTCAGGTCGTGCGTGGCTCCTTGGTGAAATTTAATTACAACGTCTGCTTAAGGCTGGACCTCAGCTGGCAGGGTCTTGGGGGTTTTAAACAAAAGCATGAGCCTGTCCAGAAGTAGATTAGGTAGATGTCTATTCAAGCAGGGGATTTGTACATGTTAATTCTCAGAGGAGATATCTGACTGGGGAAGGACTGTGTGACCTTATTTAGAAAAAAGGCTACACACTTTGTTAACCTTTATTCCCTTAAGAAGGAAAGAATCATTACATGGCAGAGGTTCAGGCCCCATGGGGGATTTTGTGGATGATTCTCCATTTCAAGAGTCTTATTTCCATAGACATGATAAAATTATCAGGAACTTCTGCTTGTCCCCACTGCATACGCTTTTCAGTTGGAAAAAAGAAAACTATTCATATTTTTTGCATAGGCTAGGCTTTTGTCCCTTCCTTCCCAGCCCTAGCAGTTAAGGATAATCTTGTACAAGGAAGGGGGGGGGAAAAAGACAATCATTTGAAAAGACCTTGCCCTGTACCCCCCTCCCACCCCTATGCTTATTCAATACCGGTAAGTGGGGAGTAGCTTCTAAGCAGATGATCTCAGACAGCTGAACAAGTGACGTGGGGCCCCTTAGCGCCTGTCAGTTCAGCTCCTCCTTCAAGCATGGCTCAGATGCTGCCCTCTCCTGATGCTGTCCTAGGGCACCCCACCCCCAGCTTAGCCCTCCTCCCTCTCTGTTCCCATAAGCTGTTCACATCTAATACCGAGAAGCGAGTAGAGTAAGGAAGAGCGTGCTGATGTGGACTCAGAAGACGTGCATCCAAAGGCAGGCTTCACCACCTCCCAGCTGTGCGACTGGGCTTCTGAGCCTGAATTTCTTTTACCTCACTTGGGATTATGTGTGATGCCTTCTCAGTGTCCCATCGAGACAACTAAACTCCTGGAAGACAGGATGTTGTTCATCCTGTTATTTCCAGTGGTTTATCTAGTCATTCACTCCTTTATACAATTACCCTCCTAGAACCTAAGAATAGAGATGAACATGATACATTGTGGCACGTGGTAGGAATTAGAAGCTGCTCTTGTGGTTTTTTTTTTTTTTTTTTCCTTTATCTCCTGTGATACAGATAAGTAGTTAAGAAAGCTTTGATCTTTCTCCCCAGAGCATTCATGAGCAAGGTGCCGCACATGGCCCTGCCCATTGACCTTAAATGTAACACTTCTGAAACCAGCCTTAGGAAAGCTTCTTACAGGGAAAAAGTATTTCCAAGTTTAGGGATAAAGTGAGAACTCCCTGTTGAAAATTTTTCTGCCCTCTGCCAGCTAAAACCAGGATAAACAAGGGCTAGAAGGGGGTCAGGGCATATTATCTTTTAGTGAGATGGGTAGAAATTGAGAGCAAGAGGCTGAATATCTGGAATAGAACCTGAAGTACCTTGTTAAATGGAAAGTGGATATAGACAATTTCAGAATGATGGTATTTCTAATGGGCTCAGCTTTATCACCTCATTCCATCTGGAGCGGGTAAACTGTTATTACTCTTCATTTTCCAGAGGCAACTTCGTGTGGGAAAGCCCTGAAGGACCACATTCCACTTGATCCCTTTTATTAACAAAATTGTACTTTGCAGTGAGGTGGGGTGTGGCCGGGGAGCCCTTTCAAGATTGGAGCCTGGAGGCTTCAGGCTGGTTAATTGCATGTTTGCCTTTTGGCTTCTTTCCAGTCTTTCATCAAGGATGACCCCTTATCTAGAATTTTTAGGCAAAAAAAAAAAAAAAAAACCCAAAAACTGCTTTTCCTCTTTGTGTTTTATGAAGCTAAACAGACGGTGATAATAATCTAAGCACTGGGTTTGGGAAGCAATTAAGGTGGATGAAAAGTGTCAGGATGGATTCTCCTACAGATGTCAGCCTGTGGAGTCTGCATCCAGGCATCACCATAGTTGAGCAGTCTGGCCAGCTTAGCTGGGGGTCCTCTTCCTGACTCATCTCCCCCAGATATCCTCCAAGGTCGCTGGCTTTATCTGTCTACAGAGAATGGACCCATCTGGTGGGATAGGAGGTGTGCCCCGGGGATGGGCGGTGTGCTGGGGGGTGGGGGGTGGGGTGTGTGCCCAGTGGCCTAATTCTCAGAATGCCTACTAGACTGGCTCATCAAGCCTGGCTGCACCTCACAACCACCTATACAGCTGAAATGAGATGACAGGGATGGAATTTGACAGGGATGCAAGTTTCAGATGAGGGTTGGAATTTGTGTCATTCAAGAGCCCCGTGCATGGCTAGGGCGGTCATTCAGGGCTGGGCACCAGCGGCCCTCCTGACCCTCACTGCTCAGAGTGTGGCCTGTGGGTCCAGCAGCATATGTGTCACCAGAGAGCTCATTCAACATGCAGGCTTCCCAGCTCTGCTCTCCCCCCTCCCCCCGCCCCGCCCCTGGCTTCCTCCATAAGAACCTGCTGTTTAACAGGTCTGCAGGGGTTGTGTGTGCACATTAAGGTTTGAGAACCTCTTCTCCCGTATGGTATTGAGGTAGGGTTAGTGCTTGATGGTTCCTGGAAGTGTGATACTGACTACATGTACTTTCATTTTCTACCACTACTTTCCCTCCTAAGGATTGGGCTGCAATTTGCATAGGTCACTTTCACAAAATTAGGATAGGTGAATCCTCTCTTCTGAATCCTTTTCCTCTTAGTTGCTTGGCCTTCTGTTGTCTGGTACATGCACATACTGTGTTTCAGTTAAATATACTGAAGCTGTAAAACAAACTGTTCTGTGGCCAAATAGGGAGGATTGTTTGTGCTCTATCTTCATGATCTCTGCCTCTGTTCCATGGGCTTTGAAGTAGCCTTTGCTCCCTCCCCCAGATGATGATTTGCTCCTTTTTTGGGTTACAAGTCCCCTGACATGTGTGTCACTGCATTTGCTGCAGTGTGTTGAAATTATTGTTTACATTTCTGACCTCCATGGAGATAAGGTCCTTATTTATTCATAGCTGCGTCCCCTGTGTGAAGGGCATACTTGAGCATAGTAGGGATTCAGTAAGTGTTTACTGGGAAAATCAATGAGTGGCATCGATGATTAAGTTCTCCCCATATACTTTTTTTTTTTTTTTTTAAGGGAAGGGAAGGCGGGAAGGGGCAGACGGAGAGGAAGAAACAAATATCTCAAGCAGACTCCCAATGAGCAAGGAGCCCGACGCAGGGCTCAATCCCATGACCCTGAGATCATGACCTGAGCCGAAACCAAAGAGTCGGATGCTTAACTGACTGAGTCACCCAGGCGCCCATAAGGGTTCCCAGTATACTTCTGAGTGTGGGTAATACCCATGCACTTGGGTTTTTTCCATTGCTCCCTCCCAAAGATAACTGGGGGTAGAGAGAGAGGGTTATTTAATTTTCTATCGGAAATGATAGTACTTGATTCAAGAAGTTTAAATCTATGGAGGTGAAACAAAATTAGGCTAAATGGATAGGATCTTCTATTAGATGGTTAGAATAACTTTTTAGAACATCTCTGGGTGACTTGCATGCCTTTTGGTGTTTATCTCCACCACTTGTGGAACTTGCCATCTTATGGATGCAGAGTTCCTGCTTCCCTTAGATGAGAAGCTGTTACCAGGTCCAGTAGTTTCTTTGGTTAATAACCTTAGAAAAGGGTTCCTCAGAGTTCTGTTGCCATCACCCAGAACTCAACTAGCCACGGGTCACTCAGAGATAACAAGAGTCCCATGACAATAATTTTTTTTTTCCTGAGGATGATTTTATGCTGAGAGACTCCACTCTGCTTAATGTAACTTTAAGCAATTTAATATTGAAAACATAGATTTATTGAAAATTAATAAGAAAAAAAATGTGTTCCAGTGCCCAAAAGTTCTTTCCTTGATGATGGGGTTGTGGGTACTTTTCTATTGGACAGCATTATGGCTCCTAAGAAAGTTCTTTCCTTGGTGATGGGGTTGTGGGTACTTTTCTATTGGACAGCATTATGGCTCCTAAGAAAGTTCTTTCCTTGGTGATGGGGTTGTGGGTACTTTTCTGCATCCCATAGCATTCTGGCTCCTCAGTGCTGATGCCTGAGCACTGAAGGTCTTTTACCTGCTGTTTGAAAACTAAGGCAAGGCCCCAGCTTTCTGTCTTGAGAAGCCCATCTAGAATTATATACCAGTTACAAATAAACTGAAATTTCTGTTTTTAAAGTAAATGTTCTGACACTTCAGTCTAACCTGAATGTGCTCTTCTAAATATCTGTTTTTAGGTTTAAGATGTGTTTGCGTTTCTTCTGCGCAGTGGGGCAGTTCCTGGCATCACCCGCTGACCCAGTCTGTGAGGTGATACTAAGACTTGGTGTCTGTGAGGTCATGAAAAGGCTCGTAGGCTATTTATTTTTATACTTGGAGTAACTGTTTGAAATAGCTTAGGAGCTTGTGGACAAACCCTGTGTGGTGAAAGTGACAGAAAGACTTCTTTGGATTTCCAAGGAGCTGGGATAATGTGAAGCAGTGATAGCAGATCAAACTACTATGGAGAACTAGAAGCTGAAATCACAAAGATGCCTCAGTGCCAGTGTCCTTGTGGAGGTGTTTCACCGTGAACGAGCTTTCTAGATAACCTTGAAAGCTAATTAAACTAATTTTATTTAAAAGCTTTAGAAATCTATCTGAATAGTTCTTGAGCTGCTTTGAAAAAGTGTGCTAGAACAATGTTTTTCCTGATGATTCAGAATCCTCATCACTTCATGCTGTTGTGGTGTATGGAGTAAATGATTTGAGTAGAATTCTGATCCTACAAAGCATGGCCCCAAGCCTCTTGTCTAGTCTGAGTGGTGACTCGTGGAGCTCTTTTAAGCTCCCTGGTGGTCATTGGTTGGTTCGCCCACTGTCACCTTGTCTGGCCTTGCTTGTCTGCTTAGTAGCTACTTACCTGGCAGTTGGGCCACTTGGCGAGCTTGTGGGAATTAGGCATATGTAATGATCAAAAGTTATGCGTTCAGGCAAGAGGGACTGGTTTACACCAGAAAGTGTGGAGGCTTTTGGGCAATCTCTTCATGTGCTAGAATAAAATTTTAAAAACCAGTTCGGGGAGGGGGGGGGTGTGCCTGGGTGGCTCAGTTGGTTGAGCATCTGCCTTTGGCTCAGGTCATGATCCCAGGGTCCTGAGATGGAGTCCTGCGTTGGGCTCCCTGCTCAGTGGGGAGTCTGCTTCTCCCTCTCCCTCTGCCCCTCATCCCACTCATACGCACACACTCTCTAATAAATAAATTTAAAAAACAAAAACCAAAAAACAAATGGGTTCTGGGTTGGTGACTGTGTCCTGGGGAGCTGGGATAGCCACGAGTCTCACCTGTATCCGAGTATCCATCACTGGAGTGTGAGGTAATTCAGATGTCAAATGACCCCCAAAACCTGGTGACATGTTTTCCACAAAACTTTCTTACTAGCAGGATTTTTTCCTTACGGACGAGTTCTTTTTATGGATAAATATTACTCACCAATCCATTACATTTTAGGAAGGTTGAGGGTGCAGTATACAGAGGGCATGAAAATTGTTAAAAGAAATTTGGCAAAGCTTTTAAAGGAGTGGATATACTCAGGAGAGCTGTGTAAGGGTTATTGTTAAGCAGAGCAGAGATCTGTTGATGGGATGTAGTGGAGTCTGAAGCCATTAATGATCAAGTGACCAGCGGAAGACAGGATTTGATTTTTGCTACTAGTGGCTTATTCAGACAGAATTACAGACGTGCCATGCTGACTTTATGAAAGATTCCAGGAATAACTTGACCAATTTCCCCCCCCTGGGCCTACATTCATATTTGCAATCTGTCTTTATGCTTCCTGGGACATTATTTTACTTATTACAAAAAAGGGAAGAGAGAAATAGATTGGATAGGACTTGAAACCAGGCCTCCTTTAAGCAAACATATTTTGAAATTGAGAAAAAGGTGGTATGAAAGTGCCAACTAATTAAGTGTAGTTGGCCAAAAGTTGCCATTCCTTACACATTCTTTCTCAAATTTTTTGGATATGACAATTCCAGTGAGAATAAGAATGAACCAATGTCCAAAATGGATGGCGGCCAGTGGTGGGTTGTTTTTGTTTTTTAATGTCTAACATGAATGCAACAGGATTTTCCTGGCCAAAACGGCCCCCAGACCACATGGGGGAACAAGTATTCATTGTCTCCAATGTGTTCAGTAGATAAGGCATTATGGCTGGCCTCCATACCACAAAACAAGGAGACCCCACTGTCATGGATTAAACAGGGGTCCAGTTGGGCAAGGGTGGTGTGACATACCTTTGGGTTGGTGGTGCCTAAATAGGTAGGCTCATAGTAGGGTAAACCTAAAGCGAGGTAAGAAAAAAAGGGTTTTGTTAACTAAAATGCCCTCATAGTGGCCATGAAAGACCAGGGACATCTGCTGTGATAATCTAGGGCCCCATCAGTACTGACTTGGAGTTTGAGGCACAATGTGAAATTCCTTGTTGAGGGAGCGCTGTTGGGAAAGGAATTTGTGCCTCAGTGGATTACCTTTTCCCTGCTATTTAATATGCATGCTCTTCTTGAGCAGTGAAAGATGCACAAGAAAGATAGCATTGTTTAAAACGTTCTCACAGGTGGCTCTTGGCCACCTTTACTGAATACGCCCCGCCACAGTCCATATGTCAACACAATGTTGATGGTGAGATTCTGGTAACCTGAGGGGGCTTGCAGTCTTGCCAGAGCACTTCTGTTCCTCGCTAACAGTGCCACTGAAAAAGGCATGTCATGCAAGTTTGGAGTTTAGAAATAGTCTGCTTAAAGGTGCAATGGGCTGTGGGCCACATTACAGACCGTTCTAATGAGCAGAAGACAAATGATCCTTTGAATGAGATTGGGACAGGTAAGCCTCCCTCTGTGTACTGCTTAAATAAAGGAGGAGATTTTGGGGCGCCTGGGTGGCTCAGATGGTTAAGCGTCTGCCTTCGGCTCAGGTCATGATCCCAGGGTCCTGGGATCGAGTCCCGCATCGGGCTCCCTGCTCCTTGGGAGCCTGTTTCTCCCTCTGCTTCTCTCTCTCTCTCTGTCTCTCGTGAATAAATAAATAAAATCTTAAAAAAAAAAAAAAAAAAAAGGAGATTTTGTCTTTGTCCCTTGCTTTCATATGGCCTGAGGAAATGGGTTGGGCAATCTGGGCACACTCGGAGCTATCTACATCCCTTCTGTTCCCCCTTTGTCCTGAGCAGGTCACATGTGTCTCTCTTGGCCTGGGTTTGTCAAGCCTCCAGGGAAGGCTGGGGTGGATGGACATCCCTGACTGGCCATTGAGAACTTCCATCAATTCTGTTCCTTCTGGGCCTGTACTGAACAGGCTACCTTCCCACAAGGTTGCTGCTGGATACCACCCTTAGTTGTCCAGTTGGCTGTTCCAAAAATGAAGCTTGTACTCACATGGCCCCAGAAAAACCTCAATTCCTGGTTGGAGTTTTTCATGATTCAGAATCGTAAGGCTGTGGCTTAGGAATGGCAGAAGTGACTTTAAGTGATCCTCAGAGAGGAAAAGACAGAGTTAGAGGGATACATTGACACGGATGTGAGTGGACCTCTGGAAGGTGGTTGTTTCTCTAATTGGATATAGTTATACCAGCAGGATTTTACAGGGGTAAAGGATTTTATGCTGTACCTAATGAAGGCTCACTGATCTTTAAATATTGTTAATTTTGAAAATCTGTTTTGAAGGAGTCTCATAAAGGCTTATGACTGATATTTTTTTTTTTTTTTTGAGATGATTATTTCTCAGGTAGAGGACTAATGAGTGGGCATCATTTCCGTAGAGGGTCAAGTACTAAGATGCTAGCAGAAAAGGAATTAAGCATAGTTTGGGCATAGTAGGGCCACTGGAGACCCAGCGTGACACGGGGCATGGCTTTGGGATCTTTATTGCTGTGTTCTGTCCTATGCCTACGGTGGGCCTGGTGGGAGGGCCCAGGGACAGACGGCTGTGTCTTAAAGCACGTGCCAGTCTAATGCATGAATTGGAGGGCCTTGACACAACTGTCTTCAGCTGAATGAAGCTTTATAGAACCTGGGGGCCTTACTCCTGATGACAAGGCGGCTACGTCCTTCTTAAAACCAAACCAACATTGTTTTTCTAGGGAAAGGCATCGTAGCTTGAATTTACCAAATTTGACAGCTTTTCTTAAATTCCTCCAAAACACTGAGCTGCCAAAACAAATGCTTCCTCTTGAGAGGATATGAATTTCGTTTTTAGGCTTTGAAGTTTCTAAGGAGGAAGCCTGTCTTCGACATTAAGGGAAAAGCCATGGCTTAGGAGTCAGCCAGGATGGGAAACCTGTGCCAGCAACTAGTGAGATAACAGGTTTATTACCTTAAACCACGAATTTCGGAAAGGAGTCCGCTGCATTTAGGACTCTAAAATTGGTTATCACAATGGTATCGATCCATAAAGACTCCGGTTGTATCATATGTTGCCTGGCTTCTGGCCCATCTGTGGCTCTGCATCCAGGTTTGGAGATGGAATTCGGAGACATGAACATACAGGCATGCCGGGAGAACTGCCACTTGCAAGAAATGCAAGTCGGTGGGAAACACAGAGGCTGGGTGATAAATGGTCTGGGACTTCCGTTTTTACGTCACCTCTGCCTCCCTTCTTACTCTTGAATATTCAGTAATAATTTTGAGGCTACTTCCTTCATTGTAGTTGTCCTGGAGTCCAGAGATGGGCCGGAGGAAAACAATTTTGTCAAGTCCGGAAGGTTTTGACTTCACAGCTCTGTTGGCCGTGTTGTTAGTAAATACAGTTTAATGAGCTGGCCACTCTGACCCATACTGTCTGGGTTTATGTGGCCAGTTTTTGAACTCTGCTGCAACAGAGTAAACAAACACCCTCCATTGCAATTTTAAAAATTGTTACTTTTTAAATTTCAGAAGTAGTAGGTGTTCACCGAAGATAATGTGTGAAGTGGAGAAAAATAGAAGAGCATAAAAATTGCCCACTGAGAGTGAAACAAACAGGCTGACCCACCTCAAAATTGACAGTGAATTCTCCATCTAAAGCACTAACATCTGAGCTAGCCATCCAGACACCTGGCATCAACAAGGACTTGGACCACATAACTCGGTATGGTTTATATTTGTTCGACACTGAGCTCGAATCATCCACTTACTGAAACTTGGAGCACTGACTTCCCTACTTAATCCAAATGTATTTCTATACATTGAGAAACTTCTTAAGTGATTAGTGGATTCACTCGATGCCACCACCCTCTAAAGCTCCTTAGGAAAGTGATTTTCTTTCTGTGGGGTGAAAAGGAAATTACAATGGCCACCCTCCTGTTTAGCCTTTTCCTTCTTGGAAATTCCCAGGCATCCTGGTGGCCATGTGTGTACCCTTGGCTGTAGTCTGTGGAGCTCCCATAGTATGCCCTGCCCTATTTCCTCTCCTGGCTCTTCTCCAGCTGAGGCCTTTCTAGAAAGGTTTTTTCCTTGCTTTGAATTTATTTTCATCTCCTTTTATTGGTTCCTTCTTCTCTGTCCTGTGAGTTGTCCAAGAACAAGGAAGAGTAAGGAAGCCTTTGCTTCTTGGAGCCAGGTGGTCATCCTGTAGCGGGCCTCACACTGCTTTCCTAGTTGTTCTTCTCTCTTGACAACCTGCTTGGGTTTATGGTTTTCAGCAAGCTGTACAGTATCAAATACCCCAGGATCCGAATTGGGGAAAAGAATACCTGGTTTGGGTTCCACGTTTGCCTGTTTCTTGTTGATTTTTTTTTTTTTTTTAAGAGAGGGAGACCAGGGAGGGGCAGAGGGAGAGGGAGAATCTCAAGCAGACTCTGTGCTGAGCATGGAACCCAACCTGGGGCTCAATCTCAAAACCCTGAGATCAAGACCTGAGCTGAAACCAAGAGTCAAACGCTTAACTGACTGAGCCATCCAAGTGCCCCTTGATCTGTTCACTTTTGAACCTTTTATTCATCAGTAGAATCCACTGCCTGTAAAGCTCATGAAATAACTGTAAAGTTGTAAATTAATTTGCAGAGATTTAGTGTTTACAACTCTTCTTGCTTTGTTGGCATACAAGGTAGTAGCTCTAGATTTCGTTTATGTTTAACTCTGATAGGTCCTTTAAGTAAATGGAGTTAGATGCTATATTTATGGATTGGAAGACTTAACATTGTTCAGATATCCTTCCCCCGAAGTGACCTAAATCAAAATCACAAAAGGGGATTTTAAAAAATTTACTAAGACCTCAACAAGCTGAATCTAAAATTTACAGGGAAATGCAAAGGACTCAAAGTAGCAAAAATAATTTTATAAAGAAAATCTAGCTGGAGGGCTTATTCTACCTGATTTCAAGGTTTACTCTAACGCAACAGATACCAGGACAGTGTGGTATTGGTGTCAGGCCAGACCTATTAGATCCGTGGAACAGGCTGGAGAGGTCCAGAAATGGACCCCCACATACAAGGTGAACAGATTTTCATCAAAGGGGCCACAGTAATTAAGTGGAGAATGGGATGGGCTTTTCCACAAGGGATGCTGGAACAATTGGGTGTCCATATGGAAGAAAGGCACCTTGATCCTTAGATTATAGGATATAACAAAAATTAACTCCAGATAGATTGTAGACTTAAAAACTCTGATATTCTTTCATGCTATTTGTTGTAATCAGCATGAGGGAGGAACAGTGTGCCAAGTGCTGAGAGGCTAACGAAGGAAGAAATGGTGTTTCTTTCTCATTTTTCCTGTACTCTGGACCACTGTTAACAAGGCCCTCTTTTGGTTGGGTAGTAACAAAACCAGAAAGCCATGTTTCTTGGTAGTACCTTTAGAGGATGGATTTTCCTTTTCCCACTTCTTCTCTTCCTCTTATTTTGCTAGTGAGTCTTACTATACCTTATGCACGATGCTCAGGAAAAGTTTTCTTTTTTCTTTTTTTTAAGTGGGCTCCAAGCCTAGCACAGAGCCCAGCATGGGGCTTGAACTCACGACTGTAAGATTGGGATCTGAGCTGAGATCAAGAGTCAGATGCTTGGGCGCCTGGGTGGCTCAGTCATTAAGCGTCTGCCTTTGGCTCAGGTCATGGTCCCAGGATCCTGGGATCGAGTCCCACATTGGGCTCCCTGCTCGGTGGGAAGCCTGCTTCTCCCTCTCCCCACTCCCCCTGCTTGTGTTCCCTCTCTCTCTGTGTCTCTCTCTGTCAAATAAATTAAAAAAAAACTTAAAAAAAAAAAAAAGAGTCAGATGCTTAACCCACTGAGCCACCCAGGCACCCCTCAGGAAAAGTTATCTTAAACAAACATGTAGTATTGAAATGTACTAGGACATCTTGTCATTTAAACAATCCCATGGCATGTTAGTAAGCAGGGAATCCTTCTGTTTAGCCAGTGGTCTTCCGGCAGCTTTATCCTAAGGTTGCGCCCACTGGAGCCCTCCTGCCCTCTAACTGGGGTATGGGGAGCATGCTGGCGGGCAAGTCTTGACTTAGCTCTGAGTCTCTGGTGAGTTTTCTGGAGGCCTCAAGCCGCAGCGCTTCCTGGACTTGTCATGACTATCGTGTTGGCTCTGTCCCGTTGCACAGACCGTGTAAATGGTAGCTGAAACTTTATATCCGTGTCTTTCTTCCACATGCTGGGTTAAAGATTGCTTTGTGACATCAGTGGGGAGCCAAAGTAAGGAGTTCACCACAACCGATGGCCGAGGAAGGGTGAAAGGAGTTCTCCCCAAATCTGAGCTGTGATGTGCAGTGTGGAGCATCATCTGCCTCTGTGGAGCCGGGGAGAGCTCTGTGCTTCGGGTAGTCTGAACTCGGTTCTGAGGTTCGCTGAAGGTCATTGAAGGTCTTGAAGCCAATAACATGATGGCCAAGTGACAGATCGAGGATCATTATTTTGTTCTTCTAATCGAACACATATTCAGAGAGCATTTCCTTTTTGGCAGGCATTGTTCTAGTTGGGGGGGGTGAGGGGGTGGGGGGGGAACTATTTGGAGCAAGACCCATGAAGATCAGGCCCTAACGGAGTCCACGTTGTAGGAATGTAAAGGCTTCTCGGTACTTTCCTCACTTGTCTCTTTCTTGAAGCACTTGTCTCTTTCTTGAAGCACTTGGCTCAAATCCAGCCAACCGTGATATCTCCTGGAGGAAGGGACTTCTCTGTCCTCTGAAATCATTTGTGTGCATTGTAGGCGCTAAGAGTATGACAGCTATTAAAGCACCTCATCTAGTGGCCGTTTGCAAAAGGGCTTAGGCTACCCTCCAGGAAACGAGACATGTCACACTTTCTTTTTTTTTAAGGGTGGTAGGAGGAGGACCAGCCTCCCCAGAGGGTGCCATATGAGTGAGGAAATATCCCGAAAGTATTTATTGAGCAAATGTATGTTTGCATGGTATAACCACATGGATCCTATTACAAACATCCAGCTGATACCCAGCTCTTCAGAGTAACATTCTGAATTCCTAAGAACTGTGCTGAACCTAAATAAGAGGAGAGCCCTCCTGTCAGCAGACCCTTTCATTTATTTCTGGAGTTCTTAGTAAGAAAGCTCTGCCAAAGGTTGGGGGAGTCTCTTTCTTTCTTTCTTTCTTTTTTAAAGATTTTATTCATTTATTTGAGAGAGTGAGCACGAGCAGCAGCAGGGGCAGAGGGAGAGGGAGACTCCCTGCTAAGCAGGGAGCCCGATGCGGGGCTCGATCCCAGGACCCTGGGATCATGACCTGAGCCAAAGGCAGACGCTCAACCATCTGAGTCACCCAGGTGCCCGATGGGGGGGGGGGGGAGTCTTATATTGGCAATGTGTTTGAAACAGGTGACATTGTCTCCTGAGCTCTCTCTGGGGTCTTGGATGTTTTGATAGGCAGAAGCCAGCCTTCCTCTGTAGTTGGAAATACCTACCTACACGGCTTGGAAATGACACACTAGAGCCCCAAGTTAAAACAGCTGATTCCACTCCCATCGTAGAACAGAAAAACATCATTTTGAAATCCTGTGTGAGTAGAATGACATTCAGACAGGATATTAATCTTCCTAGAAATTACGCCAGGAAAGTAGAATGCTTCCTCTTAAGTCTCCCCCCTGTCCTGGCTTTTGGCTTGTGTATGTATTTGTCATTTGAGCATATATGTGAAATGAATGAACTACAAATTATCTTTTGTATTTATTGATGACAAATTATTAAATGTTGTCACTTGTTTTTAGCTTAAAAACACTTGCTGAGCTATGTGTAAGTGACTTAAGGGTTAGGAGGGAACTTAAAACCATTTAACTCAGTATTTCCCGAAGAACTGATGCATGAATTGGTCTAAAAGTCAACATGGGAAAAAACAGATTTTCTATGAAGGTAAATTTATTCAAATAATTGCCTTTTATAGAAAGACATTATCCTTCCTACTCTTCAGGTTTTAAAATGGCTCTTTTTGATGAAATGATGGTGTAAGGTGGTTTTCTTAGGGGAGGACCTCAAAGACAAAGGCATCAATCAGCCCAGTTTGGGAAGGAGTGGAGATTTTCTTCTGTGGAATACCAAAGTCTGGTCATCACTCATCTAGTTGAAAACCCCATTTGACCTTTGAGTTTTCCTCTTATTACCAAGTCTCCACTGAGTTGGGGTGTTGGCACTGGGAGCCCCCACCCCAAGGCTGGTCCTCCTCTCCCCAGCTATAGCTAAGGTTGGAGAATTAGTGTTCTGTGGAACTTTCATAACCTAAACGCGGCCAGATTCTTGGGAGCCATAGCACAAGTAAGGGGAGGAAATGCAGAGTGGGCTGTGGGTCAGCTGTTTGATTCCCGGGGCCAAAGCAGAAATGCCCATGAGCTTGAGTTAGTGCCAACCACTTAATTGCATGGTAATTAAATGCTAACATGGTTGATCAGAGGAACTGTGTAATTGAAACATAATAAAATGTGGCATGCTTAGTAAGCAATTGAGTTGTCTTCCCAAGGATGTAGCCTGCACTAGGCAGGAGAAGCATGGATGTCTTTAACAGACGAACCATGAGAGACTATGGACTCTGAGAAACAAACTGAGGGTTTTAGAGGGAGGGGAGGTAGGGGGGTGGGTTAGCCCGGTGATGGGTATTAAGGAGGGCACGCACTGCATGGAGCACTGGGTGTTACACGAAAACAATGAATCGTGGATCACTACATCAAAAACTAATGATGTATTGTATGGTGACTAACATAACATAATAAAATAAAAAAAAAAAGTTGGGTTTTTTTTCTTTTTTTTTTTTTTTTTTGCAGTTCTGCCCTTTTGTTTTCTAAGGAAGATAAATAAGGTGTTTGTTTAAAGTAATGAATCCAACCCCATATCTATCATACCTGAAAACCAGATTCATAATTTTATTTATTTATTTAGATTTTATTTATTTATTTGACAGAGAGAGACACAGCGAGAGAGGGAACACAAGCAGGGGCAGTGGGAGAGGGAGAAGCAGACCTCCCGCCGAGCAGGGAGCCCGATGCGGGGCTCGATCCCAGGACCTCGGGATCATGACCTGAGCCGAAGGTAGACGCTTAACAACTGAGCCACCCAGGCACCCCTGGATTCTTACTTTTATATGAAACTTCCCCATGTGTCATTGACCAACAGGACCCCTAATGTGTGTGTGGGGGGTAGGGGACTGGTTTGCTGGGCTGCCTCCCACCTCGTGCCTGGGACGCCATCCATCTACTCTGGCTTTTACCGCTTGAGTTGCCTTGAGAGAGAGAGAGAGAGAGAGAGAGAGAGAGAAACCAGTGGCTTTGGATTCATTGTCCACATCCTTTTGTTTCCCAATCAGAAAAGGAAACATTAAGGTTAGGGACATTAGTTTCAAATTAATTCTGTATTTAAAAATCTTTTTTTGTAAGCCATGTGAAACCAACTTCTTAATACATAGGAAAAATGTTAAGGTTGGAATCATCCCAGCAGTCTGTATTTTGTCGTTCTTTTTGGTGTTGTCACTGGCAGCTTTCATTAAGCAGTTTCCAAAATGAGCTGGTAAGATGCGGTCCCAGAGCCCCCCATACGGCCTGTTGGAGTGTCCTGCTCATGACGGGTGCTGCCAGCTCTTCAGGGTCAGCACTGGGGATCCACCAGAGCACGTTCTCTGCTCAAGGGCCCAGGGGAGTGGGTTCAGAAGTACCAGCCCTGCGAGGTAGTGCCCCAGAGGGTGGGGCACACAGCTTCTGGGTCAGTCAGACTTGGGTGCCGCTTAGTGGCTTTGTGTCTTTGGGCAAATCAGTTGATCTCTTTGAGGTTCAGTTGCCTAAGCTGTAAAATGGATATTAATGCTTTCCTTAGGCAAGAGTTGAGATAATTAAGTTAATGAGGTGATCTAGAAAACGGTAGATGATGATTACATATGGGTAATACATGGATCTTGCCTGACAGTAAGACACGACTTCTTTGAACCGGGCCCAGGACTTTGCATTTCACTGAAGTTGTAAATTGTGCTTGTTGTAATCTGGGGTTCCACATGGAACTTCTGTTCCTTTTTCTCCTTCATCTGTGCCTGGTGATGTTTTGCTTGTCGCAGGCTGATGCTAGGGTAGGGTGGCTTGCAGCTTGCTGCTGTAAGGTAGACCGTGAGTACCTGGTCACCAAGAAATGTCCTCTCTCTCCCCCACTGGAGGCATCCAGGCCCTTGAACAACTCTGACAATTAATAAGATGTGTATTCTGGACACACAAGAAGACCATATCTGGAGACTCCCAAGTACCTGGTATAAAGTGACACCATATGCCCTGCTTAGGTCCAGAAAAGTTAAGGGGTAAAAGTTACAGGGCACAGATCTTCTCTGGGCTTCGTGGGTCCAGATATATTGTATTTACAATTCTGGAGTATTTGGACGGTTCCTTCCCGCAACAGTAGTGGAAATCTTAATTTGCGCTGTCTTTCCTGCTTAGTCAGTGCTGGGCTTTTCCTTCCTTCTGCCCTTAGGAGTGACCTCCAGCCACTGACACTCTCCCTGAGCTTGTGCTGTGTGGATCACATGATGAAGCAGCTACTAGCAGCACTTGGTATCAGCGGTACATGAACGTGGCAAAAATACGGGCACTTGAGGAATCTGGTGGTCTGTTGCTTATGTTTAGGAATGTTCATGAGAATATAGGAATTACCCTATATTTTGTCACAAAAGACCCAGCACCCAGCCGAGCCCCAAAAGAGTTGGGCTTGGCTCCAAACTGTGCATTGGAGGCTTGTGAAAATTTCTTGGAATTATTTTTTTTCTTACTAATATTTGGATTTCACATTCCATCCCATAGTGCATTCTGTTTTAATGTAGAAATGGTATTTTTCTTCCCAAATACTTGAAGAGGATTGACTTGCCTGGAAAAGATGACACATTGATCCTGCAGCTCCCCTCCTTGCTGTGCACCCCTGCACACCCCCGTGCACCCCTGCACACGCCTGCAGGCACACCCCCTACCTGAGAAGCAGAGTCTGGTCTGCCACTGGCAGGAGGTTTTGTGGGAGGCTGTAGCCATAATTCCTGGAGTTTACCCCGAACTTTCAGGATTAACCTTTCATGGATTGATCATTATGGAGTTTGTAGAGATTAATGTATCTAACTCGGGATGAGGCTATTTGTCTTCAAACTGGTCTTCTGGGCTAGAGTGAAATTAGAACCCTATTTTCCTAGATTTCTTTAGTGAAAACAAAAAAAAGGTCTTCAGATGGTCTCTTGGGATGTCTTTCTGAGAAGCCACCATCTTAATGTAGCAGTGACCCTGGTTGGTTTTGCAGCATCTGTGAGGAGCTCGGACTTACCTCCCTCCTTGTGGTGCCCTGGTTTTCAGTGTCTGGTCTTGGCTGATACCTGAAGGAATACTCTCTGTTGACTACCAAGCTCTTGTCCTGGGTCAGAACTAGAGGCAGAGAAGTAGGAAGTTAGTACTGTTGAGCTGACTTGTACACATTTGCTGCATCACACACCCATTTGGCCTCTCGATGTGCTTGTCTACCTGTTAGTAGGCGTAGGTGTGTACCTTGTTCCCCAAAGCCCAGCTTCTGTGAATTTTCCTTTGCGGAGCCTCTTCTGGTCCACTTAATACCTGCTTTCAGGTGGGAGGTTGTATCTTGCTTGCCTGAGCTTCTGTGACATGTTGTCTCACCACAGTGCTGGTTTCCTTTTGCTTTGTCATAGAGCTGTGTTCCAAGGGGTGGATTTCCTTCATCTTTGGCGGGGGGTGGGGGTTGGGTTGCGGGGGAGGGAGTGCACCTGGTAACCATGTAGACCTGGGTTTACTTCTCCTGATCCTGAGCCCGGCCCTTGGGCAAGTCCACGAGTACTCCAGTGGCCCCATCAGTGAAGTGGCCCATCGCTCTTTTCTTGTGGGGTGGTCTTAGGAATGAAAGCATGGTGTAACAGACACATAACGGGTCTGATGAAGTGCTGGTAACATGGGAAGCATGTGATAAATGCCATTTCTTTGCTTAGTGTCCAATCCAAATAGGGCCTGGAAGAAACTCTGTGTGAAATTGGTGCTCAGTAAATACTGAAGAGCTAACCCTCCTAGAACCTGGTATTTTGCAGCTACAGATTAAAGTGGCATAGAAGCCTGTACCCAGCCTGTTGGAGCTCTGACTGGCTCTCTTTCCCTGATGTTTGTCTTTACTAGGAGCAAAGAATGTTCCAGATCTCTTACGTGTTAACTCCGCCGACAACTGAAACAAAAGAGAGAAGGACAACCCCTTCTTAGGGAGTGGGCAGAAATTCCAATTTCAATTTACCTATGATTTTGAGAACCTACCTTTCCACTTTCTTATTCAGTCTATACTCATAGCACACACAATGACTTGCCCTTCTTCCTCCTGTCACAAATCTCTTGAAGGCTATTAGCCTAATACGCACACAGCTCCAACTTTTTCTTAGTTCTTTGCAGTAATTCATTTCCCAGAGGCTCTTTATGAGAGCAGAACTTTTGAATAGACTAGGAATGAGGTTGTGACCAATTCCATTATGTCAGTAGTGTTATGGAAAAAAAACAAAACTTCATCCATTGTGTCAATGAACTATAATTCTGTTTAAAAGGTCAAATGTGTGATGCCTTCGAGAAAGCTCCCCAGTGTTCTCCCTTGGGAAGTATGTATGATATGTTGGGAACAAAGTTTTAATGTGGCATTTCTTTTCCCCAAAGATCTTTGATAACTTGTGTTAGATGAAGTTCTTTAACTGTGGTCATTAATTCCGAGTAGTCATTAGCCTGTAAATGCAATCTGCCCTTCAGGTACCATTGCAGAGATTGTAGCTGTTGCTGCGCATCTGCATTTGACAGAAGGAAGAAGACCGACATCTACGGGTCAGTTTGGTGTATTATTTCAAATCAGGGAAATTTTCTGTCAGGTTGTGATTGTAATTGAAGTGTTAAAGACTTGGGGAGGGGTAAATTGCATTTAATCTCTCAGCAGCCTTTAGAGTGAGAGAGATTGGACAGATACTGTCACTAAATAACTGACATTGCTACTGAGAAGCGTTAAGTCAGTTGCTGTCTTTGTCCTTTTGGGGTGCAGAATTACCAAACTGGGGACGCACAAACTTTGCCTAAAGGAAGTGAATCAGCCATATGCATTTTTCTTAAAGACCAGGGGAAGCAGAAAGGTAAGATTGGAACGTTGTGCGGGCAGGAGCTGGTGTGCAAGAGCACGTGTGATTTCGAAACCCCCCCTCCCCCTACCTGTTGAATTCAAGGTCTGAGGCCCATCCTAATGCTAATATTTTATCACTGGTACTTCTCTTAGTTTTGTGATCTTCTACTTAAATCGGTATGGTAGGTAGCTGTCCCCAGCCATCCCCGCTCCCCTCCCCAATATAATTTTAATCCCTGCCAAAAGGAAATGGATTGCATTGGTTAGCTATTGTGAACTTTAGTTCAGCAGTGTCTGTGAGATTCATCCATGTCTTTGTTAGTATCAAAAGTTTGTTCATCTTTGTTGCAGGAGGGTAACCCATGGTGTGAATATACTGTGATTGATCCATTTTACTGCCAGTGGAAATTGTTGTAGTTTCCAGATTTTTGGCTATGCTAAAGAGCCAATGATCTGTGGTCTTGTTTGCTGGTGTACCTGTGCATGCGAATTGTTCTTTCCCCTTTTCTTTGAGAGAGGACTACTGCAGGGTCCTATTTGTCCAGTTGAGTTAAGTTTCTGATGAGTAATCTCACTTAAGAAAGGGATGCTAGAGGTTTGCAAGATGGTTCATTGTGCAGATGTTAGCCTTAGGCTTGTCTGTGTAGACGTGCTACCAATGACTAAATGATCAATATTCCAGAGAAAACAGCCATAGGGTTTCTGATTTTCTAATTTTATCTTAATTTTAAGTGCCCTGTGTACATGTTTGTGTTCTTCTGTCAGACTCCCGTGAATTCTTTTTGGCAGTGGAGAGATGGTAAAATAGAAGCAAATCCAGCAGAACATAGTTGTGTTCCTCCCACAGGCACTCATTGCCTTTCCTTCACGTGTGTCGGTTTTGTCTCATACCAGCTACACTTGCACTTTGTCCCTCCCATGCAGTGCCTGACTCAAACCCATGCTGGTCTCCTCCCTTTCCAACCAGGTCCTGAGTGGGGGAAGGGAGCTCTGCCATGACAGGACTGTGGCCCAGAGGCGGCCAACAGTTGTATAGGCGAATCCCCAAACTGAAGACCTGAGAATTGGACTGTGCCTTGTGGGTTATCTAGTCCAACCAGCTCTTTTTGCAGATAAGACACAGGTTTAGACAGGTAAAGTGACTTGTCCAAGTAGAACCCATGTTTTACTGTTCCAGGTGCACCTTGTCTTCTATTACTTACTGACCGAAGGTAAGGCGGTATTGAAAGAGGGCTTGATGCGCTCCTAATTGATTATTGGTTTTGCCAAATGAGAGCTTTCATTGTATATTGTCTTGCTGAAAAATCTTTTTTTTTTTTTTTAAAGATTTTATTTATTTATTTGTCAGAGAGAGAGAGCGAGCACAAGCAGGGGGAGTGGCAGGTGGAGGGAGAAGCAGGCTCCCTGAGCCCGATGTAGGACTCGATCCCAGGACCCCGGGATCATGACCTGAGCCGAAGGCAGATGCTTAGCCGACTGAGCCACCTAGGTGTCCCTTTTTTTTTTTTTTCCCTTGAACTGTATAGTTAACATACGGTGTGACAGTTTCAGGTGTCCAATACAATGATTCAACAATGCTATGCATTACTCAGTGTTCATCATGATAAGTGTTCTCTGAATCCCCTTCACCTGTTTCACTCATACCCCACCCACTTCCCCTATGTAACCATCAGTTCTCTGGAGTTAGTCTGTTTCTAGGTTTGTGTCTCTCTCCTTTGTTTTCCTTTGCTCATTTGTTTTTTAAATTCCACATATGAGTGAAATCATACGGTATTTGTCTTTCTCTGACTTATTTCGCTTAGCATAATACTCCCTAGCTCCATCCATGTCTTTGCAAATGGCAAGATTTCATTCTTTCTATGGCTGAGTAATAATCCAGTGTGTGTGTGTGTGTGTGTACGTACCACATCTTCTTTATCCATTCATCTATCGATGGACACTTGGACTGTTTCCATATCTTGGCTATTGTAAATAATGCTGCAATAAACATAGGGTTGCATGTATCCCTTTGAGTTAATGTTCTTGTATTCTTGGGTAAATACCCAGTAGTGCAATTATTGGATCATAAGGTAGTTCCATTTTTAATTTTTTGAGGAAACTCCATACTGTTTTCCACAGTGGCTGCACCAGTTTGCATTTCCACCAATAATGCACAAGGTTCTTTTTTCTCCAAATCCTGGCCAACACCTGTTGTTTCTTGTGTTTCTGACTTTAGCCATTCTGACAGGTGTGAGGTGATCTCTCATTGTAGTTTTGATTTGTATTTCCCTGAAGATGAGTGATGTTGAGCATCTTTTCATGTGTCTGTTTGCCATCTGTAATGAAATGAGAGCTTTTAAATTGGGTTCAGAATAATGTGTGATTTTTCCATTCTCTCCTCTGGGCAAATGACACACAGCATCCTGCCCTCTTGGGTTTATGTCCTCAGTGTTTTCCTGTGGGTTGTACATTTATTTTGGTCCTACTCACATTATGTGAACATTTAGTTAAGAGTTTTGCTGCTTTTCCTGAAGAATTCTAAATTTCACCTGAGATTGGCTTTGACTATCAACAATATAAAATTGGCCTGTCCGATGAGGGAAGACACTCACTGCACAGAGTTGTTGATGACCTATGGTTATCTCCCTTCCTTTGATTTCAACTTTGGGTGTGTGCTTGCTTGTAGACAGCTGTGACAATCTGGCTTTCTCCTCCTGCCTCTTATTTCTCCCCCTGATTAAAGGCCGGTTGTCCTTCTGCCTTCCATGTCATCAGTCCCTGCCTGTCTGGCTGATAGGACAGAAGCTCTGGCAGGCAAGTGATCCATCCTATTACTACTCATTTGCCTTACACGATGTAATCATTCTGACTAGCTGTGCCTAGCATCCTTTTGATAGCAGAAAGCTTTTGAGCTTTTTATGTGAAATTGTAGATAGGCAGTGAGGTAAGCAATTATGTGATAAGGAGGAAGAACTGTATTTTCAGAAACTTGGTCCTGAGTTTTATTGCAAAGGTGTGGAATAGAGAGGAGGGAAACCGTGGGTTTCATGTGGACCATCAAATGATGGTATTGCTCTAGGATGCTGGAGCTTGGAAGACAGTGTGGAGCCACCCCTCCCATTCACCATGTGGGCAGCTCCTCACTGGTACTGTTTCATTAGAGATCAGTGAAGGCCAGTGAGTGAGCTAGTCAGAGTGTGGTGGAGGGTGGATGGTAGAGGTGGCTGTTTCTACAGCCAAGGGCATCTAGAGCTTATGTTACTAACTTGGAGTATAATGACCTTCCTCCTCCTCCTGTTCTGTACTTTCAGTGTCCCCCATTCACTGTCTCCCACCCCCATTGCTGTGTCTGGCCTTACCTCTTGTAATTTGTCTGTCTAGCTTTACTGCGCTGAAGGCTCAGCCCTCTCCGTTTGTCCGTTTTTTTGTTTTGTTTTGTTTTGTGTTGTTTTTTTGAACACCCTAAACTGCTCTCAGTGGGAAATCACTGTAAAGTCTGAAGTATTCTATTTGGAATAAAATGGGAGGTTTCAATGTTTTTATTTGAAAAATGACTGTTGAATCCGTGTAGAAACAAAGGTACCACAAGCAAAAATGTTCTTGTTTTCCTTTTGTCAATTTATTAGGGGTTGTGGTTGTTTACCCCTCCCCCGTTCTGTAGGGCCCTGGAGAAAAATGAGGTGGTGATTGGTGTTTTGTAATGAATCTGACTAATTATTTCCCACTCCAACGTTTTAGTTTTGTGCCTATTTACTTTTTAGCAAAAATAACTTTTCCCTGGAGGTTGTTGGGAGATTTTATTTATATTCTAATTTGGTTAAAGGCTCAAACATACTACTAGCATTATTATGAGAAAAGTGGGAGCTTCTTGTCTTAGCAAATTTCCTACTGTGAAAAACAAACATGTTAACTCTTCTTTGGGACCTACTGATTTGATGATAAAAGGGTTGACTGGACATGTTGAGCAAATGTATCCTTTTTTCTTGTTGCTGGAATTATCATGAGAGACTCCACAGCCTTCTCCTGGGTTTCGTACATACGTACTTCATTTTCCTGCGCGTAGTACTTGACCTTGAGCTATTGAAGCCTCTGTTTCCAGCTTCATCTGGAAAATGGGAGTGATGATTTTCCCTATCCATGAGGTTGCTGTGTGAGTGAGAGTGGTACACAGGGCACTTATATTGGCCTAGCACATAGTGAATACTCATCACATGCCCTCCTTTGAGTTGCTTGTGTCTAAGGCAGGAAGGCATATAGGGCTTGGTGGAGGTTGGAGGAGCATGGCTGTTTGAAGACAAATAGAATCGGGTTCAGATTTCAGGTCACTAGCTAGCATATGATACTGGGTAAGAGCTGAAACTTGTCTGAGCCTCAGGTTCTTAAACAACATTCTTAACATTCCTGTCTGCCTCATGAGAGTGTTTTGAGGACCCATTGGGATAATGCATGCAAAAGTATGGTGCACAGTAGAGAGCCACTGTGACTGTTGCCTTCTTAGTGTGGGTTAGAAGTATAATGACGAAAGAATACATACTAGTTGAGATGTATTGAGCACTTGTGCTACACTAAGTTCTAAGTGGGGTTAAAAGTGTTGCTTAAGCTTCATAAAGATTTCCAGAGGTAGTTACTCCTCATATTCCCATCTTACAGATAAACTGAGGCATTAAATGGTGAAGCAACTTGGCCAAGGTCATAGAGCTGTAAGTGGCAGAGCCCACAGTATTGACCACAGCTGGGCCAGTATAACCCTGTTAAACCCTTTTCTCCTGACTTTGCTTTTTACACAAACGGAAGACATCACTGCAACACTTGAGGTGGCTGGCCTAGCACCCTTGGGTGGGGAAAGTATTTCTCACTTACATTTGTAAATATCTCCTAAATATTAACAGGAACCAAGTGAGGAGGTTTTGGCCTGGGCCCCGTTGGTTTTTCTGTCACTGCTCACACCCTTATTTTAAGCTGCTTCCCTAGTGGCTCATTAAATGAGACACTGAGGGAATTTGCTTCCTGTGCCTTTTCAATTTAAGTCATTAGCAAGAGATGATGATAGCATATTAAATAAGCTTAACCTTGGAAGTTCTGCCTCTCTGCAAGATGGAGAATTGGAAATCAAGGACTCCAGGATTCTTCTGTCTTCATAGGCTGACTGATGGAGGGTACGGCCGCTGCTAGGCGTGGGCCAGAAAGCAAAAGTGATGGGGGAGGCGGGAGAAGAAAGTGGGTCCCGTCAGGGGCACAGACTATAATTTGTTGCAGCTAATTTGTTTGATGGTTGAAAACTATAAAACTGGCTGTAGAATTTTTAATAAAGTGTAGTTTCTGGAAGGGAGTGTGTTATGCATATGTGAAGTTAAAATAGTATTTCCAAGCAAATAATCTTAAAGTTCCTGAAGCCTTTCAGTTACTGTCTAAAAAAGGAGGAAAAAAAGTTTGAGCCAAGAACGGAGGAATATATGCCATCTTTTTTGGGGGATCTGAAATCTTTACCATGGTAGAATTATATGTCTCCCCAAATTGTGTTCATTAATTGTCCCTTCCGAAGAGAAATGGCACATGTCTAGCTCCTGGCTTTTTGGAAGAACCTGAAATTTCCCCCCGAAGTTTGTTGAAGGTACAAGAGCTGAGTAGGTTACGTATGCACAAACGTATGTGTATATACAGTGCTCACACAGACTTCGTAAGTGGCTTAAAAGAAAATGACCCTCAAAGCTTCCATCTTGAATGAACAGGGACATAGAATTGTGTATAGCTTTTATTTCTACCCCTCTGTCGGCAGTGGGACAATAAATCCAATCTTTCTTTGAAACATGAATTGTAGCCACAGTGCAGGGACCAAGGAAGTGGATGGAAAGGTGACCATATGTGTTAGGTGGGAAAAGGAGCATCAAGTTGTGCATTTAAGAGATTCAGGATCACTCACTTAGTAGTTTATTTAAAAGTAAGTCAGTTGTAGGGCGCCTGGGTGGCTCAGTTGGTTAAGCGACTGCCTTCGGCTCAGGTCATGATCCCAGGGTCCTGGGATCGAGTCCCGCATCGGGCTCCCTGCTCTGCGGCAAGCCTGCTTCTCCCTCTCCCGCTCCCCCTGCTTGTGTTCCCTCTCTCGCTGTGTCTCTTTCTGTCAAATAAATAAATAAAATCTTTAAAAAAAAAAAATAAATAAAAAAAATAAAAATAAATAAATAAATAAAAGTAAGTCAGTTGTAGAAGTTGAACTTACTAGGGGGGTGCAGGGCATGTATTTGGATGAACAACCTGCCGTTCTGAGCCCGTCTTTGTTCATAACGTGCATTAGAAATGCCCACCTCGTGGAGAAGGTGTAAAGAAGCTGCTGGATTGATAGAGGTGAAGAGTTCGAATTGGAACCGACATACCACAAGTGTTCAGTTAGTGGTAGTTGCCATTTTTTTTTTAATTTTTTTTTATTCTTATGTTAATCCCCATACATTACATCATTAGTTTTAGATGTAGTGTTCCATGATTCATTGTTTGTGCATAACACCCAGTGCTCCATGCAGAATGTGCCCTCCTCAATACCCATCACCAGGCTAACCCATCCTCCCACCCCCCTCCCCTCTAGAACCCTCAGTTTGTTTTTCAGAGTCCATCGTCTCTCATGGTTTGTCTACCCCTCTGATTTCCCCCCCTTCATTCTTCGCCTCCCACTACCTCCTCCTTCTTCTTCTTCTTTTTTTTTTCCTTAACATATATTGCATTATTTGTTTCAGAGGTACAGATCTGAGATTCAACAGTCTTGCACAATTCACAGCGCTTACCAGAGCACATACCCTCCCCAGTGTCTATCACCCAGTCACCCCATCCCTCCCACCCCACCCCCCACTCCAGCAACCCTCAGTTTGTTTCCTGCGATTAAGAATTCCTCATATCAGTGAGGTCATATGATACATGTCTTTCTCTGTTTGACTTATTTCGCTCAACATAATACCCTCCAGTTCCATCCATGTCGTTGCAAATGGCAAGATCTCATTCCTTTTGATGGCTGCATAATATTCCATTGTATATATATACCACATCTTCTTTATCCATTCATCTGTTGATGGACATCTTGGCTCTTTCCACAGTTTGGCTATTGTGGACATTGCTGCTATAAACATCGGGGTGCACGTACCCTTTCGGATCCCTACTTTTGTATCTTTGGGGTAAATACCCAGTAGTGCAATTGCTGGATCATAGGGTAGCTCTATTTTCAACTTTTTGAGGAACCTCCATACTGTTTTCCAGAGTGGCTGCACCAGCTTGCATTCCCACCAACAGTGTAGGAGGGTTCCCCTTTCTCCGCATCCCCGCCAACATCTGTCGTTTCCTGACTTGTTCATTTTAGCCATTCTGACTGGTGTGAGGTGGTATCTCATTGAGGTTTTGATTTGGATTTCCCTGATGCCGAGCGATATTGAGCACTTTTTCATGTGTCTGTTGGCCATTTGGATGTCTTCTTTGGGAAAATGTCTGTTCATGTCTTCTGCCCATTTCTTGATTGGATTCTTTGTTCTTTGGGTGCTGAGTTTGATGAGTTCTTTATAGATTTTGGATACCAGTCCTTTATCTGATATGTCATTTGCAAATATCTTCTCCCATTCTGTCGGTTGTCTTTTGGTTTTGTTGACTGTTTCCTTTGCTTTGCAAAAGCTTTTTATCTTGATGAAGTCCCAATAGTTCATTTTTGCCCTTGCTTCCCTTGCCTTTGGCGATGTTTCTAGGAAGAAGTTGCTTCGGCTAAGGTCAAAGAGGTTGCTGCCTGTGTTCTCCTTTAGGATTTTGATGGACTCCTGTCTCACATTGAGGTCTTTCAACCATTTGGAGTCTATTTTTGTGTGTGGTGTAAGGAAATGGTCCAGTTTCATTCTTCTGCATGTGGCTATCCAATTTTCCCAACACCATTTGTTGAAGAGACTGTCTTTTTTCCATTGG
This sequence comes from Neomonachus schauinslandi, assembly GCF_002201575.2. Taxonomy (NCBI): domain Eukaryota; kingdom Metazoa; phylum Chordata; class Mammalia; order Carnivora; family Phocidae; genus Neomonachus; species Neomonachus schauinslandi. The sequence goes on from NC_058411.1 coordinate 101,207,330, forward strand.
ACATTCTTTCCTACTTTGTCAGAGATTAGTTGACCATAGAGTTGAGGGTCCAGTTCTGGGCTCTCTATTCTGTTCCATTGATCTATGTGCCTGTTTTTGTGCCAGTACCATGCTGTCTTGATGATTACAGCTTTGTAATAGAGCTGGAAGTCCGGAATTGTGATGCCGCCAGCTTTGCTTTTCTTTTTCAACATTCCTCTGGCTATGCGGGGTCTTTTCTGGTTCCATACGAATTTTAGGATTATTGGTTCCATTTCTTTGAAAAAAGTGGATGGTATTTGGATGGGGATTGCATTGAATGTGTAGATTGCTCTAGGTAGCATTGACATCTTCACAATATTTGTTCTTCCAATCCATGAGCATGGAACGTTTTTCCATTTCTTTATGTCTTCCTCAATTTCTTTCATGAGTATTTTATAGTTTTCTGAGTACAGATCCTTTGTCTCTTTGGTTAGATTTATTCCTAGGTATCTTATGGTTTTGGGTGCAATTGTAAATGGGATCGACTCCTTAATTTCTCTTTCTTCTGTCTTGTTGGTGTATAGGAATGCCACTGACTTCTGTGCATTGATTTTATATCCTGCCACTTTACTGAATTCCTGTATGAGTTCTAGCAGTTTTGGGGTGGAGTCTTTGGGGTTTTCCACATAAAGTATCATATCATCTGCAAAGAGTGAGAGTTTGACTTCTTCTTTGCCGATTTGGATGCCTTTTATTTCTTTTTGTTGTCTGATTGCTGTGGCTAGGACTTCCAATACTATGTTGAATAGCAGTGGTGATAGTGGACATCCCTGCCATGTTCCTGACCTTAGGGGGAATGCTCTCAGTTTTTCCCCATTGAGAATGATATTTGCTGTAGGTTCTTTATAGATGGCTTTTAGGTAGTTGCCGTTTGTATGGAAAATGCTTGAAGTCACATTGGTCAAATTGTTTACTGGAGTTACTTTGGTAGAGGTGGGGAACAGGGACGGAATTCGGTTTGGATTTGTTCCACCAGCATGTTATACCTTAAATAGCTGGAAAATCAGAAAGATGGAAAAAAATCTGAGGGAGACAGGATGATTCATAAAGTAATCTCTTGGATGGCTTTCTTTTCACTCTTACTAGGTGAATTTGTTGTCGAACACTGACCTCTGTGCTCTGGAGCCGAAATATGTTAAATGAAAATAGAGTTTGGGATAAAGAAGAACAATAACTTTATTGCTTTGCCGGGCAAAGGAGCCTGCAGCAGGCTATGGCCTTCAAAACTGCAAGTCGGTCCCGGGGGGGAAGGGGCTGGCTGGGGTGCGGGGAGTGGGGGGATGGTTCATAGGAAAATAGAGGGTCTGGCTGATTTTGACAGGAGTTGTGTATGTGCTGCCAGCCTTGTTTGTCACGTTTTCAGGGTGGTATTGGGTTCCTTAAAAAAAAAGCTAAGAAGGGACGAGGGGAGGTATGCAGAAGAGAGGAAAAAGGTTAGTTTAAAATTGAGCTTTGCTGAAGCATTAGTGCAGCCATTTGTTTTTTTTGTTCAGCTTGATGCTTTTAGGCGGTTTCAATTTTGCTACAGTGGGACATTTTACCTTTGTATGGAGTTGCTTAATTTTTGAGAGGAGTGTATATGTTTCATACTTTACATACTTTGTCCTCACCAGGGTGAAGGGTTAAATGAGATTGCTTTCCCTGGTGGCTTGAATGGGAGGAAGGAGAGAGCATTGCACTTGAAGCCCTGCCCTTCTTTTTGCTGTCATTCCTTTGTCCCTCACACAGGTTGACAGTGAAGTGTGTCTAGTTCTTTGAATTCTGGGCCAAAGGTGGAGAAACAGCAAGCACACCTGATGCCCGAAGGGAGAGGTGACCAAAAGTGGTTTCTCTGTGCCCTGTAGATGACATCCCACCTTTGTCTGTCTTCCCTGTGGCTGACTTTTTGATGTCTGTGTGGTGAGTTTGAGGAGAGTAAACACTGGGGGCCCTGGAGTAAGGTTAATATGGCCCCTTATGGACACGTCACTCGCATGGTTGACATTGGGCTCTAAGACAAATGGGGAGACTCTTAAGGATTAAAGCAGGGTGTCTGAGTGGCTGACTTCTCCCTTTTAAGATAAGAAAGATAGCAAGAAACAACCTATGTCAGTAAATCCTGGGGAAAAACTTTTTGGGGGAGACAAACTATACAGCTTGTTGGTTTCTATATTGCATCAAGGGATTTATTTCCAAGTAAGGTTTTAGGCTGGTGGTGGTCGTCGCTTACAAGTTCTCATGAATGAGAAATGGGTCAGCTTGCCATGGTGCTGCCCAGCCAGTTGTGTGAGCAGGTCTGTACGGGATCCTGGCAGCCAGACCCAGCACCCTCCTGCTCACCCCCTGGGCTTCCTGCAGTTAACTATTTCTGATGCACTTGGAAGTGAACATCTTTTTGCCAGAGGTTTTTTGTTTTTTTTGTTTTTTTTTTTTTAGCAGGGGTGGGCATTTTTTTATTTCCTTTTTAAAATTACTACTTTTTGGGGCGCCTGGGTGGCTCAGTCGTTAAGCGTCTGCCTTCGGCTCAGGTCATGATCCCAGGGTCCTGAGATCGAGCCCCGCATCAGGCTCCCTGCTCGGCCAGGAGCCTGCTTCTCCCTCTCCCACTCGCCCTGCTTGTGTTCCCTCTCTAGCTGTCTCTCTCTCGCTCTGTCAAATAAATAAAATAAAATCTTTAAAATTACTACTTTTTTTTTTTTTTTTTTTTTAAGCAAATCAGTGACTTGCTAACCCTTGAGGCTTTCTAAGAATGTTCTTCTGTTTGGCAGGTTTCCTTGCTAGTTTATTCTGCCTTTTTTGTTGTATTTTCTTGCAGCTGACATTTTCAGGACAGAATGACGCCCAGCGTCAATTTCCGAGTTCAAAAGCCAGAGAAGAAAATTGCATCTTCTGGGGCGCCTGGGTGGCTCAGTTGGTTAAGCGACTGCCTCCGGCTCGGGTCATGATCCCGGAGTCCCGGGATCGAGTCCCACGTCAGGCTCCCTGCTCAGCGGGGAGTCTGCTTCTCCCTCTGACCCTCCTCCCTCTCATGCTCTGTCTCTCATTCTCTCTCTCGCAAATAAATAAAATCTTAAAAAAAAAAAAAAATTGCATCTTCTCCCTCTGATGTGCAATTAACTTTGACTTTGACAAAGATTCCCTCACCCTGTTGGGATGTGGGAGAATGTTATAAAGGATTTGGAAAACGTTAACAAAATGAATGGTTTGCCCTGAAATTGCTTTCCCACACACACACATTCCCCACCCCTCCTCCAAAGCACACAGAGACACACAATTCCATGGATCCCAGGGTTGGGAATCAGGCATCAAAAGTTATCTACAATTTAGATACTCTTACCTTCTTTAAGTATGCCAGGTGTTTCTCAGAGTCAGAAGTTTATAAAGTGTATCATTGTGCAGCTGTTTCAACAGAGCCCTCAAGCCAGCAACAAGGGGAAATCCATCCCAGAGAGAACAAGCTAGACTGGGCCATTGCAGTGCCGCTGGGGGAGACCGAGTGTTCACCTGAGAGGTGACTTAACATTCTCAGTGGGGTATGGACAGGGTAGTGTTATCCTGTACTTCCCCATCTGTGAAGCCCCAAAATAAACAACTTTGGATACCTCTGCCTCCTCTCACACCTCATCCTGCCACCTGATGGAGAGGTTAGAGGGTTCTACTTCCATACTGGTAAAAAGCTGCGTGATCTTAAGTCGTAGACCATTTTATTAGTAGCTGGCATTCTAAGAGGGGCACTACACTGAGTATACTATGTGAACGGTCTTAGTTCATCCTCTCAAGAACTCTGAGCAAGGGATGAGCAAACTGGGGCTTAGAGCAGGTTATGGAGTTGGGACCTCACGCCCAAGTCTACGGAGATTCCAAAGCTGTTGGTAGAATGTAAATCTGCAACATTGCTAATGTGGGGCATGTAATAATTCTAAACTTGTTTGCCCTTAATAGTTTCTCAAATACAGAGAAGGTAACTGACTGAATGTCAAAGGGAGAAGTTGACAACACCATGGCATAGTGGGAGAATTTAACACACCTTTCTTAGTAATTGAAATATCAGACAAACAAAATAGTAAAGACATAGAAACTTAATCTAATGGACATGTATAGAACACAGCTCCTGTACCTGGAGCATACTTCTTTTTTTAAATTTTTTATTGTTATGTTAATCCCCATACATTACATCATTAGTTTTAGATGTAGTGTTCCATGATTCATTGTTTGTGCATAACACCCAGTGCTCCATGCAGAACGTGCCCTCCTCAATACCCATCACCAGGCTAACCCATCCCCCCACACCCCTCCCCTCTAGAACCCTCAGTTTGTTTCTCAGAGTCCATTGTCTCTCATGGTTCGTCCACCCCTCCGATTTCTGGAGCATACTTCTTAAAGTGCACAATGGAACGTGTTTGGAAAGTGACCACATGTATCTTAAAATTTTATTTTTCTTTTATTTATTTGACAGAGAGCATGAGCAGGGGGCAGCGACAGGCAGAGGGAGAGGGAGAAGCAGGCTTCCCACTGAGCAGGGAGCCCAGCCTGATGTGGCGCTCGATCCCAGGACCCTGGGATTATGACCTGAGCCGAAGGCAGACACTTAACTGACTGAGCCACCCAGGCACCCCTTAAAATTAAAAATTAAAACTAGTTAAGTTAGAAATTAAAGACAAAAGGAAGTGATTTGCCCATGCTCTAGGATTGTGAAATAACCTTCAGTTCCTTTGCCATATGGAGCATAAGGACCTCAGCTGGGAAGAGCTCACAGTCCTGGGGGTGACCTGGAGACAGAGCAGTAGGGACGGGAGTCCACCCTGCGCCCCCATCCCCTGCCACCCATGGTTACTGAGGATTAGGAGCTGTTCCTATTTCCTTGTGAGGGACCCAGGGTGTCGGGTTCTTTGACACAGAGACCACTCTCTGCTTCCCAGTTAGGCATTTTGTAAATATATATCCCTACCTTGACAGTCCCTGAGGAGGGAAAGTCCTTAAAACCATCCGGGACTCCTTGTTTATGGGAATTCTGGGCTATTCCAGCATTCCTATGCCCTGATAACATAGCCTTTTCAAGGTGGGGGAATTAAAGTGTCTTGTTGGTACATAAATTAAAATTATTGCCTTTTAAAAAACTGAAGAGGAGCTTTGTAGATGGAAGATTTTACACTCCAAGTTTTTTATTAATGCTACAGTTCCCATCCTCACAGGGATGCGTGCAGGAAGAGGTTTTGGCTTCCTCATTGGAGCTCAGTGGTGCTGAGGCAGAGTGCTGTACTCTCAGGCCATTGGCAGAACTGTGCTTGAGGTTAGTACCGTTTCTTTCCTTCGGTAACGTTAGAATTCAGTTTGCTCTTTTCCTCAGGTATCAGAAATTGGTGAAAATTGACTGCAATCAGCTTCGTCTTGCCAGCTTTAACTTCCTGTACTTTGTTTGCTTGTATTACACCCTTAGTAACAGTGTGTCACTTGTGCCTCGCAGAACTATGGGACATGGGATTAGACTTGGGGGCTGTTTTATCCAGAAGGACCCCTGGGGTGGTTGAAGGGCTGTACAGACTAAGCCCCAGGGAGGCGGCGTCTCCACAGGTGCTGTTGGTTTTCAGCAGAGCTGAGAGGGGCCGGATGCCACCCTCCTCCATCAGCTCACCATACCCCTGCCTGTAGTTCAGGCCGCCTGGGCCATTCTCCCTCCCGTACCGTCTTGCTGTGGCATTCTGATCCTCTCTGCTGTCTGGACTCCTTGTGGCACGGTGTTGGATCCGTGCCCGTGCTGCCCGTGCGAACTGCTAGAAGACCAGCTGAAAGAGGAGCGAACAAAAGGCTTTAGTCCTACATTAATGCTGGAAGTGGGCACGAAGGGTGACAAGAGTGGCAGTGATGAGGGCGCCTGGGTGGCTCAGTCGGTTAAGCGACTGCCTTCGGCTCAGGTCATGATCCTGGAGTCCCGGCATCGAGTCCCGCATCGGGCTCCCTGCTCAGCAGGGGATCTGCTTCTCCCTCTGCCCTCTTCCCTCTCGTACTCTCTGTCTCTCATTCTCTCTCTCTCAAATAAATAAATAAAATCTTAAAAAAAAAAGTGGCAGTGATGGACTTGGTCATGTAGATCATGCATTTATTATTTCATTAGCTGGGCTCTTGTTCTCTGGGAGCTTATCCTGCATGTGTGCAGATGAAGCCATGAGTAACGGAAAAGTTACGCCAATAGAGTTCACAAGATTAAGGCTATGCGTGGGTTTTGCAGTGTATGTGCATATAGAGCAACCGATGGCTGTATAGAGTCCATTACAGTCCATACGTGCATCTGTAGTACACACACTTGCATACACATACCGGTACACGCACACATGCACCCCGGGTACCAGAGACACTGAGCCATGAGCTTCCCTTTGATGCTTGGGAAGGCTTCCAGGGAAAATTCTAGGGACATGGGCGTTGGGAGCAGGTGTTGGCTTTTTGGACCCATGCAGCTGGTGGAACTAGGGAAGCTAGCAGGTGTTTCAAGTTATCTTTGAATTCTCCAGGGATCATTTTAGGTGATGAATAGGCAAGTGATTATATGGCAAGGTTTCGTCGTCTCTGGGATGTATGCTGAATGTCCCTGTGGCACCCATTGTAGGGTCCTGGCTGGTTGAAGTGGGGACTTTGTCCTTGTACTCCTGGGGTTGGGGATAAAATTCCCAATGCTTCTGCCTCGAGAAACCATTGGCTTGTATTGTGGGTGCCAAAGCAAATCTTACCGAATGAAAAGCCCACCTGGCTTATCACCTGTTACTGAGTACAGGTGTTTGCACACAGCGAGAGGGTCACTGGGCTCTTGCATTAGTAAAAACAACATATCTGTCACTGACAAAAATGACCTCACGTCCATGGGGAAATAGTGGTGAGTCAGTCCTAAAGATGAACACACAGCTTGGGAACTTTGCCGAAAACTTCTTCCATCTTATTCCCACAGTTGGGACGGGAAGATTCTAACAGGTTTTATTTTAACCTGGAGTTTATGGAGATTTATAGCTGAATGCAGTAAGGCTTTAACTCTCAATTTCTGGGCTGGCTTTTAGCTGGGGCTTCTTAACCACTGGCCAGCCTCTTTTTGTCAAAGAGAAAAATGTGTTTTTTATTTTGTTTTTTTGTAAAAGTATAAGATGATCATTACTGAAGTAATATGGAAGTGGAGGAATAAAATAGTTACTCTAAAACCCACAGCAGCTTGTCATTTTAATAGATTCTTTCTAGTCTTTTTCTCTGTGAAATTTTAAAAATTCATAATTTTTCCAGATTATAAGAATAACACATGTATAAGATATAACATATTTTAAACATGACATGCATGTATTTACTTTGGAGTATTACATGCTTTTAGTGCTTTTCCTTAAAGTTTTTAAATTTTTATTTCTTAGGCTATTTAAGTAATCTGTATACCCAACGTGAGGCTCAAACTCATAACCCCGAGATCAAGAGTCACATACTCTTCTGACTGAGCCAGCGTGTCCTCCTTAGATTTTTTTTAAAAGATGTTATTTATTGAGAGAGACAGATAGACAGCAGGAGTGGGGTGAGGGGCAGAGGGAGAAGCAGACTCACCACGGAGCTGGGAGCCCAATGCGGGGTTCCATTCTGGGACTCCCAAGATCATGACCCGAGCTGAACGCAGACACTTAAACGACTGAGCCACCCAGGTGCCCGTCCTTAGTTTTTTTTTTATAGTAGATATATGTATACTTAGAATAAAATTAATAAATTTTATGGTTCATATTTTTATATTCTATTTTTCAAATAATATTGGTAATGCTTATATTCAAATCGTGTAAATGTGGTTTGATACATAATTTAGGTGGATATATCAGAATTTACCTAATCATTTTCTATATTTGTAGTGGTAGGAAACTATCTTGATGCTGTGGTAGCTTCCAAAGATAGTTATCCTAGAAGTCAAAAACAGGGCCACAGACCAAATTAAGATGTTTAAATTGTTCAGTTTCTGAGTCCATTTAAATAGGAAGAAGCAAGGGGAAGGATTAGGTTAATGCACATAGGTCCAACAGAATAGGTAGACCACATTACTTGTATCGTGGCTTGGACAGTATTCGTAAATTCTGTCGTTTGGCTACCGCACCTTTCCCCACTGATGATGTGATTACAAGGGCCACATCTGAGCATGAGCAATGGATCTCAGGAGACAGAAGATACCTGGAGCCCATACACTTGATCTGTTGCAGAAACGTAGGAGCAGGTGTTCCTGGCCACAGGTGTCTCTTACCAAAGCTCCTCTGGAACATCAAGAGGTTTTCTTCAGTAATAGACAATTTGGGCCAAAATGGGTATCAACAATGGGTGGCCGATGTGAGTGCTGATGAATACTGGGTGACCACTTGGTTATTCTGTCCTTCCTATCTATGTTCAGTCCACATGTGTTCTACTTCCTTTATAGCTACCATGTCGCAGAAGCTGTGGCTTGTTTACCCTCTCTAAGTCACACGTCTCTAAGTTTGATCCATCCATTCTCTTTGTCTTAGCAGAACTGAATATTAAATAGCTTGGCCAACACGCTTTGTACTTGTTTCCATTTTTTCATGATTATAGGTAATACTTTGATAGACATCTTTGCACATAAAGCTTTTTCAGCATTCTGGGACAAATTACTAGAAGTGGAATTACATGGGCTGAAGGAATATTTTTAGGGCTTTTAACACGTACTGTGAGGTCACTACTGGAGAGGGACGTAGGAGAGAATGGACTACAACTCAACACCTAGTTGGTTTATGCATCCCATCTCCAATCTCTGCCTCTCTTAGTTATTTTATATTTTTAGAGGGAGTGCTAGTGGGGTGGCAGGGTGGGGTTCCGGAATGGCAGAAGCAGAGGGAGAGAGAGGGAGAACCTTAAGCAGGCTCCATGCCCAGTACAGAGCCAAAGGCTGGGCTTGATCTCACAATCCTGAGATACTGACCTGAGCCGAAATCAAGAGTTGGAAGCTTAACCGACTGAACCACCCAGGTGCCCCTCTCTTGGTTGTTCTTAAATTTTTTATCTGAAAAATCAGTACATGCATGGAGGGTAGATATGTGGGGACAGTAATTATCCTTCCTACCTTGGTCAGGCACCTTCCCTCAGGCAACTTCTCCTATGTTTTATGTGTCCCTCCAGAGATAATCTATGTGTAGACCAGCATGCATGTGTGTATATGTGTACATAAACAACTATATGTATTTTAAAGCATAAGTGATAGCATAGTCTGTTTACTTCTGAGTGTTTTGCTCTGTCTTGTGGCTCTTTGCGTATAAGTACTTACAGAATTGCCTGGCTTTTGTTGTTGTTGTTTTATGGCTGCTTAGTCTTTTGTCATTGGATGCATCATAACTTCCCTATTGATAGACACTTTTTGGTCTCTAATATTTTGTGATTCTTAATATCCATGAACAAATAGGATTTGGCATACATGTGAATTTTTATAGATATTATTTATTTGACAGAGAGAGGGGGAGAGCATGAGCCAGGGGGAGGGGCAGAGGAAGAAGCAGACTATCTGCTGAGCAGGGAGCCCAGTGCAGGGCTGGAGCTCAGTGCAGGGCTCGATCCCAGGACCCTGTGATCATGACCTGAGCCAAAGTCAGATGCTTAACCGACTGAGCCACCCAGGTGCCCCAGCCATGTATATTTTTAAAAAAGAGGTTCAGTTGAATATACCATTTTATATGGCTTCTAGTTTTTGTGTTATACTGGGCCTTCCCCACGACTCTTTTAAACATGAGAGTCTCTCCCCGCCCCACCCCCCATACCCAGTGCTATTATGGATTTGCTTTTCATTTCTGAATCATCCTCTCCAAGCTCAAAGGGGTTCAGGTGTCTGTGTTTTAGGTGGGTTTTCGGGTGAGTCTCCTGAAGCCAGTCCATTTGGGAATCGTTGTGTGAGAGTAAGTGTGGGTGTCCCCCAGGTGATGAGTGACCCAGGATTACATAATGGAAAGAAGAATCTAAGTGACTTAGAATAGTATTCACTGGGAATAGTTTGAATTTGAAGCTAAATGAACTTTGATCAGGCTATTGGGATGATAGGTGTTGGTCTGCTGCTCAGCACAGCCCGTTACAATATGATGTGTGATTCTCCCCATTGGCAGTTTGTGGTCCCATCCTGGGAGGTAGAGTCCAGAGCAGCCCCTGAAATACTGCTACAAAAAAGACCAATTTTTTTTTTTTTTAAACACTGCTCTTGCTTCACATGGCAAAATACTGATTTGGCAACAGAACCATGCTTCCCTGTTCTTTGGTTTGTGTGAATTTGATGCCTTGATCGAGTTGAAAAGGCCTGAGTGGGTAATTCATGGTTGCTCACCTGCTGTATGACCTTGGGCAAAACACTCAACTTCCCTGATGGGTTCTTCCTCTGAAAATCCGTCTCTACCACGTTGGCTCTGTGGCCTTGGCAAGTCCCACAGCTCTGGGCTTTAGTTTCATCCAATGTTGGGAAGATAAGATTAACTAATGAGTCTGACAGTTCTCCTTGAGCTGTACCTGGGTCAGGTGGGCAGTTGGCCTCAAATATTTATGTGTGCAGGGATCCATTGGGAAGGGATTGTTAACCATGTGACTTCTTGGGCCAGGAACATGCATTTTTAATATTGATGTGATTCTGAAGCAGCTGTCTCTGATCTGCACTTTTGAGAAGCTCCACATTAACTCAAACTTGGAGGTAGGCGAGTCAGGGAAAGCTGGTGGGGTTGTATTCCTTTGGCTCCGTCTGCTCTCCCTTCCCCTTGTCCTGACAATGATCTATTTGGATCCAGGTTTCATTTAGTTACAGGAGCCCTAATTCAAATTTCTAGACTCTAAGGACCATTTTATATATGTGTGTGTGTGTGTGTGTGTGTGTATAGTATGTATGTTTAGAGAGAGAGAGAGACCAAGATAATTAGCTGATTTTTGTTCTGAGAATATTCTTCTTTCTCACCTCATTAATCATTTTACAAAAAAGTTTGCCTCCTGTAGGCAATGCTTGGAGGATTTGAATCATGACGATATTTATGTCTTTATGGGTGTTTGCTGATAGCACCAGGACTGTAGACTATCCTGGCACTCTGCCCAGGGAGGGAAGTTTGTCTTTATGTCCTGCAGTCTATGGGCAGTTGTTGAGAAGGACCCCACGCAGCAAACCCTGTGAATTACTATGAGTTAGTGATATGACAAGCACCCCAGCCTGGTGGCTTTGAGGCTTAGGTGATTGACTGCTGTCTGCTCATGGCGTGAACCAAAGATGTTTGCTGCTGGTTTTGATTAATGGGAGCTGGGTCACTTGGCTTTGGGATAGTGCATGCAGGGCTTCCCAGATGTCAGTGTGGACATCAATCACCAGGGATTAAAATGTAGATTCTGATTTAGCAGGTCCAGGCTGGGGCTTGAGTGGTCTGCATTTCTAACCTGCTCCCAGGTGGGAGGTCCAAGGACCTCACTTTGAGTAGAAGGAATTAGGAGTCAGACAGAGTTAGATTTAAAGCCTGGCTCTGCCTACTCAGCTGTGCCTTTTTTTTTTTTTTCTTGTTTTTCTTCTTTGTATGATAGGGACAAAGAAACTGAGTGAGATAATCTATGTAAAACAAATGTTTTAGACAAATGTTAGTGCTCTTCCAACTGGACAATAGTTTAGGAAGAAGAAATACTAATCATTGAATCATTACTGAAATGAATCAGAGCATTACATCTTAGGAAGATGATTAGGAAGAAGTAAGAAACACCAATAATTAGATCATTACCAAAATGTATCAGAGCAATAAATTTTGGTCACATCAGGAGGTTTACTGTTTGAATAGATTTAAGTACCACAAGAAAGTTCTTGAGTATTAGGTGATACCTGTGGTCAAGACGTTTTTCCTCCTAATATCTGTTTATTCATCCTGTTCTGAGATCTGAGAAAAACTTAGCTATATAAACACCCTGTGTCGGCCAGTATAATCTAGCAATGTTGGTTTGGTTAGAGTAGACATCAGTGAGAATTAGGAGAATTAGATCTCCTAACTTGGTATGTAGAAACTGACTTGTAACTTATTTTTTGGTATCTTCTTTTCTTGGAATTATGTTTGCAATTTTGATAGAGGCAGTTGCCTGTATTGTTTCTTCTACTATAGAGGGTTTAGGAGACATGGGCTCTAAATCCGTCTCTACCACGCTGGCTCTGTGGCCTTGGCAAGTCCCACAGCTCTGGGTTTTAGTTTCATCCTTTGCTCCATAGATGCTCCAAGAAGGCAGAGGCTTGTCGACCCAGGTGTTGAGCAGGTGCTAACTAGGTATTGTGCAGAGTGGGTGCTTGGCAACTGTCTTTGGTGTGAGTTAGGGAATTGGTCAAAGCTGATTTAATGTGCACTTAATCCCCCAGGGATCCTGTTCAGACAGTTCCTGACCCAGTAAGGTTTGGGGTAAGGCCTGGGATGCTGCATTTGTAACCAGTTCTAGGTGGTGCCGATGTTGGTTTGTGCATCACCCTTTGAGTAGTGAGTTGTCTCTAGATGAGATAATCTCTTTGATGGTGCATGCAAATCTTCATAATGTCTTCCCAAAGGTCAGTTTCTAAATGCAACCTGTTCACTGAAACTGACCAGTAGTTTGTGCAGTCTGGCTGTCTTGGCTGGAGAACTGTCTGGTTCAGCTTCAGCCCCGGCTTTCACGTCTCTGACCATTGATTTAGCTCAGATTTCCTTAGAACATGGTCCTCCCAGCAGCAGCACCTAGAAACTTGTTAGAAATGCAGATTCTGGGGGCGCCTGAGTGGCTCAGATGGTTAAACGTCTGCCTTCGGCTCGGGTCGTGATCCCAGGGTCCTGGGATCGAGTCCCATATCGGGCTCCCTGCTCCTTGGGGAGTCTGCTTCTCTCTCTGTCTCTCATGAATAAATAAAATCTTTAAAAAAAATAATGCAGATTCTGTCTGCCCCCCCACCAACCTACTGAATCACAAAACTCCAGAGTGGGGTCAGCAACCTGTGTCTTAGAACCACCTTTCCAGGGGATTTCCATGTTTGAGAACTACTGCCCTGCTTTAAAACCTGTCAGCAGGTTTTGAGTCAATGTTGTTTTCTACTAGTGGGTATCAAGGCACCTCTTTTTGTTTGGCTTGTGGGTCATGCCAATATCTTGAAACCCAACAAAAGTTGATAGAAAAAAAGATTTTAGTGAATTTCCCTAGATGAGTGGAAGGTAGGTGAAGATGGGATGGCTCTTGGAAGCCACATTTCAATGGATATGTGTTAACATGACTTTGGCTGGATTTTTCCTACTGTTCTGGGAATTAGGAGACATGGCTGCCCATTGGAATCACCTGCTGGGCTTTAAAAATGATGCTCTGGTCCCACCAGAGATTCTGATGTCACAGCCTGGGCAGCAGGATTTTTGAAAGCTCCCTGGGTGATTCTAGTATTTAGCAAAGATGGGGAATTACTGGAGTAAATGAATGTATCACTTGATTTTTTTTTTCCTCTGTATGTTTTAAATTTATTTTTAATTTCCACGCAATAACTCTGTTGTGTGTGTATGTATGGGTTTTGACAAATGCATAAAGTCACGAAATCACCACCACGCTTGATTCCTAGCATTTGGTTTTCATAAACGTGCTTGTGGAGTTTTCCTCCTTAAAATGACAAACTGAAACACATGGCCTTCACTTGGTTTCTACTACTGTTGTTGTTTTGTCGTCGTCGTTGTTGATTGCTGTTTCTGTTGGAAATCCCACGTCTTAAAATTAGTGTAGGTTTCAAAACTGTTTCCTGACACTCATTTACTTTGCAGTTTGAAGACCCTCTAAATTAGAGGTTTGCAGTGTTGGGAAGCATTTATCACTATAAGTGCCCAGGCCACAATCCAGACCAGTTTAACTAGAATATGTAGGGTGGGGCCCAGGCATTGGCCTCTGTACAGCTGCCCAGGTGTTACTAATGAACAGCCAGGCCTGCAACCACTTCTCTATGATTCTCCCTTAAAATACCTGTGTGTCAAAGATCATGGATTCTTGTCAAGGTCCATATCCCATTTCGCAGCCATGGGTGCTTTTGATACTTGATTTTGTTCTGTGGCACCCATTTGGGTGCATTTTTGAAAAGGATTCAAGGAAAATGACTTACTGATTATCGAGGATGACTAAATATTCATAAATTTTGTATTTTTGCCTCCTTGCGGTGAAAGACTGTTGACCTGTACAACATATCTGTTGTCTTCCCTCGGTGGGCCATCTGAGCAGTGTTAGAGTTGTGTGGATGTCTGTGAAGCAGTGGTAGGGAGGCCGCTCAGTGCTGCCCCAGGCTCAGTTGTGCTTTCATTGTGGGAGAGACAGAAGTGATGGATGGATGCTCTCTTGCTAGGGCTTTATCAAGTCCATGGAATCCTTTTCTGACCAGCCTGTTTCCAATAATAGATACTGTGATGTTGCTTTTAAATACCACTTTTCTCAATAAGCAGTATTCAAGGAACCTCTTCATCTCTAGGATTGACAGCTCCTTGATTTTCAGGGGTTGGGGGCTAATCTTTGTACAGTGCTTATTTAATCCACAGGCTGAACCAGTTTACCCAGAGGGCCACAGCTCCTGGAAGGTGGAGTAATGCCATGCTTTATATAAATGTCTGAAAGATTATCATCTCACTGGAGGCTTAGAACTAACCCCATTTCCTGGTTAAGGCAACTGAGCCTTAAGGGAAGAAGTGATTTACTTGCTCAGTCCCTCAGCTGGGCCTTACACCTAGCCCACAGTCCCAGATGGTTTACCCAGTGGTGAGGCTCATCCAAGAGGCTAGATCATGGATGAGAAGGGTACAAAGAGTGGTTTGAAAGAACTTAAAGCCTGAGGGATGGCCCAGCTCCTGTACTCTGGGGATGTTTTCTGATCTTAAGAGCCCAGTTCAGACATTCAATCAGGGCACCCTTTCCTTAGTATAGTGTTTGGGAGGCTCCTAAATGTCTACACTTTCTCTCTCTACAGCAGCTCAGCTTCTCCCAGGCCTTGAACACCAGCCTTGTCTTGGTTGTTACCCTTTGAAGACCACCTCCATTCTTTTACCAAGAGTTTAAGGATAACAGTAAATAATGGCCGTGTGGTATTGAGCACCTAGGAGCATTTCTGCTCTACTAATCCGAATTCTTTGCAGTTTCCCCGCTGCAAAGTATTGTTACCAGTATTCTGCATTAGATGTAACAATTCATCCAAGGCCTCAGAAGTGTGAGATTGGAGCTCACCTGTGTCAGACTAATAAACTGATGGCAAATTTTGCAACAGAAAAGTCTTTTTCTTAAGAAGCAGATTCTGTATTGTGTGGCTTGAGGGGCCTTTAGTACGTCGTTCCTTGGTTTTAGATTTGGGGTCTTTAGTTTGATTTCTACATCCACACGGTTCCATGTACAGTCTCTAAGAGGCAAAAAGAGCTAAATTCTACCTGTAAATTAAAAGACTAAATCCTACCCTCTGACCCCTTTCTATGTGAAGTAAAATGTCCCTACTTGTCAGACTTAGCCCATTTGTGAATCAATAAACCTAGGACTGTCAGTCTGAGAAATTGTTAGAACTTCTGAGAACAAATGGAGTGCTTAAAAAAAATCTGGGGGAAGATCTGTCTGATGTGATTTACTCTGGAGAGAGGGTGAGTGCTTTGTAACCTGCTGATTACCATAATAAAACATCTTTATTTTTCAGGGAACAGAAACCGACAGTAGACCTTAAAATACAGTATCCTGTTGCTTGCCTCTGGTGGGAAATTAAGGATGGTTCAGTCATGATTTGCAAAGAGAATATCAGTGGAATCTAAATTTTAAGGTTAGCCTCAAAGTGGAAACCATAGCTTACTTCTAGGGAAAGATTTGATTTCCTCTCCCTGGTGCCCTGCCACCCCTCCACCCAACCTGAGTCACGCTGTAAGTAGACCACTTCCAAGGCAGTGCTGGTAGACGAACTTTCTCAGAAGCATTTTCATGTTTATACCTGTGTAGGGTTTTGGATGTGGAGAGGGTGATCCTGGTCTGTATGTGCCAAGAATGGGCGGGATTTGTACCTGGACCAGTGCACTGTGCTTTGAATGGTCTTCGTGGTGGTGACAGTGGCATTTCCAACACAGACACCACTGAGTAGACCCAGGTCTGGGAAAGGACTGTGCATGCGCGTGAGTGGGATGATAGTGCAGCCTTAGTGGGGAAGGATAGCCAGAGGGGCTAGAAGTCTGCAGTCAGTTTCAGACAAAGGCCTGACAGGATGTGATTAAAGTGAGCATTTCACCACGGAGGGCAGGAGCAGGGTGAGCACAAGCCTGTCTATCAAAAACCTGAACCCTAGGATTAGTGGCGGCCTGTGGAACTGGAAGGAGGGAGTCCCACTGGATGGTGGGTGATTAACCCACGGGTTCATTCCCTCAGTTGGTCAGTCAGACATCTAAGCACCTACTGGCCATGAAGCTGTCTGGAGAGACTTTTAAAAGTTGAAGGTATGCTCCCTGCTATCCATCTGGCCATCATCTTATCCTTTCCCTGGCTTGTTTTATTCAATAAACCTTATCTGAAGACCTATGTGTCAGGCCCATTGTTAGGCACGGGACACTAAAAAATGAGCAAAAGTAAATACTTGGATTTAACTACTAGACCTCCAACTGCTTCCTGTGCAGATATGTATAAATGGTCATACTCAAGCTCAGTCCAAATGAACTCATTCTGTCCTGGGTTGCCATTAAACATAAACAACAGCAAAAAAATTTAAAAAATGAGTAGCTGTTTCTCCATAACAGTGGGAGTGGGGTACCTAAGAACCATCACTATACGATGATGTGGTGGGTGTGCAGAGAGAGATACGTAGAAGGCATTATGGGACTACACAGTCATGGTACCCAACCCTGTCTTAGTGTGGGACAGGTTATTACAAAGGGCTTTCAGAGTGAGCTAAGGAGAGGAATGTTAGCGAGAGCCAGGCTGCTTGGGGAAGACCTCTCAGTCAAAGGATCATAGGTGGGAAAACATTTGCTGGGAGCTCACTGTGGTACCCCAGGATGTTCCATGTCCATGGGGTGTTAGAATGGTGACAAACTGGAGAGCTAAGTGAAGGCCAGAGTGTGGCAGGCCTTTCTGCCTGGGGGCAGTAGTTGGGATTTGATCTGGAAGGGGTTTAGACAGTGGATTCACAGGGGCACAGTGCATGATCTAGTTGGAAAGACAAAATTAACATACTCCTAGGGAACATCGCCAAAGAGTTCAATACCAAGATACACTGGTATGTCCCTGATGGGCTATATGGGGGAGGGGAGGGATTCGGAGATCATTCCCTGATCTCTGTGATGTGGAAACTCAGTTCTGTCCCATGGATGTTTGCTGTGGTCACTCTTAACGACAGAACAGAGACAGATGCTGTTCTTAATCAGGTGAGGGGAGATTGGCAAGTTTTAGGAACCAGGCCTTAAGCTCATGAAGTCAAAATTATGAGGTTGACTCACATTTTTGCCCAAGCTTGTTGACATAATTTGCTGATGCTTTTTTGGTGCTGTGGGCCAGGACACCAGTGAGAAGTAGGTAGAGGGAGTTACAGATACACTAAGAATCTACCCGCACAGAGGACTTTTGTAGCTGTGTTCTAATGACGTTTCATTGAACTGTTCTCCATACTTCTGTGGATGTTTAAAATGTTCATAATTGAAAAAATGGGAAAATTAATAGCTTCACTGGTTTTTGTGAGGATTCAGTATGCGCTAATGTGAGTGAAGATCTCGCATAGTGCTGTGCTTGCTAAGTGTTGACGATTGCTATTACCGGCCACTATCTTGGCCGAATTCCACTTTTCCTTCCCCATTGCGTTATTTCTTGCTCTTGACTTTCTTGGCTCTTTCTCTTGTTTCCGGCCTGGAATTTGCCCCATGGATTTTAGATAGTCAGGCTTTTCTGGTTTTGTCCCTGGATGGTTCTCGCAAGGGCGTGCCTGTATCTCTTCTTTTTCTCTGCCTCATCTTGCCCAGGGAAACTTCTCTACAGACCACCCCAGTCCTAGGGTCCACCTCGGGGACTGCTTGACTGGTACTTCACTTGCCCAGATATCTCCTTGTGTATGATGCGCTTGAGGGGTGGGAAGGTGGAGAGGGGCCATGATGGGAAGAGAATGAGCCAGACACAGCACAACTGATAATACCCCCCTTTATACAGTGGGTGTCATCTTTAAAAATGAGACTTTTGTAGTGTCATATTTTTGTTTATACATGTGTATAAAGTCTGACTCTGTGCCTGTAGACATGATTGTATAGATAATTATTGTAACTTCAGAGATGCTTATTTCCATTTTGTATTGAGCCTTTATTGGTGACTTTCAAACTTTTTAAGCCTTTACTTCTGGCTGCTCTAGATGCTTCACTAAGTTGCAGATTATTTGTAAACGATTTGTTTAATATACTAGGTGAATAGATTATTTCGAGGAATTTGGTGATGAATCCGTAAGAAGCACAGAATGCTTAAGCCTTGTTAAGTGCCAGACATTGTGGTAGGTTCTTTCACATACTGATCTGTAAGATGTCCTTGTGGGTTTTTTTAAATTGTTTTTAAAATTTTGTTTGGAGACAGAGTGAGAATGAGCTGGGGACGGGCAGAGGAAGAGGAATAATCTTAAGCAGGCTCCCTGCTTTGCGTGGAGCTTGTCATGACCCAGAGATCATGACTGTGAGCCAAAATCAAGAGTTGGATGTTTCACCGACCGAGCCACCCAGGTGCCCCGTAAGATGTCCTTTTGAAGTAAATGTTATCTCCATTTTTACTTTTCCAGTGTCACATATCAAATATATTCTAGGATTCTTTTGATTGCCAGCAAAAGAAAACCTACTCCAAACTAGTTTAAACAATAAAGGGAATTTAGTTGTTCTTGTGACTGAGAAATCCAGTCATGGGATGGGCTTCAGGTATGGTTTGTTCCAGAGATGCATGTTAATATTAGGGATCTAGTTCCATGTCTCTGGGATTTTCTTGGCTCTACTTTCCTCTGTATTTTTTTTTTTTGCATATATCTTTTTAAAAATTTTTTCATTGTTAATCACCATACATTACATCATTAGTTTTTGATGTAGTGTTCCATGATTCATTGTTGGTGCATAACACCCAGTGCTCCATGCAGAACGTGCCCTCTTTAATACCCATCACCAGGCTAACCCATCCTCCCACCCCCCTTCCCTCCTCTGTATTTTGACCTCACCTGAAAGCAAGCTGTCTACAACTCATGGAAGCAAAAATACCCTCAGGAGTTCTAGGTCTTAAGAAATAATGCTGGAAGAGCCCACCAACTTTGAAACAGCAGAAGTCCTGGAAGTCACTGAAGTTGAATGTTGAGGTTGTGTGTCTGCCCTCTACCAAACATTGTGTCCAGGGGAGTAGATGCCACTGCTGGGCCTGACCCTAGGATGTGCATCCGGGAGCTGAGGAGTAAAGTTCACTTCTTCAGAAGCACGAACACAGAGACTGTGAAGGGGAAATGAGTACTATAGAGGCCATTCATATGTGTCCATTGCAGGGACACAGGTCTGGGGTTTGCAGGTAGTGCTCTCTGTCCAAGAGCCTTGTAATCCATATGATACCTCATTTAAAGTTGCTTTCGCCAAAGCAGTATTTGATAACCTTCACTATCAGTGTTCCTGAAGAAGCCTTGGGTCTTGGTCTTTTGCATGTTACTGTCTAGGAGCATGACTTGGTCCACACATCATCTAATTGTTCAAGAACTCATTATGCTTAATCTGCAATAATGGGGTGCCTGGGTGGTTCAGTTGGTTAAGTGTCTGCCTTGAGCTCGGGTCATAATCCCAGGGTCCTGGGATTGAGCTCCGCATTGGCCCCCTGCTCAATGGGGAGCCTGCTTCTTTCTCTGCCCCCCCCACTCATGCTCTCTCTCTTGCTCACTCTCTCAAATAAATAAATGAAACCTTAAAAAAAAAAAAAAACAACTCTGCAATAAGGTGGTTGGATTATATTCATCCTGTACTTATTGAATGCCTGTTATGCCTGACTCTATGTCAGGGACTATGGTTATCATTCTATACAATGTAGACATGGTCTCTGCCCTTATGAGGTTTACTGACTAGTGGGAGGGCCAGGCATTAATTAAACACTGTAAGATGGAGCCTCTGATACGTGCCTGGTCCTTGGAAAATAGTTATTGAACCAATGAAATAATTCCACAAATACATGATTTTATGCTGTGTTCGGTGTTCCTGTGGGAAGCTGTGAGAGCATCTACAGGGAGGACTGTAATGAATGAGAAGAGAACCCAGAATGGGGTTTTGGGAATGTCTATGTGCAGAGGTGGGGGCTGGTGTGAAGGGCAGTCTGGGCTTTGAGTTCCCATCTAACCCTAAGGGACTCTGTGTCCTTCTAGCCCTAACATTCCCAGAGTTAATGAGGAGCCCTTTATGCTCCTTCTCTCTCTCTCTCTCTCTCAAAAAAAAAAAAAAAAAGACCATGGGGGGAAGTCACCTGTAGTGCTCTGTGTAGTTCTTAGAATTGTTTACTCCTGACTTGAGCCTGCTCTTCTTAATGTTAAATACTCCAGGTTTTAAATTCCTTAAAAACTTTGTTCCTTGAAGAATGTATAAAGATGTGGTGTGTATGTATACAATGCAATATTATTTAGCTATGAAAAAGGAGGGCTTGTGCTGTTTGTGCAACATGGATGGACCTTGAGGGCATTATGCTAAGTGAAATAAGAGAGTGTCAAATACTGTCTAACCTCACTCAAGTGGGGAATCTAATAAAGCTGAACTCCTAGAGACAGTAGAATGGTGGTCACCAGGGGCTGGGAGGTAGAAGAAATGGGGAGATGTTGATCAAAGGGTACAAACTTTGAGTTAAAAGAGGAATGAGTTTGGGGGGTCTAACATACAGCATGGCTATTAGAGATAACACTGTTATAATGAAATTTGAAAAAAATGATGTTCCTTGTTTTTCTAGATCTTCTAAAAACAGGGAAAAGTTGTAGAAGGTAGAAAGTTCTGCCTTGTAAGATGTGTGTACTTGGTGCCTCTTCTCTAGTCCCCACTCTGTCCTTGAGCTTGTGACACCTTGTGCTTTCTGCCTCCCCTGGGGCTTCTGTGTCCTCAGCATCTTTTCATGGGTCTATACGATTACTGTAAGCAATGAGAACCAGGAAGGAAGGCATCTGGTTTGCTGTGTATTTCTAGAACAGCTTCTCACCACAGACGTGTGGAAGAAAAACCTGCACAGTGGACACAAAGGGTCCTGTTTTCCTGAAAAGGACAAACATAAATTCCATAGGCCTGCCAGTATTCTAGGCTCTGATCTGCTTTGGGACATTTTTCATTTCCCAGAGCACCCATTCCTAAGTTAACCTTCCGCCCTCTGATCATAGACTTTTTTGAAGAGAAAAACCTTTATAAAGCAAGTTTCAGTAGAGTTACCAAAAAAAAAAAAAAAAAAATCTCAGTGGAGATTTAGAGGTGACTGCAGGGAGCAATTCACTATGTGTGTTATGGCTTTTCTTTTAAAAATTTTATTTATTTTTTTTGTCAGAGAGAGAGAGAGCCCACAAGCAAGGGGAGTGACAGGCAGAGGGAGAAGCAGGCTCCCCGCTGAGCAAGGGGCCTGATGTGGGACCCAATCCCAGGACCTTGGGATCATGACCCAAGCCAATGGCAGCCGCCTAACTGACTGAGCCACCCATGTGTCCCATGGCTTTTCTTTTATTGACTGATGCACATGGGAAAATTGTGGAGCGAAGAACAGTATAGTATATTTCTTTGCTCTTCCTTCTATACATGGCTTACTGAAATAATGAAGGTACTGGAAGAAGTCTGCATTCTTTGGAGGAGGAAAGAGGGAAAAGATGGAGGAAAGGCAGATGAACAGGACTGGAAACATTTCTAGTGGGGCAACCTCTTTGTAACTTTGTATTTTCATAGTGTGTG